>NC_136976.1:47282325-47287325 GCF_032717465.1 Coenobita brevimanus | reverse complement strand
TGGGGTTTATTGCTCATATAATGACACTCAGAAATAAGTGAGGCTGGTCACTATCATCTTCAATGTCAGGACCAACTTGCCTAGCCTAGGGCTCTAATGCTCCTGATGGGACAACGTAGGATTGGATGATAATGAAGGTATGTATATATATATATATATATATATATATATATATATATATAGTCCGATGCCCTAATCCTGCAAAGGGTGGCCACATATATATACGCCTCCATATATATATCACCCACCATTTGACTACCCTCCCCCAACTCACCCCCTCCCTCATATACCTCTCAACTCCATCCCTCCACCTCATCCTCGGTCTACCCCTCCCTCTCCCTCCCTCCACTTCACATACATACACCCTCTTAGTCAGTCTTTCATTCTCCATATATATACATGTCTGAACCACCTCAGTGTATTTCTCCTAATTTTCTCAACCACATATATATATATATATCCATTACTTCTTCATTCGTCAACCTGTCCCTCCATGTCCTCACATGCACCTCTCAAGTAACTCATTTCTAATGCTCTCACTCTAGACTTGTTCCCCTCCTGCAGGGTCCACACCTCGCTTCCATACGTCCAGGGTAGGGATCACAATACTATTATGCAATGATATATATATCTATATGGTCCGCATGAGCGGGATATGGATGAAGCAGAGAAAGATAGATTTGGGGATGATTTAATAAGTGTAGTAGGTGCTATGCAGGATGTGATAGTGGTTTTACAGCTACTTAAATGGTCATGTAGGTGAAGCAGTTCAAGGTTATGAAGGAAGTACATGGGGGATATCTCTTGTATGGTATATAGAATGCCGGAAGGGGAACCCGCCCCATACTCAAGTTTGGGCAATGGTACGTCCAGTCCCGGACATTTTTGACCTTTTTTTTTTTTTTGGCTCAACACATCCGCTTTTAGGAAAAGAGAAATCAGTAGGTTTAATTACGTACGAGTCTGGTAGGAGAAATACCTCCTTAGTTAGACAGGGATTATTTTCTAGTTTGGAGGGCTGATAGAAGGTTAGTGAGGGATGTTAAAGTTTATAGGAAGTGAGGGTGTGTGCAGCAGCACAAACTATTGATTCATGATATGGTGCTTGAAGAGCAGTGATGAAAAGAGGACTTATGTGCCTAGGAGGAAATATGGAAGCTGGAATACCATGCAGTAAGGGATGCCTTCTATAGCGAGATGAGGAGAATGGTGGCTGAACAGGGAGCTGTAGACAGAGCGTTAATGAACAGTACAGAGCCCTCAAGAACAATCTCTTGAGAGTTACTGATGTAATATGTGGTTGGGCAAAGAGGCCCACCAAGACATAAAGTAACTTGGTGGTGGGATGGGGGTGTAGAAGCTGCAGTTAAGGAGAAAAGATGGCTTTCCCTGCCTGGCATCTTGAAAGAAGGTGGTAACAAGGAGGAATACTTGGCTGCCAAAAAGCGTAGGGCTAGAAGAGAGGTATACAGAAATTGTGCAAATAGGGACCTGAGTCACAGAGATTTACTTGGTAACCTAAATCATGGGAAAAGGAGAAAAATATGATATTTAAGGTGGCAAATCAGATGAAGAGGGATAATCGGGATATTATAGGTGAAAGCAGTTTTTGTTTTTCAAGGACCAGTAATGAAGGAAGGGTAGTGGCATGGAACAGTGGTGATATTAAAGATGCATGGAGAGAGCATTATAGCCAGTTGTTGCACCAAACATTCGTCAGTTCAGTTTGAAGTTGGGACAGATTGGAAGGTTTGCAGAGCACGCAGATCCAGTGTTTGGCCCTATCAGGCCTTTGATCTGGACTGCTACTGTAGGTAAGCCAATAGACAGGATCCAGGTGGGAAGGCAGCATTTTGTCTAAGTTGACTGCCAAAATGTTGAAAGCCTCAGGAGATATCGGGGTGAAAAAGGTTGCACCAACCTGATAGCAATATGATTTATATGAGTGTGTTGTCCCAGATGATTGGTTGAGGAGTGTAACTGTAAATGTGTATAAAGGAAGGGTGATGCCTCCCTTCCCCTTTCACCTGGAAAGACCCCCATACCATTATAGATTCTGGTATAAAGCTTTTAAATCAGAAAATGAAGGTAATGCAGAGAGAGTTCAACTACGGGAGGCAGGGTATGACCTTAGAGAATGCACACCTGGAATATTGACATGAGCTTTCAATGAAAACAGTACCTTGGGTTTATGCCAGGCAGGGGGGACCACTGATGCCATATTCACTGTTCGACAGCTTCAGAAAAAATACTGGTTGTGGAAAAAATGTGACTTGGCAAATGGAGCTCCTTCCCGAGCTAAGCCCAGTACTGGATATATAGCCCCGCTAGGGTTACAGCCGAGGGATGCATTACCCCTCCCGGCACTGTGCCCAGGCGAGGCTCGAACTTGCAATCCCCAATCACAAGTCCAGCGTGCTACCACTGTGCTACCGCACCCCCCACTGGGAAGAAAAGGGATCTGTATTTTGTTTCTGTTGATTTGGAAAAGGCCTTTGACAGAGTCCCTAGAGAGGTGGTGAAGTGGGCAATGAGAAAGCTTGGCTTTGAGGAGTGGCTGGTTCATGGGTGGTTATGACTATGTATGTGGGTGCTCACACCCAGGTAAGATGAATGGAGATTTGGTGACGAGTTTTCCATGAAGATTGGTGTGCATCAAGGGTCAGTTTTGAGTCCTTGTTGTAGTAGTAGTTGTTCCCTAGGCAGTCTGGCTGAACAGCCCCGAGTCAGTTACTTCTTGCCTGAGAATTTATCATGGTAGAGGTGAAGCCATCTCACAAATGACTTCAGAAACGGACTCCCATAGCAATTCTGTGTGTAGATGTCCTGAATTTGCTGATGATTTGGTGTTGGTTGCAAAGAATGATAGGGAGGCGGAGGAAAGATTTAGAAAGTGGAGATATATGGGGCACAAAGACTTAGAGGTAAATGCAGATATATATATATATATATATGATGATACCTAGGGTGGGTGGTGGTACTGTCAAAGGCAGAAGGAGACTGGCCATGTGCAGTTTGACATTTATATATATATATATATATATATATATATACAGTACTCGTCAGAAGTATTCAGCGTTGTCCGCCGGGCGCGCAATACTTATGGCCCAGAAAGAATCATCCATTTTTGGGGGTAAGAATTGAGCCACAAGTTTGAGCTCTGAGCATGACGTCACGGTAGCCTGAGGCCTTCCGACACGCTGGTTGGTTCCCGCCTCAGTCGCCCACGGGCTGCCTGAGAGAGAGGAACTCCGCCGAGTGTCCCTCTCAAATTGCGCCATTTTTTACCGAGTGTCCCGCAGTGTTTTGGCCTTTAAAACTTTGTTATGGCACCTACCCGTGAACTATCGAGTGAAATCATATCCCAGATCATTGCTCTAAAGGAGGCAGGCCACCAGACAAAGGAAATTAGTGAATTGGTTGGTGTGGCACGATCGACAGTGCGTCGTTGGTGTGCGCGGTTTCGGGAGGAAAACAGTGGTGAAGTTCCCACAAAGAAACCGAGGTCTGGTAGGCCTAGGAAAACTTCCCCAAGGTCTGTTAATGTTTTAAAACGTGCAGTGGAGTTTAATCCTCGTGTGAGTGCAAGGAAAATTAAGGAGAGCAACCCAGAAGTGTTTGGTGAGGTGTCAGTGAGAACAGTGTCTCGTAGGGTGCATGAGCTTGGTTACACAAGTCACAGGCCTGTGAAAAAGCCTCTTCTCTCTAGCAGCCAGAGAATTCGTAGGCTTGCCTTTGCTAATAAATATCTAAACTGGGGTGAGGAGCAATGGTTGTCAGTGTTGTGGTCTGATGAGGCAACGTTTAGTGTTACCTGTAACAGAGGAGCACGACGCAAAGGTAGTGACCCACTTGACCCACGGTATGTAGAAAGCACAGTTAAACATCCTGATTCACTCATGGTATGGGGTTGTTTCTCAGGGAAGGGTTTGGGGAAGCTTGTTGTACTTCCCAAGAACCTCAGAGTGAATCAGGATGTTTACCTGGAGCTTCTGTGTGATCATTTACCAGACTCCTTTGAGCTAACAGGTGCACGAGTGTTTCAGCAGGACGGTGCACCTGCTCACAAGGCCAAATCGGTCACCAATTGGCTTCGTGACTGCGAGGTATCATTCATGACAGACTGGCCAGGAAATAGCCCAGACCTCAACCCGATTGAAAACCTCTGGTACCTTGTAAAGAAGAGTCTCCAAGGGAAGGACGTGAGCTCTCTGCCTAAGCTGGAAGCCGCCATTCGTGACTCCTGGGACAAAATACCCCTCCAGCACCTCAGGAGCCTCGCCCTTTCACTTCCAAGACGTCTCAGGTCCGTGAAGAAACGTAAAGGCTACCCTACGAAGCACTAAAGGTAAATAAAATGCATTATTTATATGTTTTTTCAATGTTGAAAGGTTTGTTTCTCAGGAGGGATGCAGGGCGCTTGATACTTCTGACGAGCTATGTATATATATGTATATCAGGGATAGAGGTTGGTCACTCATATATATATATATATATATATATATATGTCGGGACCAACTATATATATATATATATATATATATGGGGCAGTATATATTGGATGATGGATATATATATATATATATATATATATAATATATATATATATATATATATATATATATAATATATATATATATATATATATATATATATATATATATATATATACATATACAGTAGAACCTCTTTGGTCCGGACCCCTTTAATCTGGACTTCTGTTAATTCGGACAAAATTTTGAAATAATAAGCTCCAAAAATATGTTGAAAGTAATTCTAAAGTCATTTTCAGTATCGGCGCAGAAAGCGATCGTCATTCATTTAGTCTCGGATCACGCTAGGTCGCAGCATGGGCACCTGTTTAAACACACGCTAGCATTCGTTCCATCAACTAGTTCACCAACCATTTATATTTTTACGCTGTATTTCAAAAGTTAATCCTCCTTACAATGCCCCTTAATGCAAGTGTAGCTTCTGTAATGACTAAAGGTGTTAAAGGA
>NC_136976.1:46736565-47274065 GCF_032717465.1 Coenobita brevimanus | reverse complement strand
AGGAAAAACAGAAAAAAAAAAAAAATCCATACACTCGACTACAGGTGTCCCCCGTTCTTAGGAAAATCTGTTACAGTTGGACTTGAACCGCTTTGGGTTGAAGTTTTGAGGGAAACTCAATCTGGGGAAGAGGGATTCTGATAGGCAGATGCTCTGAGTGTGACAATGTGACAGTAAAATCATAAGTGCTACCAGATGACCATGTAGCATGTAGCAAGGCATGGAGAGTTGACACAGTGCATGGAACTTCATGTGATTATTTGCCATAAAGGTATCTCTAAAATGGAGCAAGGGAGGCAACATCCTTCTTACTTGTAGGGGAGATAATTAATTTGTAATTGTTGGTTATTAAATTATTCGTTTAGCATTGTTCTGAAGAATGTTCCGTTGTTTTAATGCAACCAACCGATATCCATTCCACAAGGGTGAGCAATATTTGAGCTGAGAGCACACACGACCCTTGTAAATTATGGCTAACTGCTCATCAATGAAGAAGTTACAGACTCGGTACAATAATCCAAGTTTCTTTTTTGTGCTTTTAGCAAATGATGTAATATGAGAAGTCCAGCTGGGGGTACTGTTAAATGAAACATCAAGAATTTTGGTACTGTTAGAGGTAGGAGTGTTGGTTACATTGGTGGTTATAAAAGATTCAGGCATTATCTCTCTGGAAATATTTAGTTTTACTGGCATTAAGTAAGACAATGTAATGTCCCCATTCAGCGATTTTAGATAAGTCTTAATTTGTGGAGATTGCTGTGCAGAGTTAGGAGTTGTAATACCAAACTTGGTCAATGGGTGGTTAATTGTAAAGGAACTGTGAAGTGTTGAGTTATCTGCATGTGACTGAATGGGATTTTAGGTGACAGACAAGAGACTTAATGTGAATTGGGAACAGGGCTAGAGCCAGGACTGATCATTGTGGTCAGGGCTGTGGAGTCAGTGCCTAAAACACCCAACTCCAACTCCGGCTCATTGATTTCTTTTGTGTCCGACTCCAACTCCTTGATTTCTTGTGTGTTTGACGCCGACTCTGACTCGAGCTCTGACCCCTTGGACTTTCCCTATAATAAATCTGCCATGATGGGTCTTCCATGACTTGCACATTCTTAAAATTCCCACCTCACAGCTTACAGGCACTGGCAGACACTTTCATGTCACTTTACATTATAACCATTTTGTTCCTAGTACAGTAATTTCATATTAAAGAAACTCACCTCTAGATTCTAGAATCAAGAAATTATCCAGACATGTTCACTCAGTGGGAAATCTGCTGATCGTGGTGTCTGTTTACTTCTTGTTCTTGTTGTTCTGTCAACAGATAGCAGCACCTATGTTTATGTTCACCATAAATGAAGAATAGGAGAACAACAAAGTAGTCCATCCATCCATCCATCATCCAATCCTACATTGCCCCATGAGGAGCATAGGAGCCTGGGGCTAGGCAGTTGGTCCCAGCATTTAAGACGAGAGTGACCAGCCTCACTCATCCCTGAATGGCATTGCATGAGCAATCAACCCCAACCAAGCCTTGGATATAAACCTTCACCAGCTCAATCTGATTGGAGCACAATAATTACCCACTAAATCAGCAGGCGCCAAAATTTGGTTATGTGGTTGCCACCCAGCTTGGTAAATGGTTTCCTGGTGTACAGGAAACCATTTGGCTAGTCACTCAGTGTAGAGTCACCCACAGGCAGAAGGAAGAGGAAAGAATGAAGTAAAGAAAGAGATACGAGAGAGTGTAATGTCATCCGTAGGCAGAAGGACGTGGAAAGAATGAAGGAAAGAAAGACAGAAGAGGGTAGAAGAAAAGGAGGATGGAGGAGAGGAAATGGCAGACACCCAGCAGCAGCACTACATTGAGTGAGTGGATGGTGAGCACCCCCACCTACCACAAACAACAAAGAAGTCCCAAATAAAATGTGGAAAATAAGAAAAAAGAAAAAAGAGCTGTAGTAGCAGCAAGACATAAGACCAAAGGAGCTGTCATTCAACAGGCAACATCTCCACAGTACATCAACATAATGTTTAAAATCAGATTCGAAATCAGGACTTTTTTGTTACCAACTCTGACTCCGACACTGACTCCAGCATCACCATAATTGTTTATGAGTCTGATTCCACAGGCCTGCTTGTGGCACAGGAGCATTAATTGAGTGGAAATTTGAATATACATTGTGTGCCTTTATTCTTGTCTTTTTGTTGCTGAGGTATGAGGAAATCGGTGGAACAAAAGATGGTAGGCCATTGCATGAGTGTTTGGGTAAACGGAAATGATTCCATACTCTGTCAAAAGCTTCAGAAATATCGAGGGCTGCTGCTTGGGTTTCTCCTTGTTGGTCAGTTGATTGATAGATTGTATGAGTAATGAGACTTAGCGTGTTAACAGTGTATCTTTCTTGGCAAGAACCATACTGTTTGTCACTAATTAGGTTGTTGTATGTAAGATGTTTAACAGTGTTCTTTGGAAAGATATCTTATAGATAAGAGATTCTTTTAATTTTGTTTCATTTTTAAAGGCATCATGACATGCAAGCATGTGTCAGGTGACAATTTTCACTGCTACATGGTCACTTCCCTGATCCTGAGGTTTTATTGTAAGGTCTAGCTGGAGGTCTGCCTGGCACATTCATGTTCCTGGATCTTTCACCCAAATTTTCTTCTCCTTTCTCTCCATATATCCAGACTGCTACAGTATTTCCTGCACATCACATCACCAGTGCATTGAGTTTCCAGTTGACTTTTCAGTTGCTCTTTTGCAGTTTCTGCAATTGAAGCTCCATCATTCAAGATGCACTAAATATCCATTTAGCCTTTCTGATTTCATCTCTTCATGGTCAGGTTTATGTACACTGTCCTCCTCTGCTGTCCACTTGTCCTTATAATAGACCATTACACTTTTCACTTACTGTATACAATGTACAGTTGTTTTTGTTGTTGTTGTGCCCCAGTCTGTCTGGCTGAGCAGATGCCTTCCAGTGGCAGACAGTACCTCACCAGGGGCAAAACAGTCTCCTTCCATTTGATGAGAGGCAGGGAAAATGGAGGGTGCATAGCCTCCAAGAGGAAGAGCTGTGTACAGGAGATACGTCTGAAGAGTAGTGTCAGCCTGCTTGGCAAATGGGTGAATGTGATGGAGTTCCTTGCCTGGTAGTTTTGTGGAAGGCCATCTCCCAGGCATCAGCCCCTTGTCACTCACATGGTAGCACCTTCTGGGATCATGGTTGCCATCCACCTACTCGCATTTTGATGGGCTAACAGTTGCTACACCTTGTCCAAGGATATCCTGGACCATGCAGGGCAGGAGTGTCTGTCTTCCATGAGCTGGACACGTGCTTCGGTCAAACACGTGCCCCAGTTGTGTATCTCATTTTCCCATAGTGTGAAAGAGTCCTCTCATTATGGACAGAGGAAAAAGATCTCTGCATTTCTTCTGTCTACTCCTGTCTACAGCAGTGGATCCAGTGCCCTGTGGCCCAGCTGCAGGTTGGTCCCAATGCTTCAGCACAAATCACCCAGATTTCAAAATTCTTCTCCACATTCCAAGGACAGCCATCAAGTGTATCCGAATATCTAGCTGAACAGATTTATTGGTAATTAGAAGAATGAAATAAAATTAGTCATCATACTTGTTTAAATGAATATTCTGACTCCTTTACACACACACACACTCATCATACTTGTTTAAATGAATATTCTGACTCCTTTACACACACACACACACACACACACACACACACACACACACACACACAAGAGTAAGAGGGAAAGAAAACAGGAAAAAGGAGTGGTTTAATAGAAGGTGTATAATAGCAAAAAAAGAGAGAGAGATAAGGCGTGGAACAATTGGAGAAAGAGAGGTAACAACAGAACAAAGGAAGAATATAAAAGAACAAGAAATGAATACACAAGAATACGTAGAGAAGAAGAAAGGAATTTTGAAAAGGGTATAATTAACAAATGCAAGGATGAACCCAAACTGTTTTATAGATTTGTTAATGGCAAACTGAAACAAAAGGAAGGAATCACCAAACTGAAAGTGGAAGGAGAGGTCTTTAAGGATGCGGCAATGCTAGCAGAAATAATGAACAAACGTTTCCAGTCAGTTTCCACTAAAGAAAAAGAGCTTGTGGAAGGGGAGGGAGTGATTAGAAATGTTCCGGTGATGAAAGATATAAAAGTGGAGGTACGGGAAGTGTATAAATTACTGGAAACTCAAGATGTAAGGAAAGCCCCAGGACCTGATGGAATTTCTAATTGGGTACTGAAGGAATGCAGAGAACAACTGGCAGATAAAATTCACAGCTTAATCGTATCCTCACTGGAAGAGGGGAAAGTGCCAAAAGAATGGAAGAGGGCAAATGTGGTACCAATTTACAAGGGAGGAAACAGGGAAGAACCTCTGAATTGTAGACCAGTGTCTCTAACCAGCATGGTCGCAAAATTGTGTGAGAGAATCCTGAAAGACAGATTGATAAAATATCTGGAAGAGATGAATATTTTGGCTGAATGTCAGTTTGGATTCAGAAGTGGAAGGTCATGTGTTTCTAACTTGTTGAGCTTTTACTCAAGAGCGATTGATGTGGTACAGGAGAGAGATGGTTGGGTGGATTGTGTGTACTTAGAGAAGGCCTTTGACAAGGTACCTCATAAGAGACTAATGTGGAAACTAGAATATATAGGAGGACTAAAGGGGAAACTTCTGGAATGGATGAGAGACTTTTTGAGAGACAGACAAATGAGGACAGTAATAAAGGAAAAGATGTCTGGATGGAGGGAAGTAACAAGTGGAGTCCCTCAAGGCTCAGTGTTGGCGCCAGTAATGTTCCTGATTTACGTAAATGATATGGTAGATGGAGTGAACAGTTATGCAAGTCTGTTTGCTGATGATGTAAAGATCTTGAGGAAGGTAGAGGTTGAGGAGGATTGTAAAATACTGCAGGAGGATTTGGATAGGATACACAATTGGAGCCGGACGTGGGAAATGAAATTTAATGTAAAGAAATGTAAAATATTGGAAATGGGTAAAAGTACCAGGAGACCATCACTGAATTATTTTTGGCGTAATGAATTAATCACAAAAAGGAGAGAAGAGAAAGATTTGGGAGTGCTGGTCCAAGATAGTTTGTCACCAGAAAAGCACATTAACAAGATAGTTGGAGAGACTTATAAACTCTTGACTAACATAAGAGTAGCATTTCATTATATGGATGAGGAAATGATGAAAAAATTGATAGCGGCCGTGACCCGCCCCAGGTTAGAATATGCAGCGGTAGTGTGGTCCCCACACAAAAAGAAAGATATAAACAAGATTGAGAGAATACAAAGAATAGCAACCAAGATGGTCCCCAGTCTGACAGACCTGTCCTACAGAGAGAGGCTGGAAAAACTGGATTTGCCTTCGTTAGAGGAAAGGAGAAAGAGGGGAGACATGAATGCGGTGTTCAGGACCATGGTGGGAGTAGATAAAATTGACAAAGAAGATCTGTTTGTATGGGATAAGAGAGCAACAAGAGGACACGGAATGAAATTGAAAAAGTCAAGCTGCTTGAAGGATATCAAGAAACATAGCTTTCTTTACAGAAGTATAGACTTATGGAATAGCCTGGACAAAAGAGATCGTCTAGTCTAAAAACTTAAACGAGTTTAAAGCTAAATTCGACTTACTGAGAAACAGTGACGGAAACCCACGAGCATAGTACATTCCGTGTATATCACAATTAGGTATATTAGGTAAATACTTAAATATTTGGAACGACTTAGACAAGGAGGTGGTGCATGAGAAAATCATTCATGTGTGTAAAGGTAGACTTGATAAATGTGGATATGGAGACAGGACAACACAAGCATTGCTCAATTCCTGTATACTACAAATAGATAAATACAAATAGATAAATACACACACACACACACACACACACACACACACACACACACACACACACATACACACACACACACACATCGCTCCATACACTGCCAACTTGGCCAGTGGCATTACCTAAATTAGTATCTCATATGAGTCAAGCTCTGTACCAGGTTAGACTAAATGGTGTTCTAATATATATATAAAAAAAGGAAGAAGTTTTAAGCAAGACTTGTTCAAACAGAAAAGTAAACAAATTAGAGTAAGTGCGCACAATCAGCTGATCGTTTGTTTACAACTGCACCAGGGAATGTGAGTACCATATGTGATTTTAGTACTGCAAAATGACCACATGCTTTAGTACAGCAAATCTGGAAAAGAAAAGGGATAAAGGTAGAAAGCAGGACGATGATTTCTACCAAGAACTGGTTGAAATGGAGACTCATAATAAACTGGTGGAACGTGTACAGAGGCTAGAGATGGCTTTTCAAACAGAAAAGTAAACAAATTAGAGTAAGTGCGCACAATCAGCTGATCGTTTGTTTACAACTGCACCAGGGAATGTGAGTACCATATGTGAGTTTAGTACTGCAAAATGACCACATGCTTTAGTACAGCAAATCTGGAAAAGAAAAGGGATAAAGGTAGAAAGCAGGACGATGATTTCTACCAAGAACTGGTTGAAATGGAGACTCATAATAAACTGGTGGAACGTGTACAGAGGCTAGAGATGGCTTTTCAAAATGATGAAATTAAGAAACAGATGCACTTGCAAAAGGAAGAAATAGAAAAATTAGGAAAGGAAGTCAACAAGAAAGACACAACCATAGATGAGCTGACAGTAGAACTGGGTTCACTTAGGAGAAAAATTAATGAAATGGCAAGTACAGTAATCAGCCACGAGAGTATTGTGGAAAAGTTAAAAATTGATACAGAGACAATTAGGCAAGTAAGCAGTCTGATAGACCAGAGCAGTGATATTGAGGAGAAGATAACACAGGTGAGTGAAGCTGTGCAAAACTACAAAAATGATGTGGAAACCACTTATGCTGAAATGGTGAAAGTAAAGAAAGACTTAGAAACAAGGGTGGCAGAAAAAGGCATTAAAAAGGAAGTGAAAAGAATAATCCAAAACAATCCTAAGTTAGTCAGAGAGTCAGTAGATATAAACAAATCTATAGTAATCACTGGTATAGAAGAGGAAGAAGTAAAAAACAATATCTCAAGAGACAAAAAAGAGATGGCAAATGTAAGGACCATATTGATGATGTATCAGAGGAAATCTGTAGTAAAGACATAGAGAAACACAAAAGGTTAGGGAAATACGAGAGAAGTAAGTGAAGACCCCTAAAGGTAACCTTCCAGAGTGTAAACACCATGGAGGAGATACTAAAAAATGCAAAGAATCTTAAGGAAAAAGAGGAGTTCAAAAATGTATGGATAAAAAGATGCCTAACACAAGAGGAACTGGAATTACTGAAAGAGAAGAGGGAGGAAGCAAAAACAAAAAATGAGGGAAGATCAGAGGAGAAGAATATATTTTTTTTACAAAGTACAGTAATAGGATTGCAGGTATGAAAGTGGTACATAAACAGGAGGGAATAAAAAGGAGGAAGGTAATAGAACCAAGTCATGAGGACCTGGAGCGGTGGCGTCTTCGTCGTGGATCTACCCCCTTGAGGCTGTCGAAGAGAAGAGGAGGACAGCATGGGGGCCAAACCACCGCAAACCCTTCCGGCCCCTCACGGGGCTTGAGTACCTGGGAGTGGCTTCGGTCACCCGGGCAAGTACCACATCTCCCAACACAACCCACACAACAACACCGTTTTTTCTACACCGAGAAATGACTCCCTGACTGTCATTTCTTGACGACTTCTTCTAGCCGGGGACATTGAGAGCAATCCAGGACCCACCAACAAATACATATGTCCAACATGCTCAAAACCTGTCACGTCAAGCCGACAGACAAAGGATTCAGTTCAGTGCAATTCCTGCAAGAACTGGACCCATTACACCTGCACAACACTTGCATCCAGAACACATTACACAAACACCTGGACCTGCTCCTTATGCTCCTTCCCCCCACCCATCAACCCCCCTTCCAATCCTACTCCTACTTCCTTCACACCTCCACAGCCAAACTCACCGACCCTTCCCACACCATCCAGTCCCCCAGCTCCTCCCATTCCAACCCATCCTATTCCACCTCATCCCTTACCTCCATCACAACCTCCTCCTACCCCTTCCCCTCCACCCACACCACCTCCCCCCTGTGCTGCAGCAGCCAACACACATCGCACACACAACATAAACATCCTTCAGTTAAACATAGATGGCATAAACACCAAAAAACATGAACTCACACAATTCATCAAACAACAGAACATACACATTGCCATCTTACAAGAAACAAAACTACACAGAGCACAGAAAACACCGACATTTCATAACTTCACCACCATTCGACAAGACCGGGCCGACGGCGGCGGCAGTGGACTTATTACCCTGGTACACAAATCCATCAACTTTGCAGATACCAGTGCACACACAAAGTCACTTCTCCCCCCACATGACACCACAACAGAAATACAATCAATTAAAATACGAACTGGCAAGAAACCACACATAACAATCGCTAACACATACATTCCCCCCCAATCGTCCCCTACAGTACCACACAATTACTCCCTGCAGATACACCACATCACTAACATACCCAACATCATTCTGGGTGGTGATTTCAGTGCCAAGTCGTCTGCCTGGCATGTCAAGAACCCTGACACAGACAGAGGGCTGGTACTACAATCCCAGACAGATCATCTTTTCATACTAAACAGTCTAGACCAACATACCCATATCCCAAACCAAGCCCTCTTCCTCTCATCATCTCCAGACATCACCTTCTGCTCCCCAAACCTCGCCCCCACTACATCATGGAGAGTGGTCAAAACCCTAGGTTCTGATCACCTCCCAATCATCATCACTACCAAAACCAGAATCACCCCAGCTGGCCACAAACACACATACACTAATTATAAGAGAGCCAACTGGGAGGCCTTTGTAAATGAAACAGAACAACGTCTCGAAACACTAAACAGTACACCCATCACAAACATCAACACCGCTGTGCACACTTTCAATACAATTATACAAAATGCAGACAAATGACATCCCTAGAGGCAACAGAAAGAGACACAACCCCAACTTCACACCAGAAATTCAAGGCCTCATCAGACAACGGGACACACTGCGACACTCCCCAACACCCCATACACAAGACACCGTACAACAAATACAAGAACTCAACACTCAAATAAACAATAAAATATCTGAACTGCAAACACTAAACTGGAAAAATTACCTCCAAACACTTGACCACAAAACAAACATCAGCAGACTCTACAAAACACTAAACAGCATCACACTCCAACAGCAACACCACACAATCACGCGCTGCCATCACAACAACGGACACCATACCCTCAAACAAACAACAAGCAAACACTCTCATCAATCACTTTTCACAAAACAGCCATCTAAACCCCCATCCCGAAGACTGACGTATCATCCAACGTAAGAGACAGTTCCCCACAGACCCAGACTATGCACCTTTCACTTACAACCAGACGAAGCACATTATTAACAACCTCAAGCACTCATCTGCCTGTGGACCAGACAACATAAGCAACATTCACCTTAAACACCTAGGACCACAAGGCATACAAGCACTCACCAACATATCAAACTACAGCCACTCACACAACATAATACCCAACATCTGGAAGCATGGCAATATCATCACTATCTCTAAACCCAACAAAAACCCCACGTTACCCTCCTCACACCACCCCATCACACTCCTCCGCACCCCCTCTAAAGTCACTGAACGACTGGTACTACAACTAGTTACACCTCACATTCCCCAAGCCCAGTCACAACATGGCTTTAGGCCACTACACTCCACAAACACCATTCTTACAGACCTTACACAGAGAGTTTTTGATGGCATGAATTCAGCTAGACCACCACACAGAACAATCCTAATCACACTAGACATTAGCAAAGCTTTTGATGCCATCCCGCGCCACAACCTCACAAACAAAATACTCAACACAAACATGCACAATAACACAAAAAGATGGCTGACAGACTACTTAGGAGGCAGATGTGCACATGTAACATTTGCCGGTCAGTTTTCTAACATCAGAAACTTCACAAACGGCGTCCCCCAATGATCTGTTTTGTCCCCTACACTCTTTAACCTATACATGCACGATGTACCCACACACCACAGATACACAGCTTCCTGTGTAGATGATATAACACTTACATGTACGCACCAAAATGCAAGCACAGCTGCACACATCATTCAACCTTACCTCAACACACTTCATGAATGGTTCACCACAGACAGGCTCAAAATAGCCCCAGCCAAATCTACAGTGACTCTTTTCACAAACTGGACAGCAGAACACAGTCACATATCACACCTCATCATAAACAACCCCCCACCCCCACCCCCCCACCCCCCGAAAAAAAAAAATCCTTGGTGTAATATACAATACATCAATGTCGCTTAAACAACACATCACAAACATTAAAAATAAAATAACACTCAAGACTCAATGCCTTGAGGTCACTTGCCCATACAACATTCGGACACAACAAAGAAACCACCACCACAGTATACAAACAATACATACGTTCAGTGATGAATTATGCAAGCCCTGCCTGGGCTTCCAACCTCACCAAAACACACTACAATACTGTACAGACCATACAGAACAAGGCCCTAATAATAATCACAGGCAGCACAGCTACTACACCCACAGACCACTTACATCAAGAAACCAAAGTCCTCAAAGTCAAGGATCACCTAGACATGAGAGGCACCCAGTGTCTTGCCGCAACCTCCACAAACCCACAACATCCACTACAGTACATTGCAGCACATTCACCCACACCAAGGAACATCAAAACAACACCCAGCACACGATACCATACGCAAATCCTGTCATCTCTACCCCCTCGCCCACCTCAGACCAGCTTCCACGAGCATATCCACACTCAGATCACTCGCCGCTTTATTCAGTCACTTAAAGACAACACACAGCTGCATGCACGGCCTCCTGACATCCACACTTCTGAATCCTATCTTCCTCGTGAGGACAGGGTCCACCTGGCCAGGCTGAGATGTGGGCACCATTCAGCCCTCTTAAGCTACCAGAAGAGGCTCGATGACTCCGTCGCTGATGCCTGTCCAGGATGCAACACAGCACCCCATACTATTAAGCACATTATGGAAGACTGCATTGCACACTATCACCTACACAAACAACACAACATATACTCTTTGAGAGCTCTGTGGGAAAGCCCGGTCTCGGCCATGGCCTTCCTAAGGGACTCGGGACTGTTCGGCCAGACTGCCTAGGGAACAACTACTACTACTACTTCAAGTCATGACAAGTATATAAACAAGATGATTAAGTTGATGTACTCAAATGTGGATGGAATGGTATCTAAATTATAAGACATGAATGATTATGTCAGAGAAGATGAACCACATATAATATGCCTAGCTGAAACAAAATTAACACCAAGGCTATCAAATGACATCTAAACTTAGAGGAATATAATATATGGAGAAGAGATAGGAACTTAAAAAAAGGAAGAGGAATTATAATATTAACTAAGAAAAATCTAAAAGTCAAAGAAATAGAACTAGATATACCCTCACAAGTAGAACTGATTGCAGTAGAGATCAATACATCTGAAAGGAAAGTAATTGTAGCCAATTTGTACATGCCACCCAAGTCAAACACATGGGAAAGAGACGAATATGAGGACCTGGCAGAGTATACAATTCAGAGTTTAAGATCATTACTACATAAAATGGAAGAGAAATTGGAAAAAATTATACTAACTGAAGATTTTAATACAAATATAAATTGGAGTACTCTAGATATAATAAGCCAAGAAAGCTGTTGGGACCAAAAGCTCCTGGATCTCATGCAAGAGTTTTTCCTAATGCAACATGTAAGGGAAAGCACCAGAAAAAGAGGACTAGATGTACCCTGAATGCTAGATCTCATATTTACTAGGCAAGAAAATGATACTGACAATTTAATATACCACCCTCCATTCGGCAAAAGCGACCATGCAGTACTAAATTGCAACTTCAGGATAGCATATGACATAGTTAACAGCAATGAAAGTTACAAAAAGAGCCTAAACTATAAAATGGGAAACTATCATGACCTAAAGAAGTATTTCTTAGAAACTGATTGGGGAAAGGAGCTTAGAGGACAAGATTTAAATGCTATATATAAAAAATTTTGTGAACTTTATGAAATAGGAGTCCAGAAATACATCCCAAAGCACAAAGAAGCAGGAAATGAAATAAAAAAATGGTTCAATACAGAATGTAAAAAATCAAAAGAAAAAAGAGATTTGTTGTGGAATAGATACAGAAGACACAATAGTGAAAGGGCATATAATAATTACAAACAGGCAAGAAACGATTATACAAGAATAAGGAGGGAAGCCCAAAAACAGTTTGAGGGGGATATCATAAATAAAAGTAGTGATCAACTGAAGCTCTTTTACAGCTACATCAGAAGCAAAACCAAAGTAGATCAAATACAATCCATTACGGACAAGGGAATCACCTATACACAAGAGAAGGATATTTGTGCAGAGGAAAAATATTTTGAGAGGGATTATGTGGAACATGCATGCCCACACATACTACCAGATATACAAGCATCAGAAAAAGTAATACAAGAGGAGCTAAGTAAATTAGACAAAGGAAAAGCAAATCGTCCTGATGAAATTTCATGTTGGGTACTACGTGAATGTGCAAAGGAGTTAAGTAAACCATTATTTTTAATTTTCAAGAAATCCTTGTGTCAAGGTAAACTACCTGATATTTGGAAGAAAGCAAACATTGTTCTCTTATTCAAGAAAGGGAATAGACAAAAACCACTCAACTACCGACCAGTTTCATTAACCAGTGTTGTAATCAAGGTATTAGAAAAGCTAATAAGAAAAGCTTGGGTCATTCATCTAGAAGAACACAATATGATAACAGAAAGACAGTTTGGTTTCAGAAAAGGAAAATCATGAGTTACTAATCTGTTGAGCTACTATGACAGAGTAACAGACACATTACAGGAAAGAGAAGAATGGGTGGACAGTATCTATTTAGATTTCAATAAAGCATTTGACACAGTACCACACCAAAGACTTTTATGGAAACTGTACCATCAAGGAGGAATTTGAGGCAGACTGTATTGTTGGATGCAAGATTTTCTCATGAAAAGAGAAATGAGAACATTAATTACTAAGGGGAAATTACTCATCATGGAAAGAAGTGACTAGTGGAGTACCACAGGGCTCAGTGCTGGCACCAATCATGTTTTTAGTGTATGTAAATGATACAGACAGTAACACTGGAAATGAAAGCTATGTAAATATGTTTGTAGATGATGCAAAAATACAAAGAAGAATTATTAACACAGACTCTTGTAAAGAGCTACAAGAAGAATTAAATAAACTTCATGAATGGAGTAATACATGGCAAATGGAATTCAATGTGGACAAGTGTCATGTAATCAAGTTTGGTAAAAGTGGAAAAAGACCTGATTGAGATTATACGTTAGGAAATAAAACCCTATATACATCAGAAAGAGAGAAAGACCTAGGTGTGATTATCAATAACAGACTATCTCCGGCTGACCACATCAGTGAGAAGGTACAGAACATGTATACACTGCTTGCAAATATGAGAATAGCATTCACATACATAAATGAAGACATGCTAAGAAAGATAATAACATCATTCATCAGACCAACCCTGCAGTATGCATCAGTAGTCTGGAGTCCTGATCTCGAAAAATGCATAGACAAGATTGAAAAATTCAAAGGGCTGCTACAAAATGGGTACCAAGCTTAAGGGATGTAAGCTACGAAGAAAGACTAAATAAACTAAATCTACTAACACTAGAGGAGAGAAGGAATCAAGGTGACATGATTATGCTATATAAATGCATATCAGGGAAGGAGAAAATAGACATAAATGATTACTTAACCTATGGGGAAACCATCAGCAAGAGGATACTGCAAAAAACTGCATAAGAAGAGAGGTGATAAAGACGTAAGGAAATTTAGTTTCCCAAATTGAGCAATTGATCAGTGGAATGCACTACTGAATGAAATAGTGTGTGCCAAAACAATTCACAATTTTAAGGATATGTATGATAAATATGGTTTAAGACACGGGACAGTACGAGCTTGACTCATTCCTGTAAAGATACAATTAGGTAAGAACACAAACACACACACACACACACACACACACATAATTGAGAAAAGCAATAATATAATTTTGGTGGGTGACTTTAATTGTAAAGAGGTGAACTGGGAGGAATGGTACTCGGGAGGCGGCGAGGATTCGTGGGGTACTATGTTATTAAATATAATAATGAATAATGTGATGACGCAGTGGGTCAAAGAAGAGACACGGTTTCGAGGTGAGGACACACCAGCAAGGTTAGATTTATTGTTCACCAAAGAACCCGATGTAATAGAATCATTGGAATATCTCTGTCCTTTGGGAAAAAGTGATCACGTGGTCATTGAGTTCCAGATGTTAATAGGAAACGTCGAGCCAAGAGACGAGCTTCATAGACAGGGATGATACAACTTTGGCAAAGCAAATTTTACAGGATTGAGAAACTTTTTTGAAAATGCGGATTGGAGAAAATTCAGAGAAACAAGAGAGATACAGAGGAAGTGGGATATCTTTCTAGACCTCTATAATTTAGGAGTGGAAAAATTTGTACCAAGAGTAAGAGGGAAAGAAAACAGGAAAAAGGAGTGGTTTAATAGAAAGTGTATGATAGCCAAAAAAGAGAGAGATAAGGCGTGGAACAATTGGAGAAAGAGAGGTAATGACAGAACAAAGGAAGAATATAAAAGAACAAGAAACGAATACACAAGAATACGTAGGGAAGAAGAAAGGAATTTTGAAAAAGGTATAATTGACAAATGCAAGGATGAACCCAAACTGTTTTATAGATTTGTTAATGGCAAACTGAAACAAAAGGAAGGAATCACCAAGCTGAAAGTAGATGGAGAGGTCTTTAAGGATGCGGCAATGCAAGCAGAAATAATGAACAAACGTTTCCAGTCAGTTTTCACTAAAGAAAAGGAGCTTGTGGAAGGGGAGGGAGTGATTAGAAATGTTCCGGTGATGAAAGATATAAAAGTGGAGGTGCAGGAAGTGTATAAATTACTGGAAACTCAAGATGTAAGGAAAGCCCCAGGACCTGATGGAATTTCTAATTGGGTACTGAAGGAATGCAGAGAACAACTGGCGGATAAAATTCACAGCTTAATTGTATGCTCACTGGAAGAAGGGAAAGTGCCAAAAGAATGGAAGAGGGCAAATGTGGTACCAATTTACAAGGGAGGAAACAGGGAAGAACCCCTGAATTATAGACCAGTGTCTCTAACCAGCATGGTCGCAAAATTGTGTGAGAGAATCCTGAAAGACAGATGGATAAAATATCTGGAAGAGATGAATATTTTGGCTGAATGTCAGTTTGGATTCAGAAGTGGAAGGTCATGTGTTTCAAACTTGTTGAGCTTTTACTCAAGAGCGATTGATGTGGTACAGGAGACAGATGGTTGGGTGGATTGTGTGTACTTAGACTTAGAGAAGGCCTTTGACAAGGTACCTCATAAGAGACTAATGTGGAAACTAGAATATATAGGAGGACTAAAGGGGAAACTTCTGGAATGGATGAGAGACTTTTTGAGAGACAGACAAATGAGGACAGTAATAAAGGAAAAGATGTCTGGATGGAGGGAAGTAACAAGTGGAGTCCCTCAAGGCTCAGTGTTGGCGCCAGTAATGTTCCTGATTTACGTAAATGATATGGTAGATGGAGTGAACAGTTATGCGAGTCTGTTTGCTGATGATGTAAAGATCTTGAGGAAGATAGAGGCTGAGGAGGATTGTAAAATACTGCAGGAGGATTTGGATAGGATACACAATTGGAGCCGGACATGGGAAATGAAATTTAATGTAAAGAAATGTAAAATATTGGAAATGGGTAAAAGTACCAGGAGACCATCACTGAATTATTTTTGGGGTAATGAATTAATCACAAAAAGGAGAGAAGAGAAAGATTTGGGAGTGCTGGTCCAAGATAGTTTGTCACCAGAAAAGCACATTAACAAGATAGTTGGAGAGACTTATAAGCTCTTGACTAACATAAGAGTAGCATTTCATTATATGGATGAGGAAATGATGAAAAAATTGATAGTGGCCATGATCCGCCCCAGGTTAGAATATGCAGCGGTAGTGTGGTCCCCACACAAAAAGAAAGATATAAACAAGATTGAGAGAATACAAAGAACAGCAACCAAGATGGTCCCCAGTCTGACAGACCTGTCCTACAGAGAGAGGCTGGAAAAACTGGATTTGCCTTCGTTAGAGGAAAGGAGAAAGAGGGGAGACATGATTGCGGTGTTCAGGACCATGGTGGGAGTAGATAAAATTGACAAAGAAGATCTGTTTGTATGGGATAAGAGATCAACAAGAGGACATGGAATGAAATTGAAAAAGTCAAGCTGCTTGAAGGATATCAAGAAATATAGCTTTCCTTACAGAAGTATAGACTTATGGAATAGCCTGGACAAAGAGATCGTCCAGTCTAAAAACTTAAACGAGTTTAAAGTTAAATTCGACTTATTGAGAAACAGCGACGGAAACCCACGAGCATAGTACATTCCGTTTATATCACAATTAGGTATATTCTTAAATATTTGGAACGACTTAGACAAAGAGGTGGTGCATGAGAAAAACATTCATGTGTGTAAAGGTAGACTTGATAAATGTGGATATGGAGACAGGACAACATGAGCATTGCTCAATTCCTGTATACTACAAATAGGTAAATAGGTAAATAGGTAAATACACAGTGGGTCAGCCAGAGTAAATGGACATGTCTCAGCCACCTCTCATCCACCGCTGCAGACCTTAAGTAGTTTTCAGGAGTTATGTTTGTCCTGTCTCCTTTAGTCTTGTCTAAAGTTTAAAGTATTGTAAGTTAGTATAGCCTACCAAAAATGTAAAGAGGTATTGTTAGTGAGTATACATGAATGTTTATTGGAATTTCAGTAATAGCTATTTAGTACTGTAACCAACCTCAAACATGGCCGACAATGTAAACATTGAGGGACCCAAATTTCCAGGATTTGACAGTGAAACAAAAGTGATGGATTTGGTTAAAACATTGATTATAAGGATTAGTGAACTAGAAAAGAAAGTGGAAGATCTGGTATTAAGAAACATGCCTGAAAATACCGAAAACAATGTACAGAATTTGATAAAGGCAAGTGAGACAGCGAACCAGGAGATCGAGTATTTGAAATGAGAAAATAAGAAATTAACCCTTAGCTGCCGAGGGGTTCCTGGCCGCGGCACATGCCTCCCTATGGGCGATTTCTGAGATTTTGGAAAAAATACCCTTACTTCAAACCCTCATATCTGACAAATTATAATAGCTAGAGATTCAAATAAAAGTTCATAAGACTCACCAACTCTTCCTCTTTCCAATGATGGTATCCTGAGGTCTCTAGGTGGTCCCATCGATGAGTTGAAGATGAGTGGTTTTTCATGTTTTGGCACCCTGCTCCGAGCGCACGCCACTGGCTGCGGCCTTGGCCCAACCGGCTAGCGTTGGCAACACTGCCTGGAGTGGTGATTGTAACACTGCCCATGCGTCCTTCAAAAGAATGGTGAAGATTCCACTCGTTTTTTCCACTGCTTCTTACTTACTGCCATGAGAATGGGTCATTGCCCGGTTCATGTGGCTCACCCAAGGATTTACCGCCCGCTCCATAATGCCTCTATGCCCCGTAGGTGTGTGGGAAAGGAAATATCTCGTCATTTTTCTGTACTCACTTCTTCCATTAGGAATATTTCTCCTTTACCTCGTTTTTCTGTTCTCACTTCTTCTGTAAATAATCATATTTCTCCTTTACTATGACACTTAGAGCTGCACCGTACATCACCATTACGCGTAATTACACTTTGACAAGTAAATGTTGTTGCTCTTTCACGCATTATCGTAGAGTATGAGGTAATTATTCTCACTGTTAATCATACTGCTTTGTACTATTCAGGGTTATAGTGAAAATCATATAAATGTTTCACACAACTAACATTATTTGTACGTCACATCACAGATACACTGATGCTCATATTTGGCACAATCTCCCTGAGTATTGAGTGAAATAATTTAGGTATAGCCAAGCAGGTATTTTTCTTTGTGGCCTGCTCACAAGTGGTTTTCTTTCAGGTAACATGTAGGCAAAAGCAAAGTATTTCCAATAATTTTCAAACCAATATCCAATACACAGTATCAATTTCTGTATTGCACTTACTATAAATCACTTATTTGCACTTGCTGATCTTATTATAAATGACTTACATCTTAGCACATACTATACTTCACTCATACTATCACACTTTTCACTCATTTATGAAAATACACAAACTTCTGCATTACTGTACATTATTTACACTTCCCCACACACCTACTCAGTACTCACGCTCGGAGTGATACTCTGAGAAGCATTTGGGGCATAGGGGGACCTTGCATTCTGCACATTGGTACGAGGTCTCTTCGTGCTGGGGGACGGCGTTTGGTTGTGCGGCAGACGTGGCACCACCTGTATGCCAGAAGACCTGCTGCTGTTCTCCTGATCTCCACAATCTTGTGCCAACGGAAATACTTAGCACAGCTGAGCCTGTCAGTTGGAGCCGCTGTCCCTCACCTAGCACCTGTCACCTGAGCAGTTGAATATTGCTCAAGGAGTTCGGGTGCAAGCTCTCTCTGAAACTCTCGTAAAGTGAGAGGTTTTCTTACAAGCTCCTTGAACAGTATGAAACTGTTCAGGACGTTGATATCAAGAAGGTGTAAGAACGCCTTCTTGTACCACCTGCAGAACTTACGTAGGCAATCGACCTCACCAATTTGCATGTCGGATTTATCAACCGCATGTTGATATTGTAATCATTGACTGCATCTGGCTTTACCACGGGTTCCCTGGTCCTGTAGTCTGTTTTACCAGTTTCCTCCAGCACACCCTTATGAACTGTAGACAACATGTTAATCCGTCTCTTATCATGCCAGAGAAGGGCTAACATGTTCCCACATTTCTTTGTCAGATGGGCTCCTTTCTCAGTATTTGCCGGAAATACTGGGAAATTCTTTTTGTTGGCCCTAACAGTTCCACAGGACCCAGTACCATGGTCAAGCAAATACTTTGTCAATGCTGGGGCTGTGTAATAATTATTGGTGTACAGAATGTGGTGCCTGTTGAAATACCTTTCCATCAGCACTTTCATTACTGATGCAGAGAATCCATGAGGATCATCGCTAAGTATATCAACATCTGTCGCCGAGTAAACTATTACAACCAGCACATATCCAGTTTTACAGTCACAAAGCTCAAAGAATTTCAGGCCAAATCTGTGATGCTCTGATGGCACTTACTGAATAAATGCAAGCCTACTCCTGAATGAATAACACCAGCGACTCGTCAATAACCACTTTCTGGAACGGACGGAAAACCCTGGAAAATGACTCTTTCAGCATTGTCAGGATTGGTCTTATTTTCCATAACCTGTCATTCGGTGCAGGCCCGTAATTTTGATTGAAATGTAGGAACCTCAGGATTGCCAGGTACGTATCACGGGCCATGTATTTTCCGAAGACAGGTGTGCCAACGAGTTCATCCACCGACCAATAGCCGTGAAGCACATGTTTTTTTATGTGCGCCATTAGCATTGTCAGGGCGAGCCATACAAACATCTCCCCCACCTCTACAGGTATCCATTCACGCATGTGCGTTCTCTCGCTAGCAGGTACATCCAGCCAACGCACGCCCATGATGTGGTGGAAATTAATTTCATCAACCAGGTACTGCATAATTGCAGTCGTGAAAATTGCCTTGAATAGACTACTAATAGTCCAAGGCCTGGGGGGAAGTGCATCCTCCTGCACACCTGCACCCTCCTCATCAAAAGCTGGCACAGACGGCTCAAAGCCGGCACCATCCTCCCACACAAATGTATCTACTCTACCTACACGTGGTAGAGCAGGCCATCTGACAATTGCACTGCGTTTTCCAATCACTCGTGCACGACCATGTGCATGGCCACGGGCAGGGGGGAGGGGAGGAGAGGGGGGAGGGAGAGGGAGAGGTGGGGGAGTAAGCAGGTGATGACTCACCTGACGCAGAACTTTCCTTGAAGACGCTCGGCGCTGCGTATCACCACATGGCTCCCGTCTAGGCAATACAACTCCTGAAGGGCCTGGTTGAGGCGATTCTGCCCTTGAAGTGGTAGGCTGAGGTGTGGGGGAGCAGTGGAGAAAGATACTTCAGTGAGCAGGCAGGGAGAGTGTGGGAGAAATGGCTCTGTGGTGTTTTTTCTGCAGATGTCCACCAGGTCCACGGCCACTTTCCCGATATCCTGGGTCATCTACCGCCTCCTCATCAGCAAAATCATCGCTGTCGTAGGCTTTCCCTTCCTCCTGTAGAAGTTGGAGAGCCCTGTCTGGCGTCGGAGAGCTAGTAGGGGATGGAGGGCATGAGAGCTCGCTCTCCATGCGGTAGCTTTGTTTGCCCTCTGACGACGTACTCTCACTCAGTGTTCGAGATGACATAGTTTCGTCTAGGGCACGTCCTGTGGCACTATCACTAAGCCCTTTCCCTGGCACAAAGGGCATGACTTTAGCGGGGGTCAATGAGGCGATTGGTCCTTCACGTGGTGGAATGGAATCGGACGACGTCGAGGAAGATGACATGGCTCCTCTCGCTACCACTGCCAAGTACAGACTGAACAGCACAACCGCGGGGTACCTGTGGGTCCTACCTACCCCATAGGTATCACAGAAAACGGTCCCGCACTCAAACAGTGGCGGGAAGGTGAGTGCGGTATAGCAAGGCAACCGGCGGCCCTGCGCACCCTTAATCCTGTTGTGCATACACGTCAACCGGTGGATAAGGGTTAAGGAGGAAACTAGAAGAGAGCAGTAACAAAACGGAGAAGGTGAGTAGTGTGTTAGAAGAGTGAAAGGCAAAGTGGGCACATGTGGAAGAAGTTACAGAAAGAAGTGGTCAGCAAGGGAAATCATTCAGGAAGAAAGGGAAATGAACGAGAAAAAAAATGGAAGAAAATGTAGTGAAAATATTGAAGAAAAAAGAATATAATGAGAGAAACTGTAGAAAGGAACAGATGTGTGGTAATATTTGGAAACAAGGAGGAGAAAGAAAAGGTTAGATCTGTGAGACTTGGGAGGGACACAAATCAAGTGAGAAAAATATTGGGTAAGATCCAGCAGGAAACAAGTAGGAAAAAGAAACTGAGGAAGTAAGGAGGATAGGGCCATATAAGAAAGGGGAAGCAAGACCAATGAGAGTTAAGTTGTCATCAGAGAGTGTAGTAAACGATATACTTAAAGTGACCTGGACACTAAGTAGAGAGGCAGGGATGAAAATATTATAGTAAGAAAAGATTTGAATGAAGAAGAAAGAGAAGTTTTAAAATCTTTGAAGGAACAAGTAAAGGAAAAAAATGACAGGAGGACAGAGGAAGAATGTAAAACTTTTTTTTGGAGAGTGATGGATATGAAAGTAAGGAAGTGGTATGTGAGGAATTGGAAGTGAAGGAAACAAGGGGGATGGATATGAATATGAAAAAGGGAAGAATCTGTAAAGATAAAACCAGTGCAGTAAATCTGAGTATCATGTACAGTAATGTAGATGGGTTAATATCTAAGAAAAGGGGAAATTGGAGACTATATAAATGAAAAGAAACCTGAAAGTGTTTGCTTGGTGGAGACTAAATTGTCCTGAGATGTTGATGCAAAATTATTTGGATGGAACAGTTATAATATTAGTGGTAGGTGGTGGCAACCATCATCCACTCACTTGATGTAGTGCTGCCTACTTCTTCCTTAGCCTTTATTATTCCTTTTCTGTGCCTGTCCTCATCTCTTCCTATTTCTCCTGTCTTTCATGTCACTTCTTATTGCTTTTCTTTCCTTTACAGGTGGCTTTACATTGAGTGACACGCCAAATGGTTTCCTGTAAGCCAAGAAACCATTTACAGTGCTGGGTGGTAACCATATAACCAAACCATATGTGCTCCCTCCATGTCAACAAATGGGTTGATGGAGGGTTAGTGCCCTTCCCTGTAAAACAACTAACTCAAAGTCAAATGGCCACCCCTTACGGGATTATGGCGTCTGGCAATAGATAGATAGATAGAATTATAATATTTGGAGGAAGGATAGAGAAAGCAAGTTTGGGGGAGGTGTAATGATTTTAACCCATAATGACTTAAGAGCAAAAAATATAGAAATTGATAATACTGTGTCTGAACTTTTGGGAATTGAAATAGAGGACAGTTATGGAGAAAAAGTAGATGTAATAATATTTTATATGCCCCCCAAAACTAGGGCATGGACAAAAGAAGATTACAAACAGTTAATAAGAGAATCCATTATTAAACTAAAGATGTTAATTTAACGAAGAAATAGAATAACAGTAATGGGAGATTTTAACTGTAGAGAAGTTGACTGGGAAAGTATGGATACTGGGGACAGTGTGGAATCATGAGGAAATAAATTAATGGAGTTGGTGATGGAAAACATGTTAACCCAATTAAAGAAAATACAAGAGTTAGTGGTGACGATGAACCATCAAGGCTTGACTTAGTATTCACCAAAGACCCAAATGATGTGAGGAACATAACCTACCAATACCCCTTTGGTAAAAGTGTTCATCTGGTTATTGAGATGGAAGTGGCGGGAGTAAAGGAAGGAGAAAGGGATGAAAAACACAGAGAAAAAAGGTACAATTATGGGAAGGCAGACTTTGCTTCCATGAGGAACTTTTTCCAAAATGTAGACTGGAATAAAAAGAATACGATCACAAATGTTGTTGAGAAATATGAGTTTTTGATGGAACTATATAAAACAGGAGCTAGTAAATATGTCCCAAAATTTTCCACGGCTATAGAAACATTTTTTCTTGAACAGCCCGAATGTACAGTAAACACATGATTGATGGATGTTATGTTTACATCAGTGCAGGAAATATTTACTTTTTAAGGCTTTCATAAATAATAATATTTATTTTAAATAATTACTGTGTATTCCATGAAAGGTTAGATGTTTTGAAAATACAAAGAAATTCTAACAAATGTTGGAAAATAAGAGAGCAGAAAATAAAGGAGCTCAGCAACCAGAACAATATCTAAAATGACAAAGGGATGGGCCATTGAAAAGGCTATCATGATTGCATCATCGATTGATAAATCATGTGTTTACATGAAGGAATTTACATGAAGGAATTGGAAGGAATTTGAGTGTGAAGTGGAGGGACTGTAAGAAAATGTTCTGGAAAGAGGTGAAGAGAGTAAGACAGGGTGGCAGTGAGGTTAGCAGGGGAGTGAAAGATAAAAATGATAGATTAGTAGTGGAGAAGGGAGAAAAAGTGAGCAGATGGAGAGAGCACTTTAAGGAATTGTTGAACTTAGAGGATGGAAGTAATGCGAGTATAAGTGGCTGGGGAATGGCTGGGAGAAGGAGGGAGGTGAGAAGACAGGAAGAAATCAGTAAGATAGAAGTTGTGGAAGCAATGAAGAAAGTTAAATTGGGGAAAACCCCAGGAATTGATGGAGTGTTTGGTGAAATGCTGAAGCATGGGGGAGAGATAATAGTAGAATGGATGTGGAAGATGTGCAGATTGGCCTGGGAGGAAGGTAGAGTGCCGGAGGATTGGAAGTCAGGTATAATTATTCCCTTGTACAAAGAAAAAGGGGAAAAAGAAGTGTGTGGTAATCATAGAGGCATTTGTCTTCTTAGTACAATAGGAAAGGTGTATGGTAGGATACTTATTGACAGAGTTAGAGAAAGAACAGAGGAATTAGTTGGAGAAGAACAGGGAGGCTTTAGGAAGGGAAGAGGTTGTGTAGATCAGATATTCATTCTTAGATCTTTAGTGGAAAAGTTTCTAGAGAAGGGAAAGAAGTTGTATGCGGCTTTCATGGATTTGGAGAAAGCATATGACAGGGTGGATAGACAAGGATTGTGGAAAGTATTAAGAATATATGGAGTAGATGGGTAGTTGTAGAATGCTGTGAAGAGTATGTATGATGGTGCTAAAGCTGCAGTGCCTGTGGATGGTGAACTAAGTGAATTTTTCTCTTTGAAGGTTGGGTTGAAACAGGGATGTGTCATGTCTCCATGGTTGTTCAATCTGTACATGGATGGGGTAATAAAAGAGGTACAAGGTAGGGTAGTGGATGTTGGAGTGGCCCTGGTGAGAGAGGATAGTGTTTGGAAACTCCCTGTACTGTTGTTTGCAGATGATACTGTGTTGTTGAGTGAAGACGAAGGGGAGCTGCAAGGTTTGGTGGATGAGTTTGGGAGAGTGTTTAAGAAACGGGAATCTAAAGGTGAATGTAGGGAAGAGTAAAGTGATGGTTTATGAGAGAGGTGAAGTCAGTGAATGTACAGTGAGGTTGGATGGTGAGGAATTGGAAAATGTGAGTACGTTTAAGTACTTGGGTAGTGTGATGAGTAAGGATGGAGGTTTGGAGGGTGAAGTGCTTGAAAGGGTGCAGTAGGGAAGAAAGGTTGCTGGTTCTTTGAAAGCAGGGAAGTGAGCATGGAAGTGAAAAAGTTACTACATGACAGTATTGTGATACCAGCTCTAACATATGGAAGTGAAGCTTGGACGTTGTTGGAAGGACACAAGTCAAGAGTGAGAGCAGTGGAAATGAGTTATTTAAGAGGAGCCTGTGGAGTCATATGGAGAGACAGGCTGACGAATGAGGATATAAAGGATCGTTGTGGTATGGATGTGGATGTGATTGGAAGCGTTATGAGGAACGCACTGAGGTGGTTTGGCCATGTAGTGAGGATGGAGGGTGAGAGACTGACGAAGAGAGTGTATGTGAGTGAGGTGGAGGGGGGAAGAGGGAGGGGGAGGCCGAGGATGAGATGGAGGGATGGGGTGGAGAGGTATATGAGAGAGGGGGGTGTGAGTTGGAAGCAGGGCAGTGAAATGGCGGGGGACAGGGCGACTTGGAGGCGATTTGTTTGTGGCCACCCCAAACGGGATTGAGGGATCTGGCAATAGATAGATAGATAGACATATGCGCTGTCCAAGGGAAAACGCTTTGAAAATACAAAGGAATTTTTAAATAAATATTGGAAAATAAGAAAGAAAATAAAGGGGCTCAGCAACCAGAATAGTAACAAAAACGACATAAAGATGGGCCATTGAAAAGGCTGTCCTGATCGCATCATGAATCGCATTCTCTGTGAAGAGAATTCCCTGTCAAAACATCAGTGATTCTCCGTCACAACATTTCGCACCTTGGATGATTCTGTGTCATTCATACATTATTATTATTATTATGCATAACATGGTTATTTAATTGTCCTGGGGCCATCTGATGGTGGGATTGTATACAATGCTGTTGCTTCTCTACTGAGTTTGAATACTTGTCGGAGATCGCATTCTTCAGTGACCTTGACTTGGTACAAGGGAGATGGGCACTAGTTTTAGGCTTAGGTTAGCTTCTTTTACAGCTGTTAGGGCATTTAGATTGGCTTTAAACTTTTTTTTTTTTTTTTTTTTTTTTTTTTTTAACTCATTTGGGTGGGTTTAGGACTTGGTTGCGGAGGAAACCTGAGGCTCAAAAACGCATCCTTATCCTTTACATGTTAAATCTGTCCTGAGATACGATGGTTGGGGGGGAACCTAAGGCGCAAAAACGCATCCTCATACTTTACACGTTAAATCTAACCCAAGATACAATACCCCACTTAGCGATTGGTTTTTGCATAACCAATTGCATTAAACCAGGGTATGTCTGTATATAAATGACATTGGCAGCAACATTGGATATGGAAGCTATCTGAATATGTTTGCTGATGATGCAAAAATACAAAGGAGAATTACAAACACAGACTCTTGCAAAAAGGTACAAGAAGAATTAAATAAGCTTCATGAATGGAGCAATAGATGGCAAATGGAAGTCAGTGTGGACAAATGCCATGTAATAAAGTTTGGTAAAAGTGGAAAGAGACTAGACTGGGATTATAAGCTAGGAAGTTCAACCCTTCACATATCAGAAAAGGAGAAGGACCTATGAGTGATTATCAATAATACACTATCTCTGGCTGACCACATGAGTGAGGAAGTACAGAACATTTATGCACTTCATACTAATATGAGAGTAGGATTTTCATATGTAAAGGAAGACATGCTGAGAAAGATAATCACATCATTCATTAGACCAACTCTGGAGTATGCATCTGTAGTCTTGCATCCACATCTCAAAAAACACATAGATAAGATTGAAAAGGTACCAAGGGCCACTACATGATGAGGCTCAAGCTTAGCCCCTAAAGTGCTAACGGGATTGATCGATCCTTTTTCAGGATTACACAAGATACTGAATGTGATCGATTGAGGGCCTCAGGGAAGAACTGGGGAAAACATGTTCCACCCCGATTGTGACGTATATCCCTTCCAACCAATCAGAACTAAGTGCTGAATAGGCGGGAAGGAGGGAGGGGAGGAATGAGGGAGAAAATAGGGTGGGAGTGCATAGGAAAGGGGAGTCACGGCACGTGAAAGGGTAACTTCTTAAAACTTTGATGGCTATAGCTCATGAACCAGTTGGTCTAAAATGCCCTGGTTTGTGGCATAAGTTGTGTAAATTCAAGCTCTAAACTTTGGGTGTAACACATTGTACTTCCGTAAGAGTCGAAAAATCGGCTCCATTTACAGATTTTCACGCCGGTACAGTCGATCAAATTGCATATCCTAGGGGTTAAGGGATCCAAGCTATGAAGAAAAACTAGAAAAGTTGAGCCTACCAACATTACAAGAAAGAAGAAAGAGAGGAGACATCATTATGCTATCTATCTATCTATCTATTGCAAGACGCCTCAATCCCGTATGGGGTGGTCACAAACAAATCGCCTCCACATCGCCCTGTCCCCCGCCATTTCACTGCCCTGCTCCCAACTCACACCCCCCTCTCTCATATACCTCTCCACCCCATCCCTCCAGCTCATCCTTGGCTTCCCCCTCCCTCACCCCCCTCCACCTCACTCACATACACTCTCCTCATCAGTCTCTCATCCTCCATCCTCTCCACATGGGCAAACCACCTCAGTGTGTTCCTCCTAACGCTTCCTATCACATCCACATCCACACCACAACACATCTTTATATCCTCATTTGTCAGCCTGTCTCTCCATGTGACTCCACAGGCTCCTCTTAAGTAACTAATTTCCACTGCGCACACTCTTGACTTGTGTCCTTCTAACAATGTCCAAGCTTCACTTCCATACGTTAGAGTTGGTATCACAATACTGTCTTGTAGTAACTTATATATCTATCTATCTATCTATCTATTGCCAGACGCCTCAGTCCCGTTTGGGGTGGCCACAAACAAATCGCCTCCAAGTCGCCCTGTCCCCCGCCATTTCACTCCCCTGCTCTCAACTCACACCCCCCTCTCTCATATACCTCTCCACCCCATCTCTCCATCTCATCCTCGGCCTCCCCCTCCCTCTTTCCCCCTCCACCTCACCTACATACACTCTCTTCGTCAGTCTTTCACCCTCCATCCTCTCCACATGGCCAAACCACCTCAGTGTGTTCCTCATAACGCTTCCTATCACATCCACATCAACACCACAACGCTCCTTTATATCCTCATTCGTCAGCCTGTCTCTCCATGTGACTCCACAGGCTCCTCTCAAATAACTCATTTCCACGGCTCTCACTCTTGACTTGTGTCCTTCCAACAACGTCCAAGCTTCACTTCCGTACGTTAGAGTTGGTATCACAATACTGTCATGTAGTAACTTTTTCACTTCCATGCTCACTTCCCTGTTTCTTATCACTGCTTTCAAAGAACCAGCAACCTTTCTTCCCTGCTGTACCCTTTCAAGCACTTCACCCTCCAAACCTCCATCCTTACTCATCACACTACCCAAGTACTTAAACGTACTCACATTTTCCAATTCCTCACCATCCAACCTCGCTGTACATTCACTGACTTCACCTCTCTCAACGACCATCACTTTACTCTTCCCTACATTCACCTTTAGATTCCGTTTCTTACACACTCTCTCAAACTCATCCACCAAGCCTTGCAGCTCCCCTTCGTCTTCACTCAATAACACAGTATCATCTGCAAACAACAGTACAGGGAGTTTCCAAACACTATCCTCTCTCACCAGGGCCACTCCAACATCCACTACCCTACCTTGTACCTCTTTTATTACCCCATCCATGTACAGATTGAACAACCATGGAGACATGACACATCCCTGTTTCAACCCAACTTTCAAAGAGAAAAATTCACTTAGTTCACCATCCACACGCACTACAGCCTTCGCACCATCGTACATACTCTTCACAGCATTCAACAACTTCCCATCTACTCCATATATTCTTAACACTTTCCACAATCCTAGTCTATCCACCCTGTCATGTGCTTTCTCCAAATCCATGAATGCTGCATACAACTTCTTTCCCTTCTCTAGAAACTTTTCCACTAAAGATCTGAGAATGAATATCTGATCTACACAACCTCTTCCCTTCCTAAAGCCTCCCTGTTCTTCTCCAACTAATTTCTCTGTTCTTTCTCTAACTCTGTCAATAAGTATCCTACCATACACTTTTCCTATTATACTAAGAAGACAAATGCCCCTATGATTACCACACACTTCTTTTTCCCCTTTTCCTTTGTACAAGGGAATAATTATACCTGACTTCCAATCCTCCGGGATTCTACCTTCCTCCCAGGCCAATCTGCACATCTTCCACATCCATTCTACTACTATCTCTCCCCCATGCTTCAGCATTTCACCACACACTCCATCAATTCCTGGGGCTTTCCCTGATTTAACTTTCTTCATTGCTTCCACAACTTCTATCCTACTGATTTCTTCCTGTCTTCTCACCTCCCTCCTTCTCCCAGCCATTCCCCAGCCACTTATACTCGCATTACTTCCATCCTCCACGTTCAACAATTCCTTAAAGTGTTCTCTCCATCTGCTCACTTTTTCTCCCTTCTCCACTAGTAATCTACCATTTTTATCTTTCACTCCCCTGCTAACTTCACTTCCACCCTGTCTTACTCTTTTCACCTCTTTCCAGAACATTTTCTTACAGTCCCTCCACTTTACACTCAAATTCCTTCCAAATTCCTCATACACTCTCTTCTTACTCTCTCTTACTAATCTTTTCACCTCTCTCTTTCTTTCTACATATAACTCTCTCTTCCGCCTCTCAACTTCTTCCACGCCCCTATTTCTCATCCATTCATTGTATGCTTTCTTCTTTTGTGCCACAGCCCGTTTCACCTCTTCAGTCCACCACGCTGTTCCTTGCACCCCCCTCCGTCTTCTATTCCTTCCACACACCACATCACATGCTGCACATATTTCTTCTGTAAATATTCTACACACACCTTCCATGTCCCCCATCTGCTCCAACTCATATTTGCCCAAACGTTCCTCCACTTCTCTCTTATACTCTGCCTTTTTCTCATCCTCTTGTAACCTTTCCACTCTTCTTGCAACTACTCCTTCCTCTCGTCTTTCCCTTCTTCTATTCCTCCATCTTACTTGAACTTTAACTCTGGGCACCACCAAGTAGTGGTCAGAAAGTCCACCCCCCCAGCCTCTATAAACTCTTGCATCCAATATACATCTTCGCATCCTTTCATCCACACACACATAATCAATCATTGCCTTCCTTTCACTCAATTCACCACCCACCCTTCTCATCACTCGCCATGTATACCTGTGGATCATTTTATGCCTGAAGAGGGTATTGGCTATCACCAACCCCCTCCCAGCACAAATGTCCACTAACGCACTCCCATTCTCATCTATCTCAGCAGGCACACCCCACTCACCAACTAATCCATCCACCTTCACATTCCCAACTTTACCATTCATATCACCAATCAAAAACACTCTATCATTCCTTCCAAACTTTTCCATGCACACTTCTACATTTGTCCAGAACTCTTCTCTCATTCTTCTAGCACGATCTTGCGTTGGCGCATACACACACACAATCGCCCACATTTGTATTCCAACTTTCAACTTTACCCACACAATCCTTGATCCAACTGATTCATACTGTCTTATGCTCCTCTTCCATCTTTTACTCACAACTATACATACTCCTTCCTTTGCCCTCTCATTCTCACCTACTCCTGCACATATACCCCATCCATACTCCCATTCTCTCACACTTTCCCCTCTCCATTTTGTTTCAGTTATTCCACATACATCCACTTTCGCATCCTCATGCACCTGGACAATCTCTCTCTCTTTCACCTCATCATTTGCTCCCCTTACATTCCACGTTCCAATTGCAATGTCCTTTGTCCGGTCCTTGGTTGTGAACGTTTGGTCAGTCCTTGTCCGAGGCTTATTGTTTGTTTTTTTAGTTAATTGTTTTCCGGGCAGGGGCACTAACCCTCCGCCAACCCTTTTATTCGCCTTTTACGACAAGCAGGGATACTGGGGGAGTATTCTTGACAAACCCCCCTACCCCCAGGGGGGGTATATATATATGTGTGTGTGTGTGTGTGTGTGTGTGTGTAAGCAAGGTATTAGAAAAGCTTGGGTAAATCATCTAGAAGAACACAGTATGATAACAGAAAGACAGTTTGGTTTCAGAAAAGGAAAATCATGTGTTACTAATCTGTTGAGCTACTATGACAGAGTAACAAACACAATACAGGAAAGGGAAGGATGGGTGGACAGTATCTATTTAGATTTCAAGAAAGCTCTTGACACAGTACCACACCAAAGACTTTTATGGAAACTGTACCATCAAGGAGGAATTCGAGGCAAACTGTTTTGTTGGATGCAAGATTTTCTCATAAAAAGAGAAATGAGAACAGTACTAAGAGGAAACTACTCATCATGGAAAGAAGTGACTAGTGGAGTACCACAGGGTTCAGTGCTGGCACCAATCATGTTTTTAGTGTATATAATTGATATAAACAGTAACACTGGAAATGAGAGCTATCTGAATATGTTTGCAGATGATGCAAAAATACAAAGGAGAATTACTAACACAGACTCTTGTAAAGAGCTACAAGAAGAATTAAATAAACTTTATGAATGGAGTAATACATGGCAAATGGAATTCAATGTGGACAAGTGTCATGTAATCAAGTTTGGTAAAAGTGGAAAAAGACCTGATTGGGATTATAAGTTAGGAAATAAAACCCTATACACATCAGAAAGAGAGAAGGACCTAGGTGTGATTATCAATAACAGACTATCTCCGGCTGACCACATCAGCGAGAAGGTACAGAACATGTATACACTGCTTGCAAATATGAGAATAGCATTCACATACATAAATGAAGACATGCTAAGAAGGATAATAACATCATTCATTAGACCAACCCTGGAATATGCATCAGTAGTCTGGAGTCCTCATCTCAAAAAACACATAGACAAGATTGAAAAAGTTCAAAGGGCCGCTACAAGATGGATACCAAGCTTAAGGGACCTAAGCTACAAAGAAAGACTAAAAAAACTGAATCTACCAACACTACAGGAGAGAAAGAAAAGAGGTGACATGATAATGCTATATAAATTCATATCAGGGAAGGAGAAAATAGACATAAATGATTACTTAACATATGGAGAAGCATCAGCAAGAGAACACCACAAATAACTGCATAAGAAGAGAGGTGATAAAGATGTAAGGAAATTCAGTTTCCCAAACAGAGCAATTGATCAGTGGAATGCACTACCGAATGAAATAGTGTGTGCCAAAACAATTCACAAATTTAAGGATATGTACGATAAATATAGTTTAAGACACGGGACAGTACGAGCTTGACTCATTCCTGTAAAGATACAATTAGATAAGAACAAGTAGGTAAGAACACACACCTAATATAAAATGCAGTTTTACTGAAAGGATGAACCAGATTCATGTTAAATAAAGAACTGTATTCTATACAAGGTATTACATCAAGAACTTAGCCCTTTTAGTATGCAGTATTTTGGCTACCTGCAGATTACTGTATTCAGTTTATGAAGGACCTTTCATACTGAAGGATTCACGAAGGCAATACCTAACCCATTTGAAACATCTTCAGGCTGAGTAAAGTTGTCTAAAGGTAGCAAGAATGTAATATAATGACACCATAGTGAATGAGTTTAATCTGAAATTATTAAGGTGTATGTGAACATCCTTTTTCTTTTTTTTTCTTTTTTTTCTTTTTTGCAAATGTGTTAAAATATGTTTTTTAAGCTCGGAACTGGTCTTTCCCTTTTTCTGTCTTCAGTTTTTAGGATATGGTACCAGTATTTTTTGTGAAGCTAATGATGTGTAAGGGTGAGGAAAGAAGATAAAGGAAGAGAAGGATAAGAAGGAGAAAATAAATTTAAAAGGAGGAAGAGGAGAATGGAAGGAGGGGAACAAGGAAAATAAATAAAATTGGAGGAAGAAAAGGATAATATTAAAGAAAAACATGAAGGAGGAGTTATCATTGTTTTCCTCATAAAGAAAAGAAATGTCTAATGAGTATCTCACCTACATGTGGAATATTATTGTTCAAATGGTGATGAGGTTGAAGTTACATAAGGAAAAGGAAAAGTAGAAGCAAGATGAGGAAGAGAAGGAGGAGAAGAAGAAAGAGAATATTAAGAAGCAGGAAGAAGAAGAGCCTGGAGTTGTAATTCATATTTACTGTTGTGGCCCTAGGCTTGTTTGGACATAAGCTGTTGTATTACATCCTGATGTTGTCTGTCTCTTGCAGTCCACCATCTCCTTCATGGGGGACAGAGAGAGAGCTGAGAGGCATTTATATAAGTGGGGAGCAGTGTTCCTGTGTGAAGGTCACCCTCCTCATCACCATATCTGCTTTACATAAGAAAAGTATCTAACTGCCAACTTCCTCAGGTGGCTGGCTGGTTGACTCCCCACGGGCCTGTTCTGTTCTGGTTACCACACGAGTCTGCCGCACGTTCAAGCTGCTGTCTGTGATGGGGAGGGGGATGCCTATTGTCTCACCAGCTTGGCTTACTGCTTGCCGGACTGCCAGGTGCTTTGTTGGTAAGTGATGCACATACCTGTAATGTCGTTTCATATATCTGTGTATCTTTTTTTGCTGGTGTCTGTTTATGTGCCAGATATTTTTGTTTATACAGTATGTGTCCTGCAGAACATGTTTCAGCAGACACCTTTAAACTGGATTTCACTTAAGTCAAACAGGCACAATGATATGGACATTTCTTGATTTTGGTGAATGCTGTTCACACAACTTGAAAAATCCGTATCAGCCTATGTGGGATGGTGTAGTGTGAACATGTGTGTGAGTTTGCAGTGGGAAGTAAACATCATTATTGCTCAATCATGGTTGCAGACAGTTTCCTTACTCATTTGTGCAGTTTATGAGGTGAGTCCTGGAGCACATTTTATAGCTCATGGCAGCATCTGGCAGCTCTCTCAAAGTACAGTACAGTAATCCCTCAATTATCTGACGAAATAGAGCCAAAGGCATGTCCGGTTAGTGGCTCTGTCCAGATAGTGGACATCTCCTTTGGCCCCCATTCCTACATAACCTGACTTTAACCCCTTAACCGCGGGGCATCACTTTCATGACGCTTGGGAGCAAGGGATCATACCGCGGGGCGTCGCTTTTGTGATTCTGTGTTATTTTGAATTCACCCGGGCTTCCAAGTGGGGGCTTGTATCATCTGTCAGTACTGCCAATGTCCAACACTAGTCAGCACTCCTAATCTCATCTGCACTCCCATCCATTGTTGACAATTTAGCCATTTCTCCCCGTTCTTGACTCCCCTCCCTACCCCCCCTCCATTACCCTATCCTCTCGCCTGCCCGGCCGTGCTACGCTAAGTAAATCTTTCCTGGAATTTTTCACTGATTTCATCCATTGAAATAAGCCCTATGTCCTATTCTTATACCAAATAATATATGCAAGAAAGAAATAAGGTAAGTGAGAGTGCCATACACCTGGAATTGGCTAATTATCACCTGACAACACCTCACGTGCACTCGTTCGCTAATTTTCGCTGTTTTTTTCCCCTTGAAATATGCCATATAATCTATTTTCGTAATAAATATACATGTAAGGAGGGAAGGGAGAAGCCTAAGTGATATTTACATTCACCTGGAACTACCAAATTTATAATGTATTGTCTAAATTTCCTGCCAATCATATCAGTGCTAGACTTAGCTGTTTCAAGAAGTAATATTGGTAACTCTGAATAACCCCTTAGTAGGCCTCCACGCTGGCCCTCCGTGGCGTTATCAGTTTACTCCCATCTTCCATAGCGAGAGTACGTATGTTTCTTCTTGCTGACTTCAAGGCCTTTTTTCACCCCCATGCAAATGGCCCTGTGACCTTTACCCCCTACTAAACCTCGTGTGGAAAGAGGTAAAGGGCTGACAATTGATAAAAGAGTGACTACGATCTTTCTATTGAGTAAAACAGTGCAAGTGGAATTGTAAATAATGTGTAAATAATGTGTAAACAGCAAGTGAAAGTAATGAATGTAAATATACATGAACAATGGAAAATAGTTTTATAAGTTATTTCAAGTGACAGTGCACAACACAGTGTAAATAAAATAGAAATGTAAATAACGTAAATAAAATAGAGAACGTAAATAGAAATGTAAATGAGTAGTATTATAAGAATACGAGTATATACCCTAGGAGTAATGAAAGTGAAAGTTTCACTCTAGCATGTCTGAATGCTATGAGTTATGAGAGTGAAGATGAAAGTGACATTCACTCTCAAAGTATACAGGACGAGAAAGTGAATGCTACGTATTTTACTGAAAGAAATTGAATCCCTACAGTGACAATAAACTAATACTACTGAAGGAAACTTATGGATAAAGACTGTAGATATATATAAGTGTTATATAGTAATAGAAATATAAAGTGTGAGGGGTTTTATGAATAATAAATGACAGACTACCAAGAGCGAACTAGTGCCAGTGCGACGATCAGATGCGCTCGTAATTTCCATTGCTTTCACAGTGTTTTTTTTTTTTTTGAGTATGGATCCCAAACTACTTGAAAATTGCAGAATAGTGTTTATAGTGTTTGTATCTGGCTGTGGTAATCATATTACGGGTTGTCGGGAAGTGTAAAGTGGAGACTTCGTTACCCTATTTCAGAGGTCTCCACAAGACCTACGGTAACCGACGAAGGCTCAACAATCATTCCAGGAGAAAGCTGAAGGTATGTGCCATAAGTATATGTAATTTTATTATTCTAGGACTAATAACTGATTTTTGGCAAATATTTTTTGAGAGTCTGTCGGAGCCCAAATAACCCCGCGGCACACGCAAGTCATTGGTAAACAAGCCTGCGGTGTTGGGGTTAAAGGCCAGCGTAAAAGGCCACTATAGTACATCGTTTAACACTTGTTCCTATTGTTTGATACTACTCTGTCTGGTCAAACAGACCTATAAACCACAGCCAAGCAATTACCATGGTCAAGCAGACTCATCAGTCCAGACATTAAACAGTACACCCATCACAGACATTAACACCGCTGTGCACTCTTTCAATACAGTTATTCAAAATGCAGACAAAAGACATCTATAGAGGCAACAGAAAGAAACACTATCCCAACCTCACACCAGAAATTCAAGGCCTCATCAGTCAACGCAACACACTACAACCCTCCCCAACACCACACACAAGACACTGTACAACAAATACAAGCACTGAACACTCAAACAAACAATAAAATATCAGAGCAGCAAACACTAAATTGGAATAATTAATTATCTCCAGACACGTGATCACAAAACAAACACCAACAAACTCTACAAAGCACTGAGCAGCATCACACTCTCCAACAGCAACACTACACAATCACATGCTGCCATCACAACAACAGACACCATACCCTGAAACAGATAACAAGGAAACACTCTTATCAGCCACTTTTCACACGTCAGTCATCTAAACCCCCATCACGACGACTGATGTGTCATCCAACGCAAGACACAGTTCCCCACAGACCCAGACTTCGCACCCTTCACTTACAACCAGACAAAGCACATCATTAGCAGCCTTAAGCACTCATCTGCCTGTGTCCCAGACAACATAAGCAACATACACCTTAAACATCTTGGACCACAAGGCATAGAAGCACTAACCAACATATCAAACTACATCTACTCACACAACATAATACCCAACATCTGGAAGCATAGTACTATCATCACTATCCCCAAACCCAACAAAGACTCCACATTACCTTCCTGACACCTCCCCATCACACTCAACTGCACTCCCTCCAAAGTCACTAAATGATTAATATTACAATTAGTAACAGCTTACATCCCCCTAGCCCCATCACATCATGGTTTTAGGCCACTACACTCCACAAACACTCGTCTTACAGACCTTACACAAAGAGTTTTTGATGGCATAAATTCAGCTAGGCAACCACACAAAACACTCCTAGTCACCCTTGACATTAGCAAAGCTTTGGATGCCATCCCACACCACAACCTCACAAACAAAATATTTGACACAAACATGCACAGTAACACAAAAAGATGGCCGGCAAATTATTTAGCAGGCAGATGTGCACATGTAATATTTGCCGGTCAGTCATTGAACATCAGAAACTTCACAAACTGAGTCTCTCAAGGATCTGTTTTGTCCCCTACACTCTTTAACCTATCCAGCACGCCATACCCACACCCCACACACCACAGATACACATAACTTCCTATGCAGATGACATAACACTTACATGTATGCACCAAAATGCAAACACAGCCACACATCCTCCAACCCTACCTCAGCACGCAACACAAATGGTTCACCACAAACAGGATCAAAATAGCCACAACCAAATTTACAATGACCCTTTTCACAAACTGGACAGCAGAACACACACACACACACACACACACACACACACACACACACACACACACACACACACACACACACACACACACACACACACACACACACACACACACACACACACACACACACACACACACACACACACACACACAGTGCAAGCTGAAATAATGAACAAATGTTTCCAATCGCTTTTCAGTAATGAAAAAGAGTTTGTGGAAGGGGAGGGAGTGATCAGAAATGTACCGGTGATAAAAGATATAAAAGTGGAGGTACAGGAAGTGCATAAATTACTGGAAACTCAAGATGTAAGGAAAGCCCCAGGACCTGATGGAATTTCTAATTGGGTACTGAAGGAATGCAGAGAACAACTGGCAGATAAAATTCACAGTTTAATTGTGTGTTCTCCGGAAGAGGGGAAAGTGCCACAAGAATGAAAGAGGGCAAATGTGATACCAATTTATAAGGGAGGAAACAGGGAAGAACCCCTGAATTATAGACCAGTGTCTCTAACCAGCATGGTCGCAAAATTGTGTGAGAGAATCCTGAAAGACAGATGGATAAAATATCTAGAAGAGATGATTATTTTGGCTGAATGTCAGTTTGGATTCAGAAGTGGAAGGTCATGTGTTTCCAACTTGAGCTTTTACTCAAGAGCGATTGACGTGGTACAGAAGAGAGGTGGTTGGGTGGATTGTGAGTACTTAGACTTAGAGAAGGCCTTCGACAAGGTACCTCATAAGAGACTAATGTGGAAACTAGAATATATAGGAGGACTGAAGGGGAACCTCCTGGAATGGCTGAGAGACTTTTTGAGAGACAGACAAATTAAGACAGTAATAAAGGATAGGATGTCTGGATGGAGGGAGGTAACAAGTAGAGTCCCTCAGGGCTCGGTGTTGGTGCCAGTAATGTTCCTGGGGGTAGGGGGTTTCAAGAATACTCCCTCAGTATCCCTGCTTGTCGTACGAGGCGACTAAAAGGGTTGGTGGTGGGTTAGTGCCCCACCCCATAAAAAGAACTAACTAAACAAGCGAATAAAGCGCCTCGGACCCGGACGGACCATACTTTGACGACTAAGGAACAGACAAAGGACATTCTTAGGGTGGCAACTTGGAATGTGAGAGGAATGAATGATGAAGTGAAAGAGAGAGAGATTGTTCAGGTGCTTGAGGATGCAAGAGTGGATATATGTGGACTGACTGAAACTAAATGGTAAGGTGAAAGGGTGAGAGAATGGGAATATGGTTTAGATATATGTGCAAGAGTTAAAGAGAATGAGAGGGCAAGAGAGGGAGTATGTCTGATGATAACCAAGAAATGGAAGGAGAATATAAGAGAGTATGGAACAGTGGGTGCAAGGATTGTATGGGTGAGGATGAAAGTAGGTATACAAGTGTGGGCGATTGTATGTGTGTATGCTCCGACAGAGGACCGAGTGACAAGAGTGAAAGATGAGTTTTGGGCGAGAGTAGAAGCATGTATGGACAAATTTGAGAGGAGCGAGAGAGTGCTTTTGATTGGAGTCATGAATGGCAAAGTTGGGAATGTACGAGTGGATGGAGTGGTTGGTCAGTGGGGTGTGCCAGCCGAAGTAGATGGGAATGGTAGTGCTTTGGTGGACATCTGTACTGGTAAGGGGTTGGCAATAGCCAACACCTACTTTCGGCACAAGATGATCCACCGGTATACATGGAGAGTAATGAGGAGGATGGATGGTGAGCTTGTTGAACGAAAGGCAATGATAGACTATGTGTGTGTGGATGAGCGAATGAGAAGACAAGTGTTGGATGCAAGAGTGTGGAGAGGGTGGGGGAATGGAGTCTCAGACCATCACTTAGTGATGGCCAAAGTAAAGCTGCAAAGAAAATGGTTGAGGAGACAAAGGGGAAGGCAGGAGGAAACAGCTCCTGTGAGAAGAGTGGAGAATTTGCAGGATAGTGAGAAAATGGCAGAGTATAAGAGCATAGTGGAAGAAAGATTGGGAAGGTATGAGCTAGAGCAGATGGAAGGGGTGGAAGATGTATGTAAGATATTCACGGAAGAGATAGGCGCTGCGTGTGAGGTGGTTTGTGGAGTGAGGAGGAGATGCAAGGGTGTGCAAGGGACAGCATGGTGGAATGATGAGGTGAAACAAGCTGTGGAACAAAAGAAGAAGGCATATAGTGAATGGTTGGCGAGTAGAGGTAGGGGAGAAGATGAGAGAGAGAAGAGAGAGGTATATGTGAGCAGGAGAAGGGAGGTTAAGAGACTGGTGAAGGAGAGTAAGAAGAAAGTGGATGAAGAGTTTGGGAGGAATCTGAATGTGAAATGGAGGGAGAGTAAGAAATTGTTTTGGAAGGAGATAAAGAAAGTAAGGCAGTGTGAAAGGGAAAATTGTAGGGGAGTGAGATATATGAATAATAGATTGTTGGTAGAGAAGAGTGAGAAATTGAGGAGATGGAAGGAGCACTTTGAGGATTTGCTGAATGTAGAGAGTGAGAGCAGTGCGAGTATAAGTGGTTGGAGAATGGCTGGGAGAAGAAGAGATGAGAGGAGGGAGGAAGAGATCAGTAGGGCAGAAGTAGTGGAAGCAGTGAAGAAGATCAAGATGGGAAAGGCCCCAGGAATTGATGAAGTGTGTGGTGAAATGCTGAGGTATAGGGGTGAGATTGTTGTGGAGTGGATATGGAAGTTGTGTAGATTGGCTTGGGAAGAGGGAAGGGTTCCAGAGGACTGGAAATCAGGTATAATTGTTCCTTTTTACAAAGGAAAAGGGGAGAGAGAAGTATGTGGTAACCATAGGGGTATTTGCCTTCATAGTGTGACTGGTAAAATATATGGTAGAATACTCATTGATAGGGTTAGGCATATGAGAGAGGAGCTATCTGAAAAAGAACAAGGGGGATTTAGGAAGGAAAAAGGGTTTGTAGATCAGATATTTGTTCTAAGATGTTTAGTGGAGAAGTATCTAGAGAAGGGAAAGAAAGTGTATGCTGCCTTCATGGACTTGGAGAAAGCTTATGACAGAATAGATAGCCAAGGTATGTGGAAGGTATTAAGAATATATGGAGTGGAGGGGAAATTGTTGAGTGCTGTGAAGAGTATGTACGAAGGAGCTAGGGCTACTGTGAGAGTGGATGGTGAGCTGAGTGAGTTCTTTGATCTCAATGGAGGACTGAAACAGGGTTGTGTGATGTCTCCATGGCTGTTTAATATATACATGGATGGGGTTGTAAAGGAGGTGCAAGGTAGGGCAGTGGATGTGGGGGTGGCTCTAATGAATGAGGGTGAGATTTGGAAGATTCCAGTGTTGCTGTTTGCTGATGATACGGTAATGTTGAATGAAAATGAATGGGAGTTGCAAGGTTTGGTGAATGAATTCGGGACAGTGTGTAGGAGGAGGAAGCTGAAAGTTAATGTAAACAAAAGTAAAGTTATGGTGTTTGAGAGGAATGAAGTAACAGAATGTACAGTGAGGTTGGATGGTGAGGATATGGAGAATGTGAGTGCATTCAAGTACTTGGGTAGTGTGATGAGTAAGGATGGAACTTTGGGGGATGAAGTGCGTGAAAGGGTACAGCAGGGAAGGAAGATTGTTGGTTCACTGAAAGTAGTGATGAGAAATAGGGAGGTGAGTATGGAAGTTAAGAAGCCACTGCATGACAGTATTGTGATCCCTACCCTGACGTATGGAAGCGAGGCGTGGACCTTGCAAGAGGGGAACATGTCAAGAGTGAGAGCATTAGAAATGAGTTACTTGAGAGGAGCATGTGGAGTGACATGGAGGGACAGGTTGATGAATGAAGAAGTGAAGGAACGTTGTGTGGTGGATGTGGATGTGGTTGAGAAGATTAGGAGAAATACACTGAGGTGGTTTGGACATGAGGAGAGAATGGAGAATGAAAGACTGACTAAGTGGGTGTATGTAGGTGAGGTGGAAGGAGGGAGAGGGAAGGGTAGACCTAGGGTGAGGTGGAGGGAGGTAGTTGAGAGGTATATAAGGGAGGGGGAAATGAGTTGGGGGGAGGGTAGTCAAATGATGGGGGACAGAGTGACTTGGAGGCGTTTTGTCTACGGCCACTCTTTGCGGGATTAGGGCGTTGGGCTATAGATAGATAAATATGGTAGATGGAGTAAACAGTTACGCAAGTCTGTTTGCTGATGATGTAAAGATTTTGAGGAAGGTAGAGGTTGAGGAGGATTGTAAAATGCTGCAGGAGGATCTGGATAGGATGCATGATTGGAGCTGGATGTGGGAAATGAAATTTAATGTAAAGAAATGTAAAATATTGGAAATGGGTAAAAGTACTGGGAGGCCATCACTAAATTATTTGTTGGGTAATGAATTAATCACAAAAATGAGAGAAGAGAAAGATTTGGGAGTGCTGGTCCAGGATAGTTTGCCACTGGGAAAACGCATTAACAAAATAGAGAGACGTACAGTCTCTTGACAAATATGAGAGTCGCATTCCATTACATGGATGAGGAGATGATGAAAAGATTGATAGAGGCCATGATCCACTCTAGGTTGGAATATGTGGCAGTGGTGTGGTCCCCACACAAAAAGAAAGATACAAATAAGATCAAGAGAATACAAAGAACAGCAATGAAGATAATCCCCAGCCTGGCAGATCTGTTGTATGGAGAGAGGCTGGAAAAGCTGGATCTGCCTTCCCTAATACAAAACAGAGAGGGGGGCAACGTGATTACAGTGTTCAGGGCCATGATGGGAGTAGACAAAATTGACAGAGAAGATTTGTTTGTATGGGGTGGGAGAGTAATAAGAGGACACAGCATGAAATTGAAAAAAGCCAAGTTGCTTGAAGGATATCAAGAAATATAGCTTTCCATATAGATGCATAGACCTGTGGAACAGCCTGGACAAAGAGATCTCCAGTCAAAAAACTTAAACGAGTTCGAAGTAAAATTTGACTTACTGAGAAAAAGAGACGGGACCCCACGAGCATAGCTCATTTCCTATATATCACAACTAGGTAAATACAACAGGGTATACACACACACACACACACACACACACACACACACACACACACACACACACACACACACACACACACACACACTAGTACTGATGTACCATCAGTACTACATCTTATATTTACTAGGCAAGAAAATGATACTGACAGTATAATGTATCGCCCTCCATTCGGCAAAAGCGACTATGCAGTAGTAAACTGCAAATTCAGGATTGCACATGACATAGTTAACAGTAATGAAAGTTACAAAAAGAGCCGAAACTTCAAAAAGGGCAACTACCATCTCGCGTGAAGTACGTGAATATGGACGACAGAGCCCGTCACACTTCATAAATTCACGCTTCACGAAGCATGGGATCCAATGTTAAAATGGCTTTATGGGCAACATAACCTGAATTTTCATATATAGATTCACCAATACCTATCCTTAGCTAAAATGCAAAAGGAAAGCTTAAAATGGAAACATGCAAGAGTAATACTGTATATTTATTATGAAAATTCAAGACTTTACCGGCATTGTACAGAGGGTAGATACAGTAATGCGAATTGTTGTCGCAGTACCCGAGGCCATACCACGGAAACTGAATCAAAACACTCAGCTGTTTTGCACGGGCCTCATCCCGTGCCTCACTATAACTCTTATCACTACTGGAGGGGTTATCTGCTGCCTGTTGCTGCTCCAGGAAACCCTCAAACTCCAGGTCAGACACTACAGACATTACGTCATTATCCTGGTGCTGTGGCCGCACTGTTGGGGCACGGAAAAACTGAGTCAGCAGTGTCTGGGTCCTGGCTTCAGCACGCCTGGCATGAGACTCAGTGTAATAACAATCAGAGCAACTAGGGCAGACTATGTTAGAACAGATTAGAGATGAGTACAGACATGACAATGGCCTTAGGGAGGTGGGGGGAAACTGCACAGACGCTGCCGACATCACAATGTGCCGTGACGTCGGCCCCTCCCTCGCCGTGATGTCATGGCACTGGCACCTTCCTCGCCACCACTCACTCATACACCAACCGCACCCCACCACACATACTCACCAGCCCCACTCTTACCCATCATGCTTTACAAATTATGCTTGTGAGTTGCGAGGAAATACTGTATTTGCCTCAATTTTTCATACCCATCACACATTGCAAGTAGCAAATGCACTTTCTAAATAATTAATTATTGTCACCCCCTTCGCACTTTAGGCGAGATGCACTTTAAGAACATGCACTGTAGGCGAGATGACTGTACTTTAGAAATAGATTGGGAAAAAGAGCTTAGACGACAAGATTTAAATGTTATATATAGAAAACTCTGTGAACTTTATGAAATAGGAGTCCAAAATTACATCCCACTGCACAAAGAAGCAGAAATGAAAATAAAGAAATGGTGTAATAAAGAATGTAAAAAATCAGAAGAAAAAAGAGACTTGTTGTGGGATAGATACAGAAGACACAATAGTGAGAAGGCATTTAATAACTATAAACAGGCAAAAAACAATTATACGAGAATAAGGAGAGAAACCCAAAGACAGTTTGAGGAAGACATTATAAATAAAAGTAGCGATCAACCGAAGCTATTTTACAACTACATCCGAAGCAAAACCAAAGTAAAAGATAAAATACAATCTATTATGGATGAGGGGATCATCTGTACACAAGAGAAAGAATTTTTGAAGCACTAAATAAAGATTTCCAATCAATTTGTATAGAAGATAATAGTTTTGAGAGAGATGATATAGAACATGCATGCCCACACATATTACCAGATATACAAAGTAATCCCTCTAGTATCCGAACGCCCAATATCCGAACATCCCCACTAACCGGACATAATCGTCCAGGGATCCAATATTCCCAAAATGGGCCAAAAACCGCAAAAAATTCGAAAAAAATCTTACTTTTTTCCCTCCCATAATTTGAAATTGCCGTGTGGCGCTGAACAGCTGTTACGCCCTGGTCCCTTCACCCTTTTCTTCCTCCTCCTCCCCCCTCCCCTGTCAGGGTTGCCATTTGGTATTTTTCATTACCAAGTGTGGGCCAATTTGGTAATGAAAAATTCGTTTGGTAGTCATCATTCATTCATTGCCAGACGCCATGTATCCCAGACGGGGTGGCCAAGGGCTTAGGGTTAATTGTTTTACAGGGAGGGGCACTAATCCTCCACCAACCCCACTTGACACGTAGGGATGCCAACAGCATCTGGTGTTCCCAGGCGGTCACCCATCCAAGTACTAACCAGACCCATGGTAGTGAATCAGAATAATGCATTACGAAATGGATTTTTCACATGTATGAGGATACACAGGATGGAGATGGTGGATTGTTTGCTCTTTCTGATTAATCTGCTAGCCAACATAGCATGAAAATAATCAACGTGGTGTTAATTATAAGGAGAGTGATTACATGTATTTCCACTTGTATATATAATTAGTGAAGAATAAATGCTAGCTTTATGAATTTGGTAATGAAAAGTTAAATTTGGTAATGAAAGTTGAGGAGATTGGTAATGTGGCCGTTGCGATCTGGCAACTCTGTTACCCCGCCATCATCAACAGTCACAGCCAAACTCCTATCGAGAGCAGATGCTTATAGCAGTGGAAGGCACAGGTGCTTGTTTTTTGTGAATAAACAGTGAATAAACTGCAATACCTCGCCACTAGAACACACAGGAATTTACAGTGTTGTGCAGTGTTAAGAAATTAGAATTTAGAGTGCAGAGGATTAACTGTGGACTGCAAACTGGCGGTTCAAACCAGTCCAGGAGCCAGAGACTTGTAACTACCCAGAATGTTTAATATTGTATAAATTCACCTCTAAAACCTCATTTTATGGTTCTTTTGCATTTATTTCAGTCTTTTATGTCCCTTATTGGTGTGATTTTGGTCTTAAATAGGTGCAATGCATGTCCAGAGGGAGTTGTATAGGTGTTTTTCTGAGTTAGGGTCCATAAGTACAAGTCCAGGAGGCTGGGGCCCAGTATCCGGACAGGACCACTATCCGGACATGCCTTTGGCTCTATTATGTCGGATATTGGAGGGATTACTGTATCAGAAAAAGAAATATAGGAGTAGTTAAGTAAATTAGACAAAGGAAAAGCAAATGGTCCTGGTGAAATTTCATGTTGGGTGCTACATGAATGTGCAAAGGAATTAAGTAGATCAATATCTTTAATATTCAAGGAATCCTTTGGTTAAGGTAAACTACCTGATATTTGGAAGAAAGCAAACATTGTTCCCCTATTCAAGAACAGGAATAGACAAAATCCACTCAACTACCGACCAGTATCACTAACCATTGTTGTAAGTAAGATATTAGAAAAGATGATAAGAAAAGTTTGGGTAAACCATCTAGAAGATCACAATATGATAACAGAAAGGAAGTTTGGTTTCAGAAAGGGAAAATTCAGAAAGGGAAAAATCATGTGTCACTAATCTATTAAGTTATTGTGACAGAGTTGCAGAAGTATTACAGAAAAGAGAAGGGTGGGTGGACAATATCTATCTAGATTTCAAGATAGCATTTGACAGAGTACCACACTAAAGACTTTTATGGAAACTATACCATCAAGGAGGAATCCAAGGCAAACTGTACTGCTGGATGCAAGATTTTCTCAAAAAAAGAGAAATGAGAACATTACTAAGGGGAAATTACCCATCATGGAAGGAAGTGACTAGCGGAGTTCCACAGGGCTCAGTGCTGGCACTATTTATGTTTTTAGTGTATATAAATGACATAGATCAGGGGTGGGGAACCTTTCTCCTATTAAGGGCCATTAGGATATTTTTAACATAATTCACAGGCTATACAAAATTATGAACTCAAAATCAACAGTAGCCCAGTACATAATATACATACAGTATATATATATATATATATATATACACTCAATCCGCATAAATCGCGGCAATTTGGGTCTGGACCACTGCCGTGATTTACGAATTCCATGATTTATGAATAATAACTCTTATGTGAAAAATTAATTTGGGTCTGGACTTTGGCCAACCTGCCCCCAGAGCACCCTACCTACACTGATCTAGGCATCATCAAACACAAACATACAAATTTAGGAATATTCAGTGCATGTATTAAATAGAAATAAGCAATGTTAAGGGATCTCACCTTAATCCTATGATGAAATTGCATAAGTGAATGGTGTGGTGTGGTGTTGGGAAAAACTTAGAACCTCTCAGCACTCATTCTTCCCAAACTCTTTCGCCAGCTTTGAAAACTTCTTTCCCCTCTCAACACGACGAATGAGCTCCAAACGTTGACTGTACGACAATGGCAGCAGCTTCTTGATGCCATACTGCTTAGAGCGTTTCATCGGGGGGTCGGGAGGGGCCATGGCAGGTAGGAGGCGGGGGGAAGTTGCACAAAAAAGGCAGTTAGCTCTCATACTCCACGGCGACGGTCTGTAGTGTGCGGACTGACGGGACAAGAACAGCAACAACATGGCAGCATTAGTATGCACACCTGCCACCAGGGACGGTGGTGATTTGTTGTTCGGTCGCGATTTTCAGTTTGAATGCCGCGGTTTACGGTTCTCCTTGGAAAAGGCCCACTTGGGTCCCTAGATCCGCGATTTTCGTGACTTAACAGTGATTTAAGGGTGGCGGCAGTCTGACGGCCACTTAGTCATGATTTACGAATCCGTGATTTATGTACTGTACATGCGATTTACGAGGATTGAGTGTATATATATACAGTATATATATATATATATATATATATATATATATATATATATATATATATATGGAGCCTCTGTGGTACAGTGGAAGAGTGTGCATTTCGCACGCTGGTGAGTGCGGGTTCACCTCCCGCCAGAGTTGTAAAAACTTTGGGAAGCGTTCACCAAGCCACTTGCTACTTTGGCGGACAGAAGGGGTGCTGTGGTTGAACCAGTGTCGCATACTAGTAAGGCAAGCTGATTACACTTTGTTCACAGACTACACACACATCCAAAGCCACTACAACACTACAGTCACACTCACAAGCACTTCTCACCCTACATACAGTCTCTACCAGACAGCCTAAGTCACTAGGTAGAGATACATTGGCTGTATTGTCCCTGCTTCAGTAAGGATAGGCTGGTCCTGCAGTGGACCTCACCGGCTGATGATGATGATGATGATAGATTATATATATATATATGTACTGTATGTATATACATATATATATCACCCTCATAAAGAAACTGCCTAAGTCATTTTTCGGCGATTGCTGGATTTTTGCCTAAATCAATTCTTTATCACATGGCGCACCTATTGGTATAGCTGCCTTTGCCAGGTCTAGGGTGTAAGTGGTCTGAAATGTGCCACAACTTTCTTCCTTAGTCATTGAAACTTATGACTTAGGCAGTTTCTTTATGAGGGTGACAGTTAATCTTTTGCACTCTAAATTCTAATTTCTTAACACTGCACAACACTCTAAATTCTCGTGTGGTCTAGTGGTGAGGTATTGCATTTTATTCACTGTTTATTCACAAAAAATGAGCACGTGTGGCTTCCATTGCGATAAGCATCTACTTGCGATCGAAGATAGGCAGTAACTCTTGGAGTGTTGGTGACAGGGAAACAGAGTTGCCAGATTGCTACAGCCACATTACCAAACTCTTCAGTTTTCATTACCAAATTCGTAAAGCTAGCATATATTCTACACTGATTATATATACAAGTGGAAATACATGTGGTGGCGACCATCATCCACTCACTTGATGTAGTGCTGCCTACTTCTTCCTTAGCCTTTATCATTCTTTTTCTGTGCCTGCCCTCCTCTCTTCCTGTTTCTCTTATCTTTCCTGTCACTTCTTATTCCTTTTCTTTCTGTTACAGGTGGCTTTACATTGAGTGACAAGCCAAATGGTTTCCTGTAAGCCAAGAAACCATTTACAACACTGGGTGGTAACCATATAACCAAACCACACGTGCTTCCTTCGTGTCAAGTGGGTTGGTGGAGGGTTAGTACCCCTCCCTGTAAAACATAACTCAGAGTCAAATGGCCACCCCATAAGGGATTATGGTGTCTGGCAATAGATAGATAGAAAGAAATACATGTAATTACTCTACTTATAATTAACAGCATGTTGATTATTTTCACGCTATGTTGGCTAGCAGATTAATCAGAGAGAGTAAACAATCCACCATCTCCATTCTGTGTATCCTCATACATGTGAAAAATCTGTTTGGTAATGCATTACAGGTAAGTCCTTAATTCACGCAAACTTTTTTCACGCGATTTCGGTTATCCACGAATTTTTCGTACAATAATTAAAACAAAATTATGGTATTCAAATAAATGATTTTAATATACAAGAGAAATAAATAAAATATAAAAATGCCTACCTGCTGTCTGTGTGCATACATATATGTATGTGTGTGTGTGTGTGTGTGTGTGTGTGTGTGTGTGGGAGGTCGGTCCACACAGTCAGTTTGAATCAGTCGGTTGAACCATGCACGACTCGCGAATCGTTATTTATGGCTTATTTTTCTACCTTCCAGTAATTGCTTGCCTTGTCTGCCAACCTGGGGCCTAAGCATAGTGCTAGTGATGCATGTGGTAACATACCAAAATGAACTGTAATGTGATGTTGCTGACAGAGAAAGTTGTGTTGGACAAACTTAAGGGAGGAATGTAGGCGACAATTCCCAGTCAGGACGATTCCCCATCATTTATTTACATACCAGTTTATTTAGCAAGTACAGTACACTAGTTTTTTACTTATATGAGTTATAAAATCTCCCTGAAAATTAGTTATTAAAGTATTAATTAATCAATAATAAGTATAATTATAGAATGACAGGGAATCGTCCATGTTTTGATGGTGAATTGACTTCATGGTGAATTGTCTCTGAACCGTGTGGTTGGGGTGAGTCAACTGTTCTTACAATAAAGAAGACAGAACGTAGCATACGGGAGTCAGTGAGGGCTAGTGCACCAGACTGTGCTAAAGTGTCTCCACCTACGCCTGTGAACTGGCTAGGAACCGTATGTTTGGGGTGAACGAGTCAACTGTTTGGACAATAAAGAAGGCAGAATGTAGCATATGGGAGGCAGTGAGGGTTTGTGCACCTGACTGCTGAAGTGTCTCCACCTACGCTTGTGCTTGTCAGGTTTCAGTGTTAAATTTCTTAAATATTTGTTTTTCATACTTTATGCTAGTTTATAAGGTGTATGTAATGCATAAACAGTATTATTCAGATGTTATATACTTAGTAGACATACGTAATTATGTGCACACAAGGGCAGAATGTATACGCAAATTTACCACATACGCGAAGGGTCTGGGAACGTAACCCTCGCGTGAATTAAGGGCTTACCTGTATATATATATACAGTATGTATATATATAATTTAAAAAAATATCTATCTATCTATCTATCTATCTGTCATCATCATCATCATCATCATCATCAGCCATAACTAGTCCACTGCTGAACAAAGGCCTCCCCCAACCTTTTCCACGAATTCCGTGACTGAGCCAATCTTTGCCACGTTTTCCCTACAAATTTCTCTATCTCATCTCTCCATTTCCTGTCTGGCCTTTTTCTGCCACGCTTACTATCTCTTGGTGTCCAGTCTGTCAGCTTCTTGCTCCATCAGTTATCCCTTATTCTTGCTATATGGCCTGCCCACCTCCATTTCTGTTCGTTTATAACTTCTACAATATCTTTGACTTTAGTCTGCTCTCTCACCCAAGCTGAACTTTTCCTGTCTCTTAAAGATATTCCCAATGTTGACCTTTCCATTGCTGTCTGAGAACAGATTAATTTATTTTCCATTGATTTTTTCAGTTTCCAGGTCTCACATCCATACGTCATAGCAAGAAGTAAACAATTGTTATATACTTTTCTTTTCATACAGACTGGTAAGTTCTCTATCTATCTATCTATTGCCAGACGCCACAGTCCCGCAAGGGGTGGCCATTTGACTTTGAGTTATTTGTTTTACGGGGAGGGGAACTAACCCTCCACCAACCCACTTGTTGACACGTAGGGAGCACGCATGGTTTGGTTATATGGTTACCACCCAGCGTTGTAAATGGTTTCTTGGCTTACAGGAAACCATTTGGCTTGTCACTCAATGTAAAGCCACCTGTAAAGGAAAGAAAAGCAATAAGAAGTGACAGGAATGATGGGAGAAATAGGAAGAGAGGAGGGAAGTTACTTTTCATAATGTCTCTATGCTTACCGAAAGCTTTCCATCCAATTGTAATGCGTCTTTTTATTTCGCTATCATGATGTTTTGTTATTTTAAGTATTTGTCTCAAGCAGTTGTACTCCTCAATTTCTTCAGGAATTTCATCGCTTATTCTGATGACACTCTTTGGTGTTTGTGGATTAAACATTACATCAGTTTTGCTCTGGTTCATCTTCAGTCCTACATTCAGACTTTCTCTGTTCAGGTCATTTAACATTTCTTGCAATGCCTCTGCTGTTTCTGAGATTAGGACAATGTCATCTGCAAATCTTAAATGGTTTAGCTTTTCTCCATCTATGTTCACTCCTTTGTTTTCCCAGTCTAGCTTTCAGAAAATTCTTTCTAGGCATGCTGTAAATAAATTTGGTGAAATTGTATCTCCCTGACGCACGCCCTTCTCAATCTTAATTTTTTCCGAGTCTTTATGTAATTTAACTGTAGCAGTTCCCTCTTTATATATGTTTTCAAGCAGTTTTACAATGTTCTCATTCACTCTTTGTCTCGCAGTGAATTTATAATTGTTATGTGCTCCACTGAATCAAAAGCCTTTTCGTAATCAACAAAACCTAAGCACAGTGGTTTATTATATTCTGCAGTTTTCTCAGTTAGGTGATTCATTGTGTGTAGATGATCGGTGGTTGAATGCCTGCTTCGAAATCCTTCCTGTTCATGAGGTTGGTTCTCCTCCAAAGTTGTTGTTATTCTGTTCATAAGGACTTTAATGAAGAGTTTGTAAATGGCTGATAATAAGCTAATGGGTCGATAGTTACTAAGATCTTTTGAATCACCTTTCTTGTAAAATAACTATTGCATTACACCATGTTTTGGAAATTTTCTTCTGTTTTATACAGTGGGTAAATAAGTGAGCAAGCCTATTTTGTACTTCTACGCCTGCATCCAACAGTAAATCTGTTACTATTCCATCCTTTCCCGGAGCCTTCCCTCGTTTCATATTTTTAAGAGAAATATTTACTTCTTCTGGTGTTACCTCAGGCATTTCACTTGTGTCAACTGAAAAGTTAGCTATTGGTACAACTGTCTTTGGTGCATACAGTTCTTTGTAAAATTCTTCAACTCTCTTTACCATCTTATTTCGGCATTTAATGATTTCACCGCTTTTTTCTTTCAGTGATGTCATTTGTTGCTTTCCTAGTGCCATTTTACTTCGGACCTGTTTCAGACTTTTCCCGGAGCCTTCCCTCTTTTCATATTATTAAGAGAAATATTTACTTCTTCTGGTGTTACCTCAGGTATTTCTCTTGTGTCAACTGAAAAGTTAGCTATAGGTACAACTGTCTTTGATGCATACAGTTCTTTGTAAAATTCTTCAACACTCTTCTCCATCTTATTCCATCTTATTTCGGCATTTAATTATTTCACCTTTTTTTCTTTCAGTGATGTCATTTGTTGCTTTCCTAGTGCCATTTTACTTTGGACCTGTTTCAGACTTTTCCATTTTTGATGGTTTCTTTGATCTGATCCATGTTTCTCTTTCTTTTTTCTTCTCTTTGTTTTTTGTTGATAAGCTTATTTAATTCCGCTCGTTCTATTTCGTCTTTTTTTTTTGTTTTTACTTTCATTTCCTAGTGTTTTTTCATAAGCTCGAGTGTCTTTTCTGAATATTTCTTGGCTTTGGTTGTATTAGGTTTTCCTACTACCTCTGCTGATTCTCTTAGCACTTTTGTTAGTTTGTCATTCAGCTCATCAGTGTCACATTCAGCATTACTTAGAGCCTGAAATCTATTCTTTATTTCTAACTGAAAGGCTACTTTGTTTTCATTGACTTTTATTGGGCATATCTTTTTATCTTTAATCATCTTCTTTCTTTCACTTTTGAAATTGAATCTGGCTGTGCAACCCACCATTCTGTGATCACTATCTATACTGTATATACTTTGCTGATAGCTGTGACATTTGTGATCATGTTATTCTTATCAGCTATAATGAAGTCGATTTCATTCTTTGTTTCTCCATTTGGGCTTCTCCAGGTCCACTTTCTCCCTGTTCTTTTGTGAAAGAATGTGTTCATTATTCTCATGTTAAACATTTCAGCAAAATTTACCAGCATTTCTCCTCTTTCATTCCTTTCTCCCACTCATTTTCCCATACATGCTTCTCCATTTTTCGACTTCCCAACTTTTGCATTGAAGTCTCCCATAAGTATAGTATATGTTGTCTTTTCTTCTTCCATAATCTGGGAGATATATTTACAAAGACAGTAATCCCTCATTTATCTGGACATAATAGAGCCAAAGGCATGTCTGGGTAGTGGCAACATCCGGATAATGAACACTATTCCCATACCACACCCAGACCGACGTATACCCACCTCCAACCTATACCTAACTTATTTTTACAGTACCTGTGCTTAATTTGGCAGTGTTTTCCGGTCATTCAGGCGTATTGAGACATCAAAACACACACAGGAATATCCAAAGTAATGCTAAACACCAAGAAAACCATCCAGAAATACCACTGAAACCTCCAATACACCCTACATAAACACTGCTGTATGTACAGTACCCCTCCTCATTTTGGCATTGTTTTCGGTCATTCTGCCATATTTTGACATCCAAACCTACATAGAGGTATCCAAAATAATTTTCAACAAGAAAACCATGGAAAAAAAAAAGAAAAAGAAAACTAAAAAACACCCTACCTCAACACCACTGTATGTACAGTACCCCTCCTAATTTTGGCACTGTTTTCAGATCAGTCTGCCACATTTAGACATGAAAACATGCATAGGAATATCCAGAGTAATTCTAAGCACCGAGAAAACCATTAAAAAAAAAAAAAATGAAAAACCTGAAAACCAAAAAACACCTTACCTATACATAATTGTATGTACAGCACCCCTCCTAATTTTGGCACTGTTTTCAGGTCAATCTGCCATATTTAAACATCAAAACACACATAGGAATATCCAAAGTATTGCAGAACACCAAGAAAACATAAAAAAAAAAGCACACACACACCCGACCCCTACAACACTGTATGTTCAGGACCCCTTTTAATTTTGGCACTGTTTTCAGGTCAGTATGCCATATTTAGACATCAAAACAGACACAGGAATATCCAAAGCAATGCTAAACACCAAGAAAACTGTGAAAAAACAACCATTAAAAACCAAAACAACACCCGACCTGTACACGACTGTATGTAGAGTACTTCTAATTATGGCACTTTTTTCAGGTCAATCTACCATATTAAGAGATCAAAACACAGATAGGAATATCCAAAGTAATGTGAAACACCAAGAAAACCATGAAAAAAAAATAGTTGAAAACCAAAAAACACCCGACCTATACACAACTGTATATAAAGTACCCCTTCTAATTTTGGCACAATTTTTAGGTCAGTCTGCCATTTTTTAGACATCAAAACACACACAGGATTTTCCATATTAATGCTAAACATAATGGAAGCAATGCATAATCAACAAAAATCCACAAAAAACTGACAACAGTATGAAAATCTGTTGTCTGTGACAAGTGATTGCTCCCGGGGCTTTAAAAAAAAAAAAAAAAAAAAAAAAAAAAAAAAGTATATGCCACCGTAAATTGGTTATATTGATATATATTGTACACCATCATCTTTTGCTGGTAAAACACATAAAACTGATCAGTAAAATTACAGAAATTCAGTAATAATAAAGTGTTCAGGGGTAAAACTTACCTTTATATAACTCCCCACCATCTTAGTTCAAAATTTTGCCAACACCATCCAAAAGTTAAGTATATGTATAGATGCAGAATTTGATGAGCTTTCTCATGGACTTTGTGGAATTTTGATATGACCAATAGTAGTCAAATGAATCACAAAAAATCTTAAAACTCATGACTCAGTGTTATCACCACAGAGGAGGATGGGGACTGAGGGGGTGAGGGGGGAGCCAGGAGGGTATGGAGGAGGGACGGGAGGGCGGGAGGAGCGAGGCTGTGGGCAGGATTCTCCCCCTTTTGTCAACAGGCAGACTTACACTTTTGCCATACATTTACTTATGGCTTGTGGTCTGTTAGACGCTGAGTGGCCATGTGGGAACACAGTTCACCATGACTGGGGGACTCTCGATAAAGAGGTGGACGGACACAGTCGCTGAACATGTACTCGTGGCCTGTACACACTCCTCCGCATCCTGCAGAACACCACATCAATCTCTGGGGGACCAGCATCACAAATGGAGCATAAATAGACCATTTATTGAGAAAAAATGAGACATTTAAACCTAGCTGTAAGTTCTTGCCTGTTAGAAACCCTATAGAAAGAGAGACTTGACATCCAGCATGTTGGTACAGTGAATGGATGTTTGCTGGGCATATCTCAAGTACATATAAAGATCAGTGATCACTGCTAGATAACACCAGGCCACGTAGCTGCATTTCATATTTTATGGCATGTTTTTGAACATCTGTTGTGCAGTGTTTGCACAAGTGGTGTTTTCTTAACCCCATCACTGCAGCTAAGATGGCAGAAATGAGGCCCCTGTTGTGGCAATCCACCCATAAGTTTCCCATTTTCTGTTCAATAATTTTCATATTAATACACAAGATAAAAAAAAAAAAAATACATGCAAAAGAAAGCTAAACCTTTCTATTTACCTGTGAGCACTTAAATGAATGACTTGATTCTTCTACGTTGTCGTAGATATAAGCGGAAGAAACGTCATTTTTGGTGTTTTTGTGCATCGCTGTAGCTGTCTGTCATCCTCAGTGAACCCCACCGTTGGCCATCACCCTTCACTTCACCACCACGCACCACTATACACGTCACTTAGGTTTTCACTGTGATGTATGTGTCACTTAGCACTTCAGTATCATTAATTTACGGACATCATAAAATGAAATAGTATTATATTGAACAGTGAAAAAACTATACTCAGTTTTTTTTTATAGAGGCAAAGATGCACTTAATAGGTTGGTGATAATTGGCTGGATACAACATTACTACATAAAATCTTTACTCATTAGCATTATTAATTGACAACATATATATCTCATGGGGAAATTTGAGTTAAAAATGTTATTTGCACATGTTACATTCAGCCAGTCATCACCATCCTGTCAAGTGCATCTTCGCCTAAAAAAAAAGTGAGTACTGTATAGTCAGTAATAGTAATTACTGTAACGCTAAACTCAACGAAATATAACTATATAGCTTACACCAGACGCTTTCATTTTCCAAATATTTTACTCACCTACACGTACAGTTAGTTTCTTTCACTTATTTACATTTTATGAGTCACTTTTTGAGAAGTTGACGGGTATGTGAGAGTCACGGTAGCAGTTTCCCAGACAAGCAACCTGACACTCTGGGCATTATGTTGTCACTTTCCTTCGTACTTTTTCACGCCTGCTGGTGTTCATGCAGACCTAGCAGGGAGCTAATATGATGAACTAGCAACCCCAAGTGTGATTGGATTGATACACAAAGTTCTCGGGGTGGAATACAGGGTGCAACCTTTGAAATAGAATTGTGGATTTTAAAAGGAATGCTGCAATCTGTCGATAGGTGCATTCAGAAGGAACGTAGCAAGTAAGGGGTTAATAAGTAAAGGTGTATAAAAATGACATTTTCCTCTGTGTATCAGCTGGGTCAATTATGAAGCACATAAAAATCTGTTATGAGTTGCCAGACAACACTAGAGTGATTAATGTCAGCAGAGTTTACTTATATTACCTGCAGTTTTTAACTTTGATGGAGGTTTCGTTGAATTTAAAGATTATTGTTCTTGATATCCATAATTGTGGGAGTGGTTTCTTTCGGGATATTATCTAGGTTTTCCTCCCTATGTGGATGTGGGCCAAACACATGTAAAATACATAAAACTTGCCTAGCAAAGCCAATGACACCACTTGCAGACCAGCATGCTCTCTTCACTTTAATATCTCATACTTTCCATCTTGGTGGATCACAAGGAAGTTGGAAAAGTTACATAAAGGTCCATGAGCGTTACTGCATCCAAATACACCACAATCAAACCATTAATAAAGGAAAAAAAAGCACCACCTGTTTTGTGGCTACCAGCAGTTTGGTTTGTCAGCATTATAATTTGGCAGTTTATCTGTGTTTACATGTACTTTGAAGTAAAATCCTCATGTAGAGATGATGATTAAAATGGAAATCTTGAGTAGCTCAAATTGACAAAATATACTACAATTATAGCAACATTTTATTCATTGTACAACAGTTTATAGTGACATTTTATTCATCAGCCAATCATGTATCACAGCAGGTGATGAGACTTATTTGAATCTGCAGCCAGCAACCGGGCTGTGAGGCGTTTGCACCAAAATTCCACCATGTTGGCTGACCAGTCAGCAAGCAGCTAAAAATATTGGCTGTCCAGTCTATAGGGTCTCTGTTGTGTACTGGTGTGCGGCCAAACAACGCTCTATATTAGACAATCTTTGTTAGGTGAAAGCCACAATGCAAGGGAAATTACCGAACAGCCTGGTGTTCAACATTAAGAAACTATCAGCTTTAACATTAAGAGTCTGATACCAATTAGTTTGTTATATCAAGGGTGTACTGTACACATATTGTTGTAAAAGAACGAACATGCAGAGTGCATGTAGCTGGTACCTGCACAACTATTCACTCAATGTCCTTATTACACTCATTTTCAATGTTATATTGCCTTAAATAATGCAGTGTGTGTTATATGACACTGGTGTTCACATGTTTTTGGTGGGAGCTAGATTGGGACTGAGAAATAATTTCTAACAGACATGATACACAAAGTACACACAGCTGGTATGTGCTGAGTCACTCATTCAGTGTCTTTTATTCTACTCATTTTGATGTTATCTTGTCCATAAAAAATATGCAGTATGTGAGTGCAGGGTTTTTTGGAGTGCACTGATCACAGACTTCTTGTTACTACTCTGAGACAAAAATCCTTATTGGGACAAATTGATGGTATGGATAAAATACAAATGAAAGTCTTGATAGAGTTGATACTGTATTTCTTGAGCCTTCACCCCTGCCCTTCTCCTCAGTCTCTGTATGTGATGGGTGAAGTACATAAGCCTGACTTTTGCAAGACTTTGTTAGTTCAGTGTATACCATACCTTTCTTATTTTTTTATTTCTAGATCCGTGGCAGTTTTTAGTTGAGGACCACCATGCAGAGGAGGAATTTGGGTTTAATCTGGAGCAGTCACTACAGTCAGCTGCAAAATTTCCACTGTTTGAAGGTCTTGCCATCCATGCTACCTCCTCAGTCAAACCTCCTCCCAGCCAAATGAAAGGTAAGATTATTGGCTACAGTAGCATGACTTCAATTCTGCTCTCCATTTATCCACTCATTACTCCAGCTTTGGTCTCCAAGTATTCCACTGTTGCTCTAATTATACTTCCGACCATTTGTTGTGAGAGTTGAGTTTACAATAATAATGCTGATGTTATCAGTTTCCTGTTATTTCAGTGTTCCTTTATTCCTAGTTAAACATTTTTGTAGGTTTTCATATACTATTTTGTAGCATTCAGTTTCATGCTAAATAATTCAGTATTTCAGGTTCTGGCTTCTCAGTACAGTCATCCCCATTTTTTAGGGGTGTTAGTGAGCAGAAGTGCCCATGAACAGTAAAAAGTCATTGAATAATGAAGTCCAATTGTCCTGCTCAAAAACATCGACTGGCATTGGAATCCATTCAGTATACTGTATTACCACTACGCCGGGAACTGAACCTGGGACTGTTGTCTAAGAGTCCCAGGTTCGATTCCTTGCATAGTGGTAATATATTGAATGATTTTTTTTGTGTAAAGTACACGTTTCTCTCTTGACATTAGAATGTACGTGTTAAAGTATATTTTCTGGTGATTTAACTTTTTTTTTTTTTTTTTCGTGATCATTATTATCTCAAAATACAGGCAAACTCTAGTTTAAAGATGCAATTGGTTAAGTAAAAATCCATCACAAGGCACGTATTGTAAATCAGGGCCAATTTAACATGTAAAGTATAGGGATGCTTTTTTGAGCCTTGGGTTTCTTCCCCCAACCAAGCCCTAAACTCACCCAAATGAGTCAAAAAAAAAAGTTTAAAGCCAATCTAAATGGCCTAACAGCCGTAAAAGAAGCTAACCTAAGCCTAAAATTGGTGTCTGTCTTGCTTGGACCCAGTCAAGGTCACTGGAGAATTTGATTTCTGACTCATATTCAAACTCGGTAGAGAAGAAGCAGCAGCATTGTTTACAATCCCACCATCAGATGGTCTTGGGACAATTAAATAAACATCTGTTATGCATAATAATAATTTGTGAATACAGAGAATCGTCCAAGGTGTGAATTGTTGTGATGAAGAATTGTTGATGTTTTGATGGGGAATGCGATCGATGATGCAATCGGGATAGCCTCTTCAGCAGCCCCTCATTATGTCGTTTTTGTTACTTTTCTGGTGCTGAGCTCCTTTATATCTCTCTCTCTCTCTCTCTCTTTCTCATATTCCAGCATTTATTTAGAAATTCCTTTGTATTTTCAAAGTGGTTTTCCTTGAACAGCCTGAATGTAAACACATGATTTATTGATGTCACAGTTTTCATCAGTGCGGGGGGGACACAATCTGGCCGCACTGTGGGGTGGTACTACTACTTTGCGGCCAGGTTGTGTTAGGAAGAATACTACCACCGTATTCCCTGCTGTCGTAAAAGGCGACTAAAAGGGGCGGGGTGAGGGGACTAGGGACCCCCTCCTCTGTTTTTTAGTTCCTAAAAAGAGACAGGCCAGAGAAAGGGATGGGGGATGGAGTTATCCCCGTACCCTGAAGATTGGGTCTATGAATGTGCGTGGATGTAGTACGATTGAGGCTAAAAGGGAGGAGATTGGGAGAATGTTTGTGAGAAGAAAGATGGATGTGTTAGCTTTGAGTGAAACGAAGATGAAAGGGAAGGGTGAGTCTGTGTTTGGAAGTGTGAATGGAAGATTGTCAGGTGTTGATAGAGGAAGGGCAAGAGAAGGTGTGGCCTTGTTAATGAGTCTGGAAGTACAACAGTGTGTGATTGAATGGAAGGAGGTGTCATCGAGACTGATGTGGGTGAAAGCGAAGTTTGAACGTGAGTTGTGGGTGTTTGTGAGTGCATATGGGCCTGGTAGTGAAAGGGATGAAGAAGAGAGGGAGTCTTTCTGGAATGATGTTGATGAGTGTCTGCAGAGTTTTGGAGCGAATGTGAATGTGGTAATGATGGGAGATCTGAATGCTAGAGTGGGAAATTTAGTAGTTGAAGGTGTAGTTGGTATGCATGGTGTGCCTGGAAGAAATGAAAATGGGGAACGAATGATAGCGATGTGTGTTGAGCGAGAGATGGTGATTGGAAATACGCTGTTTGAGAAGAAAAATATTTATAAGTATACATGGGTGAGACAGGAGGGTGGAAGAGTTGTTGATAGAGCTTTGATGGACTATGTGGTTGTGTCTAGGAATGTAATAGGAAGATTGTTGGATGTGAGAGTTCTGAGAGGGGAGGATAGAGGTATGTTTGACCACTACCTGGTGGAGGGAAAGTTAAGAGTAGGTAAGAGATGGGTGAGAGCTAGGAGGGTTAGGTGTGGCAGGGAGGTTTTGAAAGTGAGTGAGTTGGATAAAAGAGAGAAAAAGGTAGAGTATCAGGAGAAATTGAAAGATGAGTGGAACGCAGTGAAAGATCAGGAAAATGGCAGTGTGGAGGAGGAATGGCAGTTGTTTAAGAGTGCTGTGGTGGGGCATGCAGAAGAGGTGTGTGGTGTGAGACTTGTGGGTGGTGGTGTAAGAAAAGGAAGTGAATGGTGGTGCGAGGAAGTAAGTATGGCTGTGGCTGAGAAGAGACGTGCATATGAAGTGTGGCTGCAGAGGAAGGATGAGATGTCATATGAAAGGTATAAGGAAAAGAGGAATAGGGCGAGAAGGGCTGTGCGTGATGCTAAAGTGGCAGCAGATGAGAGGGGGGGTAGGCGGCTGACAGAGAATTTTCAACAGAATAAGAAAATGTTTTGGAAGGAGGTGAAAAGGGTGCGAAAGGGAGAGTCTGGGAAGGAAGAACAAGTAAAAGCGGAGGATGGAAGGATGTTAATTGAGATGGATGCAGTAAGGAAGAGATGGGCAGAGTATTTTGAAAGATTGTTAAATGTAGAGGAGGAAAGGGTGGCTGAGATTGTGGCAGATGGAAGGGTGCAAGGAATAAATGTGTTGGGAGAGTTGAATGATTCTTTGATCACGAAGGAGGAAGTGGAGAAGGCAGTAAAGGAGATGAAAACAGGGAAAGCTGCAGGTATGGATGGGTATGCTGTAGAATGCCTGAAGGGTGGTGGAGTGACTATTGTTGACTGGTTAATAAGATTGTTGAATGTGTGCTTTGTGAAAGGTATGGTGCCAGTTGACTGGGCAAGTGCTTGTGTGGTCCCATTGTATAAAGGCAAGGGTGATAAGTATGAATGTACTAGCTTTAGGGGTATAAGTCTGTTGAGTGTTGTAGGTAAGGTTTATGGTAGAGTGTTAATTATGAGAGTTAGAGAGGGTACAGAGGGAGTGATTGGTGATGAGCAGTGTGGCTTTAGGAGAGGGAGGAGATGCGTGGATCAGGTGTTTGCTGTGAGACAAGTGTGTGAAAAGTATTTAGCGAAAGGCAAGGATTTGTTTTGGGCATTCATGGATTTAGAGAAAGCGTATGATAGAATTAATAGGGAGGCTTTGTGGACTCATATAAGATTGTATGGACTTGATGGTAGGTTACTAAAAGGGGTGAAAAGTTTTTATGTAAATAGTAGAGCATGTATAAGAGTGGGAAATGCTGTGAGTGACTGGTTTCCTGTGAGAGTGGGGCTGCGACAGGGATATGTGATGTCACCTTGGTTGTTTAATATTTACATGGATGGTGTTGTAAGGGAGGTGAATGCAAGAGTTTTAGGTGGAGGTCTGAGTCTGGTGAATGTTGATGGTGGAGAGTGGAATCTGAAGCAGCTGCTGTTTGCAGATGATACTGCACTGGTGGCCGATTCAGAGGAGAGATTGAGACGGTTGGTATATGAGTTTGGAAGGGTGTGTGAAAGGAGGAAATTGAAAGTAAATGAGAATAAGAGTAAAGTGATGAAGTGTACGAGGTTGGTAGATGGTAGGGGGATGAACATAGGTTTGAATGGCTAGTTGCTTGAGGAGGTAGAGTGTTTTAAATATCTAGGGTCACATGATGTTACTGTGGATGGAAGAATAGATGCAGAAGTGAAGTTTAGAGTAAATGAAGTAGGAAAGGTGCTGGGAGGAATGAAAAAAGTGTTTAGATGTCGTTCGCTTAGAATGGATGTAAAGAGAAGGCTGTATGAGGGTGTTGTGGCACCGACTGCATTATATGGGGCTGAAACATGGAATATGTGTGTAGCAGAGAGGAAAAGTTTGAATATAATGGAGATGAGGTGTCTGAGGAGTATGTGTGGAGTGACGCGTATGGATCGAGTGCAAAATGATGAAGTGTGAAGGAGAACTGGAGTTGTTCGGGAGATGGCTGGTAGAGTTGAGCAGAGGGTGTTGCGATGGTTTGGGCATATGGAGAGAATGGATAATGAGCGATTGGTGAAAAAGATGACTAGATCTGATGTGAGAGGTGTAAGGCTGAGAGGAAGACCACAAATAGGATGGATGGACAGTGTGAAGAGAGCGCTGGATGTGAGAGGGATGTCGGTTGAGCAAGGATGGCTGTGCGTGACAGAAATAAATGGAGAGAAATTGTGAATGAATAAGTGATGATGCAGCCCTGAGGGGATATTCTCCCACTTTTGGTCTGATCAGCTAGTCAGGTCAGGTGCAGGTAAGGGGATGGGTCTGTTATGATGCAGCAGGGGTAAACCAGCTCTGCTGTCGGGCCCTGCTGCAGATGTCACTGATTGTATTGCGCAGTTGACCCTTGTGCGGTGTGGTGCGGTGAGGATCTGTCCGTTCTCCCCTTTGGGGCTAAGATGTGAATGAATGTGTTTGAATGGATGAGTAAATGGGAAGTGTGTCGTCCTGTCTCGGCTACCTCCCTTTCCTTGGGGGAAGCAGCCTAGGTATATAAATAGATAGAAGGCTTTCATAATTGTTAATATTTATTTAGAGTTATTATTATGTATTCCATGCTAGGTTAGATGTTCAGTGGTCAAACGCTAAATATTCTTTGTTGACTCCCTTAGTTGTCCACACTGTTTTGTACGTCGTCTGATGAGTGAGAATCCGTACCCCAGATAACACTGTTCACTCTACCTGTGACTAAAACACATTAATCTAAGTCTAAAAACAGTTTATGAATCAACCTAAACACAAAATTTAAGACTAAAATATCATCAAACTCAGTCTAAAAAAAATAAAACCCATCGCAAAACCGGGGTTAGGCCTATGATAGGTGGGGTAGGGTGGTATTTCTATCCCCATCACTATTCAGGGGTATCGCATCTAGGGGTATCGTCAATCGAGGTTTGCTTGTACACCTTAAACTACAGTAATCACTCTAATATCCGGACACCCAATATCCGAACATCCCCACTATCCGAACATAAGAATGTTTCATACTGTACTTTTTTCCATGCTATACTTACCTCATTTGACTCTTTAATGTCCTTTATTGGTGTGAATAGGGTGTTAGGAGCTATGCATGTGCAGTAGGAAGGTGTTTTTCTGAGTTAGGCTAGGTTAGGGTCCATAAGTACCAGTCCAGGAGCCAGTCACCAGAATGTTTATTATTGTATGAACCTACTTCTAAATCCTCATTTTATGTTTCTTTTGCATTTATTTCAGTCATTTATGTGCCTTATTGGTGTGATTTGGGTCTTAAATAGGTGCTATGCATGTCCAGAGGGAGTTGTGTAGGTGTTTCTCTAAGTTAGGGTCCATAAGTACAAGTCCATAAGCTGGGGCCCAATATCCGGACAGAACCAATATCCGGACCTACCTATGGCTCTATTACGTCGGATATTGGAGTGATTACTGTATTGTGATTTATGATGGTGTACTTATCTGCAAATAACTGAAACTGACAATGTTGATACCCTGGATCATGAGAGATGATTGTATTTCAGCATTGTATTGTTCAAGCTTTCCATTATTTCAGCCTCCTGAAAGGTGCTGGAGAGGGATACCTTCATGTGGTGACACCAATGTACAGTATTTTGGAGCTTATAAAACACTACAAAGATGCACCCTAATTCTGGGAGGGCAGTTCTCAGAAAAAAAGTTGTCTCCACCAACTTTGCAGAAAGCATTGATTGAGTCGTTTTCAGTCAAATACACTTCACCTTTCAGTTTCCAATAATAAGAAGAAGAAAAAAGAAATATATTTTTTATTTTCAAATTAGACATGCAGTATTATGCACTGAATCAGTTCATAATACAGTATTTTATTTACAACCATTTTAGCAGCGTTTAAGGCATTTAAAGTACCAAAAATAATGATATACCATTGTTTGTAATTTTATCCCCATTTTGTTTAGATTTCACCAGCGAGAAACAGTTACTGTATTTAATGAATTTTTTGACGAATTACAATGAGCCATAGGATGGGTTTAGGAGGCTAATGAACCATAGGATGGGTTTAGGAGGTTAAAAACCCCATTGGCAGGTGTGCCAGATACAAATCTTCAAGAAGAAAAAAACATTTGATTTTCAAAGTTTGAAAAAATGGCCTTGGGGCCTGCCTTGGGGGGGGGGGGGACTAATATATTATCTCTTGGCATTCTTAATGTCGGGACCAACTGCCTAGCCCCGGGCTCCTACGCTCCTCATGGGGCAATGTAGGATTGGATGATGGATGGATGGCATTTAAAGGGTTAAAACTCTCAGTTGGTTTGATATGTTGTTTTAGTGATTTAAATTAATTATTAATGATGGGAGAAGGAACCCAGGCAAGTATTTCATAAAACATGGGTGGGAGTAGGGGGAAGGGGGAGTTGGAATCATCTTCCTGTATTTTGTATTGGTATTTGGTAATCCTACAGACCACCACCTGTGGTGCAGGCAGTATATGCACTTTCACCAAAAAATATCCAAAAGCTATCAGCACCATGCTTTTGAAATCTATATCATCATCATCTGGACCTCCTTTCCCACCAAAGGGCAGGGTGAGGAGAGCAATATCCAGACAGCCCAAATTTGCCCAGTCCAATGGGCCACACTTCCATTCACTCATCATTCAAGCCCCCGGAATCCTGGCTCTATTGGATATGACAAAAACATTCACTGCGTTCTGTAGCTTCACATAAACGTATCCGATTGAGTCAGTGCGGACGCTGCCACGTTAAAAGGGGTGCCAAAATCCCTTATCATGAACTTCACCTCACAACATTCATCCAGCCAGCTCTGATCTCATGTCAGTTCTCTAGCCTCACCGATTTCCAAACCTCTCTTCCTCACACACTTATCCACCATATCTCTCCACCTTCTCCTTGGCCTACCTCGCTTTCTCCCTCCTTCAAATTTGCTCAGATATACCTTTTTCATCCCTTCTCTCCACATGACCATACCATCTCAGTACACTCTCTTCGATTGTGGTGTCCACCGAGTTCCTCACTCCACGCCTTTCACGAATCATATTATTTCGTATGCAATCCACCCTCTGTACTCCACATACGTTCCTTAGCAGTCCCATCTCCACTGCTCTTACCCTTGACTTTTCATTTTCATGCCACACCATAGTCTCACATCGATATGTTAAAGTTGGCACTAACACCTCCTTATGTAAGCCCGTGCAGCTGCAGCACTCAAGCCTCTGTTTCTTATCAAGGCCTTCATTGCACCAACTACTCTTCTTCCTTGTGTCACTCTACTTTCAGCTTCTTTTGCACATTTTCCTCTCTTTTCTATCACTGTACCCAGGTATTTGAACTCACCAATTCCAATCTCTCTCCATTCACTGTAACATCACACTGGGAGTCACCTTCTCTCTCAGTAACCATCACTTTACTCTTTTCTACATATACTGTCAAGGCACGACGCTCACAGACATCAGCAAAACATTGCACTAGCCTACCGAGTTCTTGTCCGGTACTTGCAAGCAGTACTGAAGAATTTGAAAACCATCCTCCTCTTGTGTATCTCTGCTGCACCATACACCAGTGTTGTGGCATCAGAATGCAGCACTCCACAGTTGAGCAAATCAACCATTCTAGGACGACAAGCAATATTGTGCTCATTTTCACATCTGTTGTGTCCAGGTGTCTGGGTGGTTTTTGGTGAGGATGTACTGTCTACAGCACAGTAAGGGCTTTCTTTTCTTGTTCCCATAAAAGTAGACAAGCCTTGCTTTGAATCTCATCACCCATGTCGGTGCAGGAAATTGGGTTAGAATGTTTTGTTAAACACTTATTCTTGCTTTGTTTTCAGAAATAATTGAGTGCAGTGGTGGTCAGTATATGGACAACCCTCCAAAGAAATATGGTCCACAGATCATGATAGTGTCATGCCCTGAAGACAAAGCACTGTGGTCATCCTTCAAGAGCCTTGGCATCCCAGTCCTTGGGACAGAGTTTATCCTCACTGGACTTCTGCGGCATGAGTTACTTCTTGATGAGTTTATACTTTAGTAGTCCAATCAACACCTTCACAAGAACAGTTTCTTCATTTGGTTTGTGTGTGAGGTGGGGTTGAGAGTTCTGAAGGTTTGAATGATAATTGAATGGATGTGTGGCCCATTTCACTGAGTACATTGGTCACAGTGTATGGTTTAGGTTTTTCCATTCCTTTTTTTTGGATTCCACCTAACTCATATGTTAGTAGGAATTTGAGATGTGATGGTAAATTACTTTAACCAACAGTTGTTGGAAGAGTGACTAAATCTGGTGATGTATGTTGTCTTGGATGGTTATACTTGTGGGATGGAGCAGAGAATTTTGAAGACGAAGGATGAATGAATGGATATGTCGTCCATTTTACTAGGTACTCTCCAGATAATTTTTGATTTATGTTTTCCTGGTCCTGTTTTTGAATCCTACGCTATTTGTATTGGTGGGAACAGGGTTTAATGATGATGGTAATGATGATGATGATGATAAAATAATTTTTAATACCACTGGAGGGTACATTAAATTCAAGAGGGACAATTTGTGGTAACTGATTCTTAAAGCATTGTTGTTTGTATCGAGGTAATTTTACAACTTTCGTGCTACTGCTGTCTACTTTAATTCAGCTTTGGGAAACTTCTGTTAATGAAAAGATAGACAGAACTTCTGGTAGTGAGAAGATATGAAAATCTCCATTAATCCATCCCTTCATTTTTATGGTGTCATGTATATTTTATTCTTGCTGCTGCCAGGTGATTACTTTCAGCTTCGAAAATATATGTGGTAGTGAAAGAAGATATTTCCTGTATATCATGGTGAATAAGACAAATCCTTCAGAAATTTCCTGTATATTATGTTGAATAAGACAAATCCAGGTATGAAAAGGCTAAGTTGCTAGTGTGGAAGCACCCCGGCCTCTCACATGAAGGGCCTGAATTCTGTAACTGCAGGTATAAGCAGGCTTGTTATTCGCATATATCATTGTGTTTATCTGAGCTTATTTAATATAGATATCCTGTAGTTTAACTTATGGTGGTATAGTGGTCTGAAGTCCCTGTGCTGGGTGCATCATTTTAAATCCATAAAAAATGGGAAATGAGTGTAGGCCAAAAATCATTTTAATGCTTACAATAGTTTAACCTCAGGCCCTTGCTCCTCACGTGGGGTATTATTATTATTTATCTACTCACTCAATGTAGTGCTGCTCTCGGGTGTCTGCCCAGTCATCTCCTCCATCCTTCTTTCCTTCCATCTTCTTCAATCTTTTTTTCCTTCATTCTTTTCTTGTCCTTCTGCCTACGGGTGACTTTACACTCCCTCTTTTGTCTTTCATTCCTTCATTCTTTCCTCTTTCTTCTGCCAGTGGGTGACTCTACACTGAGTGACAAGCCAAATGGTTTCCTGTACACCAGGAAACTATTTACTACACTGGGTGGTAACCATATAACCAAATTTTGGCGCCTGGTGGTGTAGTGGGTAATTATTGTGCTCCAATCAGATTGAGCCAGTGAAGGTTTATATCCAAGGGGTGGTTGGGGTTTATTGCTCACGTAATGCCACTCAGGGATGAGTGAGGTTGGTCTCTCTCATCTTGAATATCAGGACCAACTGCCTAGCCCTGGGCTCCTATGCTCCTCATGGGGCAACGTAGGATTGGATGATGGATGGATGGATTTATTATTATTATATTTATTTTTTTACCACAGGAAAAAAAAAAATTGGCTTAATATTTCCAGTTATTTTAAAGGGGTGGATATGATTCAGAAGTAACATTAGGAGGACACCAGTGTACCCAGTGAAATGATTCACCAGTACACATTTGTTCACTTTATCATTCTAGCCATAAAAATTCATGCCTTTATCCCACATGTTCCAGTCACAAATAACTTCATCTTGTCACATTTTTCTGTAGATAACCTCAAGTAGAGTTAAGTGGGATTCACATAAAACATCTACATTCATTAATTGAGTTGCAAGTGTCTGGATTGGAGGGACAGTGTATATTTCATTAAACCTGCCTGTTTTGTATAGCCTCTGGTTAGATGTCTAGGGCTACCAGTGGGCCAGTGCACAGAATGGTCCTGCCATCTGGTGGGAGTCTGTGAACTTCTCCCAGATGCACGTTTTGTGGGTGTGAGGGTTACAGCTACCAGTATTTGATGTTATTCTACCCAAAACCAGCTAAAACTGAGTGTTGTTATGTTGAACATCAGGTTTACACCAACAAAGCTAAGGGTTCTACAATATTCATGGCCTTATAAAGAAGATGGGTTGGGAAAAAAATAGTATTCAAACATATGTTGTACTCCTTTCCATCAGGTGATTTCAAGGGATGTGTTAAAGAGGGTTTATGTGGAAATATTCCCTTCATGCATGTATAAAGATGGTAAATAATTAGGATAAGGATAATAGGCCTTCTATCTATTGCCAGATGCCACAGTCCCGCAAGGGGTGACCATTTGACTTTGAGTTATTTGCTTTACGGGGAGGGGCACTAACCCTCCACCAACCCACTTGTCGACACGTAGGGAGCACGCATGGTTTGGTTATATGGTTACCACCTAGCATTGTAAATGGTTTCTTGGCTTACAGGAAACCATTTGGCTTGTCACTCAATGTAAAGCCACCTGTAAAGGAAAGAAAAGCAATAAGAAGTGACAGGAGAGATGGGAGAAATAGGAAGAGAGGAGGGCAGGCACAGAAAAAGAATGATAAAGGCTAAGGAAGAAGTAGGCAGCACTACATCAATTGAGTGGATGATGGTCGCCACCACCTACCATAATAGATTACCATTTCTCAAAAATGATGAAAGATACGGAAAAATTCGCCATGCGACATTTCCACTCAGTACTCGGCTCTGCCACACGCATGATTGTAAACAAACACGAGACTGGTAAGGTGTGTTGGTGATGGGATGACTTGGTTGCGTGACATTAACAATAAGAACAGTTAGCAAAATGACAAACTTTGTTTGTGCTGTGGCTGACTGCAAATGAAACTCAACTTTCAACGCAGACCAGCACCCATTCATGATATAAGTGAAAGGATGAGCCAGGTTTTCATCAAAGAAGGACGCCAAATGTTGTAGGCTGTGGGAGACGTGATGTAGACGGGGTGTTGAGTGGAGATCAACCAGGAAAACATGTCATACATTGCTTCGGCAGCGAATTTTACAATATGACAAAATTTTTGCATGAAAGCATTTCTCCATATATTACCATGTTATAGTCTTACACCAGTTATATGGGATGTTTATTGAATAGTAAATTGTATGTAGAAGTTAATTCCATGGAGATGATGATTCCTGTTTTACATTTTTTTTTTTTTTCCTCTAATGCCACTTACACATTAATAGCATGATTGTCAAAGGCATGTGAAAAAATTTTGTGATTTGAGGAAACAACATGAAAGCGTATAGAAAAATTTATCTTTGAAACCCACAAAACATGTTTCTGGGAGAAGTTCACAGACTCCCACCAGATGGCAGGACCATTCTGTGCACTGGCCCATTGTATAGCATATGTATCCTAACAAAGATCTCCAGTCCCTTTCAGCACATTGATGACTCACTGTAGTCAGATGGAGGGTTGATATGACTGTGCCTTATACCAATTAATCCGGCCAGGCATGTATGGCAACACTGTTCTTGCCGAGATTCTGATTGGCTGGAGGTGTTTGTTCGATTTCATTGTTGCTTAAACCTATACTCTCTTTAATATCAGATGTGATACTGAGTTTGTTGATAATACAATAGTGAAAAGCAATAAGAAATGCGTTATATTCTTAACAACAATGAAATTTTCGTAGGAAGATAGAGATATGAGTCAACATAGTATTATAATAGGCAAAGTCAAGGTCAGCATTCGAACAATTCCTTTAAATCTCTGACACTCCGTAATTTAACAGAAAATTAAGGAAACCTGCATAACATAAGTGTTGGTATAACACATTTAATATTAAGATCAGTCCTTACTGTGATAATAGAGGAGATATCATGAAATAGTTTTCCTTTAGCCTACTTTGATTTTCGCAAATTTGTCAAACTCCCTCCCCGCAGAACTCATTTTTTCATTAGAATTTTTAATTACTCGAAGTTGTGGCTCGATTTAAGGGTGCGGACTGATCTTAAAATTTAAATGTGTGTTATACCAATGTATAGATTAAGCAGGTTTCCTTAATTTTCTGTTATATTACGGAGTGTCGGAGATTTAAAGGAATTGCTCGAATGCTGACCTTGACTTGGACTATGATAATACTTTGTTGACTCATATCTCTGTCTTCCTACGAAAATTTCATTGTTGTTAAGTATATAAAGGATTTCTTATTGTTTTTCACGATTGTATTGTCGACAAACAGTATCACATCTGATATTAACCCCTCCGTGGCCGCTGGCATTGAGTGACGTTTAGCTGATCAGTGGCAGCCGGCGTCATTTGAGCACGGCCTATAAAAAACTGCAAAAATTTTTGGGAAGTGAACGAATGTTCTGAACGTCTTCACACTGACCTACACTACACTCCCATACACCTCATCAAGCAGTTCAAAGCCTGCTGCTGTGATAATGGATTTTCAATTTTTTCGCTCCCAGCCATGCCTAAACAAACACAACTACACCCATTATCTCGACCCAAGCAGAATATATCATCTTTGTCCTCTCTTGCAAAACACACACAACCACCTGTTTATGATTATGAAGTAATACAGGCATATACAAAAAAGACATGATAATAAGTGAAAAATACATTTTTGTCTTGGTATCTTTACCTATTTGCTCAGGTTTGCTGTAATGGTTTGGATCATTTGATGCAGTGCAACTTGTAGAAAACTGTGAAAACCTTCGGGAAGTGAACGAAAATCTGGGACATGAGACTAGCCTTGACTTCACTCTCTCACACATCAGCTGTCAGTTCACCACTTACTGTCATGACAAGTGGATGTACGATTTTTTCGCTCGTGGCCTTGCCTAAAAACACACAGTTACACCTATTATCTCGACCCAGACAGAAGATACAATCTTTTTCCTCCCTTGCAAAACGCACACAACCACCCTGTTTATGAGACAGCAATATATATTGCGAAAATAACAAGGTAAGATGATAAAGATGAACGTAAAATGATTATGAAAGATGAACATGTTATTACGGAAAAAATACGTTTTCCCCTGTCTGTAAACTTATTTATTTCGTCTTTGTATCTGTATTCGTAATAATTAGACTCCTCACACTGCATTACGATTCTATTTTTAGCCATACTCGTGGTGTGGGAGCTCGAAGTTGCGACTCAACTTCCGCATTGTTAATCGGATCTGACCCTCCACTTTATTCTCCTGTGGCAGAGTCTAACCATGGAGAACGTGCAGGTTTCTCATTTAGGACCGAAAATTCAACTTTTTCGCTCCCTTTTCCAAGCATGGGCACAACGATAACATAAAAAATAACTCAAAACTACCATAAACATTTTATATAAAAAAGATGAAAAAGTATTCATAAAAATTTTTTTTCCAGCCATTCCTAACAGATTATGTACTGAAATCATTCGATATCATCATATCTCATATATGCCCAACATTTCAGCACCATTCATTTTGTTTTGGGAGGTAAAAAAAAAAAAAAATAACAACACCTGCCCAGTCTCGTTACAGCAGTGCCCCTGGGCGGCGATATCAGTTGCCGATATTTCTGCAACTTCCACGCTTCATTGCAAGCCATAAAATGCATCTAGGAAGCTGGGATTTGCACTGTTAGGTGCATCTGAACTTTCTCTTCAATATGGCAAGAAAAAAAAAAAAATTTTCAAAACTTCAAAAAATTGCCCCGGCGTCGGCCGGCATGCACGGAAATTTCCGGGCCTTCGGCCATGGAGGGGTTAAAGAGAGTATTGGTTTAAGCAACAACGAAATCGAACAAACACCTCCAGCCAATCAGAATCTCGGCAGGTACAGTGTTGCCATACATGCCTGGCCAGATTAATTGGTACGAGGTATGGCACAACAACCAAGGTGACTTGTTCCTTCCTCATATTTAAGGTTGATGTTATCTCCCAACTATTTTATTACTGTATTCAGCTTGTGAGAGTGACCGATTTCCATCATGAAGACAAAGTCAGGTTCAAAACATTTATGGAAGGAGACCAGCATATACATGACTGAAGCACCTCTAGCTGGAAATTCTTACTAATGAACACAGTATGGTACTTAAGTTTCCCCAAAGATATCAGCACTATTTTATTTTTATCTGGTTATTTACACTTACAGTGTTGCATGGAGCTCAGCAAATTGAAGCCAGAAAGGAGGGGTATACAGTACCAATATCTTCCACACTATTTATAGTTCACTGTCAGTCAGAGATGCTTGCAACCAGTATGAAAGGTTTCCTGTTAGCAAAATAAACATGATCTGGCTGTAGCAAGAATAAAATGACAAAACTGAAGAGGTTAGTGGAGAGTTTCTATCTCTTTTACACTGATAGGTCTCTCCTAACATTGAATGGCACATTTTATATTTTGTTCTTGGTATCTCCAGAGTATTTATTACATTAAGAAAGTCTTTTGTGGTAGGTGGGGGTGCTCACCATCCACTTACTCGCTGTAGTGCTGCTGTCGGGTGTCTGCCCTTTCCTTTCCTCCATCCTTTCTTCCTTCCATCCTCTTCTGTCTTCCTTTCCTTCATTCTTTTCTTGTCCTTCTGCTTACGGGTAACTTTACACTCCCTCTTCTGTCTTTCTTTCTTTCATTCATTCCTCTTCCTTCTGCCTGTGGGTGACTCTACACTGAGTGACAGGCCAAATGGTTTCCTGTACACCAGGAAACATTTACTATGCTGGGTGGTAACCATATAACCAAATTTTGGCACCTGGTGGTTTAGTGGGTAAATATCGCTCCAATCGGATTGAACCGGTAAAGGTTTATATCCAAGGGATGGTTGGGGTTGATTGCTCATGTAATGCCACTCGGATGAGTGAGGCTTGTCACTCTCATCTTAAATGTCAGGACCAACTGCCTAGCCCCGGGCTTCTACGCTCCTCATGGGGCAATGTAGGATTGGATGATGGATGGATGGATGAAGAAAGTCTTTTCAAACTTGAAGGGTTAGTTATAGCCTTCAGTAACCCCTTGAGTGCAGGATATTTCCCATAATGAGCGAAATCATTTAGTGGTGATAAGAATAATAGGGGAAAAAAAGAAATCCTGAGTGTAGAGTTTTAACCTGCTTGAATTATGGCAACAAGATTAAGTCATCATGAATCAGTCTTACTCAGTTTATTAGTTTAGCAGCAGGAGGTAGTTTTGAGGAGTTGTGAGAAAAAGGCTTTAGGCAATTTTTATGAGTGGTCACAGAGAGGCTTGACACAAGTTGGCCATAGATGGGTAAGGTAGGTAGATAGGTGAATGCCATTTGAATCAATTCCCAGTGTGAAACCATTAAAAATATCGTAAAATCTATCTATCTACTTATTGCCAGATGCCATAATCCCATAAGGGGTGGCCACATACAAATCGCCTCCATGTAACCCTGCCCCCGCCATTTCGCTGCCCTACTCCCAGCTCACACCCCCCTCTCTCATATACCTCTCTTCTCCATCCCTCTATCTGATCCTTGGCCTCCCCCTCCCTCTCCCCCCCTCCACCTCATTCACATACACTCTCCTTGTCAGTTTCTCTCTCTCCATCCTCTGCACATGGCCAAACCACCTCATTGTATTACTCCTAATGCTTCCTATCACATCCACACCACAACACTGCTTCACTTTATTTGTCACTCCGTCTCTCCATGTGACTTCTCATACTGCTCTTAACCCCTAAAGTACGCAATTTGCTCAGCGGGTCTGTCCCTCCAGCCGCAAAACAGGGTCGATTTTTCGAGTTTCACCAAGGTAAAAATTTTTCTTCCACATTTCAAGAGACTGAATTTATACTCCTGAAAATGTATGTTTCAGCCAGCTTGACCAAATAGTTATTGCACAATCACCCGTCAAAGATGCAAAAAAGTTACCAATTCCCCATGGGTGAAAATAGAAAATGTACAGATAATGCATTATTTACGGTAAATAACTATATGTACATAACTAATATCAATGTGAAGTGTTCCCTAGGCATGAAATGTCAGTGTGGTATACACACATAGCAACAAAACAAGCCAGGTGAAAAGTGGAGGTGGAGTGTGTGTGGCTGGAGGGGGGAGGAGGATGGAGGGAGAGGGGAGAAGGGTTGCCATGCACACACCACTGCAGGGGATATGTTGGGGTATGGTTGGGTGGGAGGGGACAATGTGGAGATGATGCAATGGGGCTGAGGGAGGTAAAGTGACGGTGGTGGTGGGGGGGGTTCTTTCTCCCCCACCTTAGGGGGCCAATCATGCCATACGACTCCAGACACTAGCTTTCATTGGTCTGATCCCATATATGTCACCATAGGGGCGGCGTTACCCTCCCCCAGTTTTTTGTGTGTCTTTATCGATCATGTGGGATAGGCTGGCATGTCAAATTACACAAAAGCACGATCATTGACATAGGTCTTTAGGGGTTAACCCCCGGGCGCCGGTCCATGTCATATGACGCGTTGGTAGAGGTCTACAGTCCACGTCATATGATGTTTTAATTTTTCGCAGGCATGTTTGAACTTAGTTTCGCGCCATGTGGACTCAGAGTATTGTCCTGGCATGGCTGGTGCGCGAGGTAATGCTTGCTGGCCGGGGGAGGGAGTGGGAGTGTGGGTGGGGGGTGGGAGGGCAGCCCAGCAGTGAGGAGGGCTGTGGTGGAGGGTGGTGGACGGTGATGGGAGGCCGGCGTAAGGAGAGTGTGGCCTTGGAACCAGCTAATACTGGTTCAGGGTTAGGGTAGGGGTCGGGAGGGGTGGGGTGGGGTGAGGGGGAGGCCTACTAGGGGGCCCTGAGGGGTTTGGGGGAGAGTGTATGGAGAGTATCATACTGTCAAGAGTTACTAAAAACAGTGAAATAATGTGTAAATAGCATGTAAATAATAGTGAACAAATAATTAGACATAAATATGTTAGAAAATAAGTATCATGGAAAACATAAAATAAGCCAATCTTTCTTAGTTACTTTCTTGTGTTTTTTTTTGCTATTTTAGTTATAATATTGTGCTCATATGGCACTGTGAATTAGTGAGAGAAACAAATACACACTCAACACTAATTTTGGCATGAGGTAATCCATCCCTCTTCCCTCCACTAATACCACCAACACACCACTGCAACCTTGAACATGCCCAGCCCAGCTGCCACACACCGGCCCCCTCACGCCACACCACCACCTCCAAATCGCCAACAGAGAATAAGTACGCACTTTTTATATGTTATTTGTAATTTGTGATTGATTTGTAATGAAAAATAATATACATATATATTGGGGAAAATCAATTATCCTGAAAAACCCGGTTCTGGGACATGGATAGGTAAACCCATGCCCGTCGCCTAGGGGTTAAATAATTCCTTTCCACTTCTCGCACTCTTGACTTGTGTCCCTCCAACAAGGTCCAAGCTTCACTTCCATACGTTAAGAGTTGGTACCACAATACTGTCATGCAGTAACTTTTTCACTTTCATGCTCACTTCCCTGTTTCTTATCACTGCTTTCAAGGAACTAGCAGCCTTTCTATCCCCCCCCCACTTTTTTTTTAAATGTCCGACTCTGGGCATAGGTTTCGCAGCCTACTCCAAAGGCCCAGTAGTCCACCTACATAGCATACACCTCTATATGTCACCACTTCAATGCTAACACCCACCGTCCATATTAAATACATGCTAGGGCTGTCTCATACAAGACTGGTGTATTAGTATTAACGGGGGAATTTTTACATGTCGGCAGGTCTTCTGGTAGATCGGTAAAGTCAGCGTTTATGAAATTCAGATCATTAACCTGTTCCCTGCCCCAGTGGGGATTTGAACCTGGGGCCAGTAGGACTGCAGGCCACCTCCCTACCGATTGAGCCACCGCCTCCCTCTTTGTACCCTTTCAAGCACTTCTTCCTTTAAACTTCCATCTTTACTCATCACACCACCCAAGTACTTAAACGCACTCACATTTTTCCATTTCCTCATCCAGCCTCACTGTACATTCAGTGACTTCATTTTTCTCGAAGACCATGACTTTATTCTTCCCTACATTCACCTTTCGATTCCGTTTCTTACACACTCTCCTAGACTCATCCACGAAGCCTTGCAGCTCCCCTTCATCTTCACTTAACAACACAGTATCATCTGCAAACAACAGTACAGGGAGTTTTCAGACACTGCCCTCTCTCATTATGGTCGCTCTAACATCCACTGCCCTACCTTGTACCTGTTTTACAACCCCATCCATATACTGTACAGACTGAACAACCATGGAGACATGACACATCCCTGTTTCGGTCCAATCTTCAAATAGGAAAATTCACGTAGTTCATCCACACGCACTGCAGCTTTAGCACCCTCATACATACTCTTCACGGCATTCAACAACTTCACATCTACTCCATATATTCTTAATACTTTCCACAATCCTTGTCTATCCACCCTGTCATCTGCTTTCTCCAAATCGATGAAGGCCACATACAACTTCTTTCCCTTTTGTAGAAACTTTTCCACTGAAGACCTAAGAATGAATATCTGATCTGCACAACCTCTTCCCTTCCTAAAACCTCCCTGTTTTTCTCAAACTAATTCCTCTGTTATTTCACTAACTGTGTCAATAAGTATTGTACCATAAACTTTTCCTATTACATTAAGAAGACAAATGCCCCAGTGATTACCACACACTTCTTTTTCCCCTTTTCCTTTGTACAGGGGAATAATTATACTGGACGTCTAATCCTCCAGGACTGTGCCTTCCTCCCAGGCCAACCTGCACATCTTCCACATCCATTCTACTACTATCTTTCCTCCATGCTTTAGCATTTCACTACCACACTCCATCAATTCCTGGGACTTTCCCCATTTCGACTTTCTTCATTGCTTCCACAACTTCTATCCTACTGATTTCTTCCTCTCTTCTCACATCCCTCTGTCTCTCAGCCATTCCCCAGTCACTTATAATCACATTACTTTCATTTTCTATGTTCAACAATTCCATAAAGTGTTCTCTCCATCTGCTCACTTTTTCTCCCTTCTCCACTAGTAATCTACCATTTCCATCTATCATTCTTTGACACCCTGTCTAATACATTACCTCTTTCCAGAACATTTTCTTACATTCCCTCCACCTTACACTCAAATTCCTTCCAAATTCTCATTGACTTTCTTCTTTCTCTTACTAATCTTTTCACCTCTCTCTCTTCCTCTCTAGATATAACTCTCTACTCCATCTCTCAGCTTCTTCTACATCCCTATTTCTCATCCACTCACTATATGCTTTCTTCTTTTGTGCCACAGCCTATTTCACCTCTTCATTCCACCATATTGTTCCTTGCACCCCTTTTTGTCTTCTCTTCACCCCACACACCACCTCACATGCTGCACAGATTTCTTCCCTGAATATCTTGCACACACCTTCCACGTCCACCATCTGCTCCAATCCATGTCTACCCAGTTGCTCCTCCACTTCTCTCTTATATTCTGCCATGTTTCCATCCTCTTGTAACCTTTCCACCTTCCTTGTATGAACTACTTCCTCCAGTCCTTTTCTTTTATTCCTCCATTTCATTTGAACCTTGATTCTCACCAGCACCAAGTGGTGGTCAGAAAGTCCACTCCTCCAACCTCTATATGCTCTTGTATCCATTACACACCTAATCCTATCATCCACACACAACACACACATAATCAATCATTGCCTTCCGTTCATTCATTTCACCTCCCACTCTTCTCATCACTCGCCATGTATACTGTGGATCATTTTGTGTCTGAAGAGGGTACTGGCTATCATCAACCCCGTCCTGGCGCAAATGCCCACTAGAGCACTGCGATTCTTTATCCACATGCACATAATCAGTCATTGCCTTCTGTTCATTCAGTTCACCACCCACCCTTCTCATCACTTGCCATGTATACCTATGGATCATTTTGTGTGTGAAGAGGATATTGGCTATCATCAACCCCCTCCTGGTGCAAATGTCCACTAGAGCACTGCCTCTGCAGGTACACTACACTCACCAACTAATGCATCCACCATCACATTCCCTACTTTTCCATTCATGTCTCCAATCAAAAACACTCTCTCATTCCATTCAAACTTTTCCATGCATGCATCCAGATTTGTCTAGAACTCTTATTTCACTTTGCCTGCATGATCTTGTGTTGGCACATGCACACCCACAAACTCCCACATTCGTAGTCCAACTTTCAATCTTATTCATGCAATCCTTGAGCCAACTGATCCATACTTGCTTATATTCTCCTTCCATCTCTTGCATACAACAATACACACTCCTTCTTTTGCCTTCTCATTCTCACCTACTCTCGTGCGTATATTCCATCCATACTTGCATACTGTCACTTTCTCACCTCTCCATTTAGATTTAGTTAATCCACATATATCCACTTTTGCACCCTTAAGCACCTGGACAGTCTCTCTCTCTTTCACCTCATCATTTGTACCCCTTACATTCCGTGTTGCTATCCGTACCATTTCCTTTGTTCAGGCCTTAGTTGTCACCTGTTGGTCAGTCCTAGTCCGAGGCTTCTTTTTTGTTTTTATAGTTAGTTGTTAAATACACAACCATAAAATAATAACTGTCACCCATATGCCGATAAAAAATGTGAGGCACATCCTTTCACTCATCATACAAGCTTTCTGATTTATGACCCAAATAGGAGTATCTTTGCTTGGTTTTGTACTGATATTTTACCTAAATACATAAAGAAATTATAGAAAAGTTAGGAGACGGTATATGTCAGGGGCTGGAAAAAGGTATGGTGATATCTGCCATGTAATTGTTAATAGTGACCCCTATTTTTTAGTGCTTTTAAAATGTTGGCTGCCATTTTCATTCATTCATTCATTCATTCATCATCCAATCCTATGTTGCCCCATGAGGAGTGCAGGAGCCCTGGGCTAGACAAGTTGGTCCTGACATTTAAGATGAGAGTGACCACTCTCACTCATGCCTAGTGGCATTACATGAGCAATAAATCCCAACCATCCCTTGGATATAAACCTTCACCGGCTCAATCCGATTGGAGCGCTGTAATTACCCACTAAAAATATTAATACCTTTAGTGGTCTGAGACATCAGCTCAGTGCCATGCACAGTGGATCAGATCCTCAAAAGGAGCCAGAAATATTATGATCATGTAATTCCACCATGAGCATAGGTCAGTCACCTGTCCTGAAATTTTCAGGACTACGGTACAGTGGGAACTACACCTCAGTGGGACAGGTTTGACAAGCTTTCATTTAATGATGTAGGGTGTCTTCATCCTAGTTAGATCAGTCAGTCCTGAAAACTAAACATAATCCCATTGCTAAGAGTTCTTGGAAACAAGAACATGGTAAGAACAATGTTTATAAGTGATTGCCATCCCTGATCTACTCATATCTTCTCATGTTACAGATAAAGATAAAAAAAAAAATGAAAGTGAAGGACTAGGTTATTCATATTGGTATCAGTCCCTGCTTATGTTGTAATCAGTCATTACAGCTTACAGTGCAGGAGGATATAAGATGGAAGCTAAGACTTTTTTCTTCTTGATGTCTTAAGAGAGGCCAAGGAACTGTGCTTCAGATCTTTTCACATTAAATCTTAATGTACATGGGAAAGCCCAGGAGGATAATGAAACACTGATAATTTGCCATAGCTTTACATTCCATGCTAATGGTTTTATCAGTATACAGACAGTACCGTATGATAACACTTCTTTCTTGGAAGTGCAAATAACAGATCATTAGTCAGTAATCTGTGTTTTTAGTAATTTCTTCAAGATATTTTCAACAATTCAGCAAGAGGTACATGTAGTATACTGTACTTTGTCTTCTTTCTCTAGTTCTAGTCTGGAAAGTAAGTATTTACATTATATATATATATATATATATATATATATATATATATATATATATATATATACTGTATATATCATCATCATCATCAGCCATTTGAGTATCCACTGCAGGACCGGCCTATCCCGACCGAAGTCGGGACAATACAGCCAATGTATCTCTGCCAAGTGGCTAGGCTGTCTAGTAGAGATCGTATGTACGGTGAGAAATGTTTGTTAGTGTAATTGTTGTGTTGGAGTGGCCTTGGATGCGTGTGTAGTCTGTGAACCAAGTGTAATTGGCCCGCACAAACCAACTGAGTGCAAGCATACTTTATAGTAAGCGACACTGGTTCAACCACAGCACCCCTGGTGTCCGCCAATGTAGTATGTGGCCGGGTGAACACTACCAAAGTTTATTACCCTGGCGGGGCGCGAATCCTGGCTCACCCGTGTACGAAATGCACACTCTACCACTGTACCACAGAGGCTCCACATATATATATATATATATATCCATCATCCAATCTTACGTTGCCCCATGCGGAGTTAGGAGCCCGGGGCCAGGCAGTTGGTCCTGACATTTAAGATGAGTGACCAACCTCACTCATCCCTGTGTGGCATTACGTGAGCAATAAACCCCAACCACCCCTTGGATATAAACGTTCACCGGCTCAATCCCATTGGAGCACAATAATTACCCACTAAACCACCAGGCGCCAAAATTTGGCTATATGGTTACCACTCAATGTAGTAAATGGTTTCCTGATGTACAGGAAACATATATATATATATATATAATATATATATATATATATTTATACATATAATTACAGTAATCCTTTTAAAAAATAACTTGTAAGATCTGTGTTATGTTGCTGATATTAGCAATAATAATTGCTATCAGCAACTAGTAATTCTCCATACAGTTTCATTGACAGTAGTTTGTTTTTTATTAACCCCTAAACTGTAAGTCAAGCAAGAGGATCACAGGTTTTTCTGAACTGGCTGTACAGTACTAGAGTTTTGCCTACTGGTACATGCTTCATAAATTTCAGTAAGAAGTGTCTGTATTTAGCAGCAATGTGATTAAAGATCCATGAAGTCAGATGGAGAAATCATCCAAACAACCAGCCTTAAGTTGCATGTTGCAATAAATGATACACAGCATACATTTGTTGACTAAATATTAATAATGAGATCAAAGACATGAAATGTGGCCATGATTACTTAGTGAGATTCATAAAATATACAGCACAAACTTTATTAAGTTTTGGTTGCTTCATTCTTCTGATTTCAAGGGCCTTCATTCCCTTCCAAGAGTGCTTGTGTGGTGACATGTAAATCATGTGAGGTATCTAAAATTTATGCAGACCCAGATGCCCTCAGTATATTGTTACATTACTGTTGTCTTGTCAGGCTATATTTGGTTTTCACTGGCTCAGGAATGTCCTTACCACCTCCTCTATACCAGTTTTAAAACAATCTTTTCCTCTATGTTATGTTTAGGGGCAGGGGAGGAAAGTTGCACGTTTACTGAGAGCAGTGGTAAAGAATAGGGAGGTGAGCTTGGAAGTAAAATAGACACTGCATGACAGCATTGTAATCCCAGCTCTGATGTATGGAAGTGAAGCTTGGGCTCTGTTGCCAGGACGCAAGTCAAGAGTAAGATGAGAGGAAAATGAGTTCAGAATGCATGTGGATTTATATGGAAAGACAGATAAATGGGGAAGTGAAGAATTGAGGTGTTGATATTGATATGCTCAAAAGTATGGGGAGAAGTACCTTGAGAGATTGACTATATATATATATATATATATATATATATATACCTTGAGAGATTGACTATATATATATATATATATATATATACACACACACACACACACACACACACACACACACACACACACACACACACACACACACACACACACAAGGAAAGTGTGGTCATGTTCAGTTTGCCAAAAGGGTGTGGAAAGCAAGTCCATCTTGTGCAGTGTTTGTGATAAGTGAGTACATAAGAGATGTTGTGGCATGAGAGGTAGACTGCAAAATAATGCTGATTTTGTGTGTATTGTGTATTGGAGAGAGCATGTAGAGATTGTCAGGCATAGACTGACCTTGCTGGAGTCATGTGAATGTGTGGAGGAGTTTTGTTATATGTGTTATGTGCATGAGGTGAGGATGGAGCTAGTTCTGTGGCTAGGGTAAGGAGTGGTTGGAGGAAGTTCAGGGAGTGGCTCTCCTGTGCTATGGGATTTTTGTGCGCAGCATGTGTGAGGAGTGTAACGTTGTATGGTAGTGAGATGGGCAGTAAAGGTCAAGGATATTCGTAAACCTACACTTGCAGAAATGACAGTGATTAGATTGATGTGCAGTGCATCCTTAAATGTGAGGCCTGGGGGTGGGGGGGAGGCTAGGATTACGACTGAAGAGTTGAGAGGAAGGATGGAACTGGAATGTATTGGTTCTGTGATGAGAAGGAATAAAGTGAGATGGTGTGGGCATGATGAGAGGATGGAAGATGGCAATTGGGTGCAGAAGGTGAGAAGTGTAAATGTAAGGGGGTAGGGTTGTGAGAAGTAGACCAAAAAAAGACCTGTGATGAGGTCATAAGAGTGTGACCACAGGAATAAGGGGCTGAACAGAGAGGCTGCCAGAGATCAAGCAATGTAGAAAGGCACCATTAGGTGACGAAGACTGATGCGTGCAAGCACGTTGGCACATTTATAAACAATACCAACAGCACCAAAGTGGAGGGGGGAGAGGAAGGGGAAGACCAGGGCTGATATGGAGGAATAGGGTGGAGGTACACGAGTGCGGGGATGAGAGCTGAAGAAAGTGCAGCTTGATGACAGAGGATGTAGACCACCCCTTTTAGGATTATGGGATCTGGGTGTATATAGACATGTTTTGTATGTAAACAACATACAGCACATGATAATATTAAAGTGTATTATGCATTATAATAGCTAGAGAAGAGGTGCAAACAGTATCAGTATTCAAAAGGTGAAGGTAAATAATGTACAATAAGTATTAACACCTTCACTGTGACGATGTTACAGTATTTGTATTTTATTCTTGCTGTTACCAGACAATACTTTTTAAAATTAGGAGAGTTCCATAAGAGTGAAGGGGTTAACAGGCTGTATCAAACCCCTTCAGTCTGGAAATTCTCTCCAAAGTTGAAAAGTCTTTCTAGAGATAGAAAAAAAAAAAATCCTCTTGAGGTGGGTTACAGTGTAATATGTAAAACAATAGCTATGGAGGAGGTAAAATGCCTCCCAAGGCAGGAGAATGACCTTTAAGTTTATACAACCTTTAGTCTTGAATATTTGTCTAAATAAGAAGTAGAAATAAGTATTCACTCACTATGCATTCAGCACTCATAGAGTATGTTGGTATCTCATTCAGTTCTTCAGTTGGAGCTGTTTAAAATGAATATGCTACCATAAGATTTTATTTTCCTAATAAATGTATTCATAATAAACATGCAGTGTTGATATCTCCTTGTTTCTTATTTGTAGCACTTCTAACAATGACCTTATTAATAGACATGTTAGCAAGTGAAAAAAATATAAACTAGAAAGCACTCAGAGTGCGCATACCTCCACCAGTGCCATTAAAAAGGATCCGGATCCAGATCCAAGGAGATACTGTGTGGAATACATAGGATCCAGATTCGCCCCCAAATTTAACCAATTGTTCCTTGACCCATGTCCCACTCTTCCACAAAATTTTATTGAAATTCTTTGAGAGCTTTTGGAGATACAGTAGGCTCGCACAGTGTGCGTCATCACAGTGCGCGATTCGCATTGTGCGCGAGTGACCAAAAATCATAACCAAAAACCTCGAATGCGCGAGTTTATCTCACAGAACGCGAGGTAGAGGCAAGAAATGGCTCAAAAATGCCATTTTCTATTAGTACTCGACCACCCCTCACACAACGCATCACGTGTTGTCATGTTGATGCGCAGAAATTCCCAGGCATTCTACTGTGCAGCTTGGGGTACAAGGCAGCAGGCGTGCCATAACAGTTCTGGCTTGTGCACAGTGCGGATCTGCTCTCTACAGCTAACCTGTCGTTTACAACATGTGGTGTTTTTTTTGCTGCTCCATCCTGGCCTGTACTTCGCTGCACCATGGCTCCAACCCCAAGAGTTAAGAAACTTCTGACACACACCACCAAGTTACAGATCATCAAGATGAAGGAGGAGGGTCAAGGAAACACCACCATCAGGAAAGCCCTGGGACTGGCTGAATCAACAATGAGAACAGTGTGGAAGAACCGTGATGCCATAAGAGCCCTAGTGAAGACATATGGTGCCTCTGACCTAGATGGCCGTTCGCGGGTGGGAAATCGTGCGATGATACTAATGGAGCGGTATCTTGCCACCTTCATAATGAGGAAGGAGAATGAAGGTGTTCCACTGAATGGAAGATTTATTCGGAACCATGCCCAGCTCTTTTACAAGGCAGCATCTCGCAAGTTAAATGTGGACAAACCTTTCAAGGCATCGGTTGGATGGCTGGACCGTTTTCTCAAGCGCAAGGAACTCCGTCATGTCAAAGTGTCTGGTGAACGTGCCTCTGCCGACGAGCTTGCCACGAGGGACTATCCTGCGATATTTAGAGCGCTTCTTGAAGAGGGACAGTACACCAAGGACCGAATCTGCAACGTGGATGAAATGTCATTATACTACAAGCCCATGCCCAAATCAACTTACATCGCTAAAAGACAGAAACAAGCCCCTGGTCGCAAGCTCCAGAAGTGTAAGATGACGGTAATGTTCGCTGTAAACCTGTCTGGAAGCCACAAGATGAGGCCAGTTGTTGTACACACAGCTTCACACCCAAGGTGCTACAAAAACCTCACGAATATGGACGCAAGTGGTGTGTACTGGTAACAAGTCTGCAAATGGTTGGATGACTGGGAACATTTTGGCAAACTGGTTAACGAGGCGCTGCATCCCCGATGCCAGGGCCAAGTGTCGGGAACTGGGCATTCCATTTAAGATGTTCCTTGTCCTTGACAGTGCACCAAGTCACCCTCCATACCTAGAAGATCTGCACAAGGATTGTCGTGTTGTGTTTCTGCCACCCCGCATGATGTCACTAGTGCACCCACTGGATCAAGAACTGGTCGCCACTGTGAAGCACTTCTACCATAAGCAAGTGTACGACTACCTATGCAGGAAGACCGACACACTAGGGGAGCTTCATGCCCTACAAGAAGATCACAATGAAAACCTCGATGAGGCACCTGCTCCTGTTCCATCTTCGCCACCAGCTGTATCCTGACCCACCACAGGTGCCATGACTGTTGAGGCATTTTGGCGTCATTTTACAGTGAAGGACACAGTTGAATTTCTCCTACAAGCCTGGCACCACACTACACCTGCAACGGTGAACCATGCGTGGTGAATGCTCGTGCCTCACTTATGCACGACCCAGGAGACAGCCAATCAACCACTGGCCGAGGCTGAGGCAGCAACACTGACAGCAGCACAAGCTGTGCCAAGTTTCGAGGACGTTACATTGGCGGACATACGAGAAGTGCACGCTACTAATGAGGAACAGCCTCCCGAGGAAGTGTTGCAACAGACAGACGTGGCTGACGCAGAGCCTGACGCCAGGCAGAGTCAAGTTGAGCAGCCTAGTGTGATGGAGGGCAGGACTGAGCTGTGTACAAGAATAAGCAAGATCCTTGCTGCCGTGGATAAGCTCAAGGAAGAGGTGAAGGAACAGGAAATGAGCAGCCTAAGAACGAAGGAAGTTCTGGTTGGTATTGACAAACTCTTCCGTTTCTACACAAACAGGCATAGGCAAGGAATAAACAGAAGAAGACAGACGCTCATAGCAAGTTACACACGGCAGGCTCAAGTTAGTGAAATTGAGAAACCAGCTACATCGTCTGCTCCTGTTCCTGTTGAGGATGAAGAGGGTGCAATGTCAGAAGTGTCAGCGTTGGACTTCAAAGGGTTTATGGCCTAAGTGAGTGACTTTGAGGCTCCTGGGGAAGGTGCTCAAGAGGAGTCTGTGGAGGGAAGTGTTGGTGCAGTGGGAGGTGCGGCGCTGTAAGTGTTGCTGCGCTTCGGAACCCCTGTTATTTAAGTCCATCAGGCCTGTTGTCTACTGTTGTTAAGGTGACTACCCATATTTTTGTTATTGTAGCTATATCTGTAGTACAATGTCTGAAAAATATGACCTTTATTATGTCTCTAAGGGCCAAAAAATGTCCAAGTATGAGGGGGTTCCGCCCATATGGAATTTTTCCCGTAAGATTATGTAATCAGTGCGTGAATTCACAGTGCGCGAGGTCGTGGACCGCCCAATCTCTCGCACACTGTGCGAGCCTGCTGTACTGTATTGTGTGGGATACACAGGATCCAGATCCAAATGTGCCCCCAAATTTAATCAATTCTTTCTTGGCCTATGGCCCACCCTTCCACTGATATCACTGAAATTCACTGAGAACTTTTGGAGATGTTATGCAGAATACTCTGGATGCAGGTCTACCCCAAAATTGTCAATTCTTTCTTGGCCCATGGCCCACCCTTCCACAAAAATTAATTGAAATTCATCAAGAGCTTTTGGAGATATCACGTGGACAAACAGACAGACAAATATAGGTGAATACATAACCTCCTCCAACTTCACTGGCAGAGGTAAGAAATAAATGTTGTGATGAACATTCTGGAGCAGGAAAAATGATTTTGGTAAATGTACTGCATGTTCAGTAACTATACAGCAACACCACATTTTATCAGACTTCTATTTTTAACAAACACCTTGGTCCACTGCAACTAAAGAAAGAGAGAGAGAAAAAAAAAGTATCCAGTGTTTAATGGCAGCTACTTTTCCTTCTTTTATCAAAATTATTCTTATTCTTATTATTATTACAAGCATTGTGTGCTTCACTATATTGGAATGCTTGCTTTTTATCTTGCTCGAACTTGCACCAGACTGTTCCTACATTATGGGTTCCACAGAAACCCCAGTGTTGTGAGGTCTCATCATTACATATCACTTTATACTAACGGTATTATTTTTTCCAATACAGTAAATCCTTATTTTTCATGCCGTGGATGTCAGAGCATTTCAGTGGGACATGTACCTACCCTATCATAAAGTACTATAACACCAAACAGGCCCTACCCAAAATTTAATGAAGAGTGTTTATTAGTGTTAAAACAGCAGAACACAATAAACATGTACCTGAAAAGACATTAAAGCTGTTATAAAGAGCTGCAACACCAAAAATCCTTACCAGAAATAAAGTGAAGACTGGCTTGAGTGGCAGGTGAAGGTGTGTTGAGGGTAGATGGGCTAGTTACTAGTGACAAGGGCCTCTCTGGGGAAGCCCCATCACCTATATCGAAGCCCTCGAAGTTGAACTCAGGCTCCAGCACCTCCACTTCCTCTCTGTCCACTTCTCCTCCTTCATCCACCCCTGCTGGCACATCCAAGCCTTGCAGAATAGCGGGCACATTCTGTCTCATGAAAATGTCGTGTGATCCGGGCTTGTCTCTGCTCCTTTATGTTTCTGTTGTAGACGGCCATCAGTTGTGACTTCAGATCACTCGAGGTTGATAGGATGTTGGTAGCCTCAGGCATAGTCCTGGTGTATGCACTGAAGGTGGTTGCCCTGTCAGTTATGGTGGACAGGGTGGTCGCAAGATGGCCACCAACAAATGAGCATCGGTATGCGTCATCGGCTGCCGGCTGGGAGCATCGAAATGTAGGGAAATTAGCGAATTGAGACAACTCGGAAACTTTATTTCTTGCACGAAAAACGAGGCATCAAAGTAAAATGCATCCAATTACGAGAACTTACTGTATATCAGTCAATAAAAATGATTATGACCAGCCTCAATATGAACTTACACTGAACTGACATAAAACATATTATGTGAAGTAACACCACTCTTGTTTTTCATGAATACTGTACTATGGGTAATGATACTTTCCTTGTTACCTGTAATTTAAGCTCACTTGGTTTGTCTCACAATATTCCATCCATGTCTCTCATTTACCATTTAACAGGTGATTCAGTTTTGATTTTGCATATTAACAACATGCAATTTTATATATATATATATATATATATATATATATACACACACACACACACACACACACTCACTGTTCACATAATGTGCGAATATTGTTCCTGGTAGGTCCCGCTTTATGAGAATTCCACATTATACTGCCACACATTTACATGTTAAAATGTTTTATGGTACCCAAGCCAGCCCCAACTTCACCTTTTGGGGCAATTTTCTGGGATTTTTCCCAGAACATTTACCTACCTAAATGACTTCAGTACATACAAACACCAGAGGATTCCTTACCTTGAACTGAAGAGTTTGTGGGCTTCCAGGGGGGAGGGGGAGTGGAGTTCTAAGCAGGGCAAGACTCCTACTGGTCCCCAGCACGGTCCGCTGGTCGTGCCGGCTCCACAGAGTCCTTCGTACATTTATAGAGGAACTCCTTCCCTCTCCTGTTGGTTGCAGTACATGACTATACTCCTTTTGCAGCAAGAAGTCCATTCAGGGTGTGGCAGAAGTTGGAATTTCCCTGAGTGCAACGTTGCCAATTTGACCACCAATTATCGGATTATCACTCTGTCTCCCTACCTACCCCCATTTCACCTGTTTCTCTCTCCCTCTCTCTCTCTCTCTCTCTCTCTCTATATATATATATATATATATATATATATATATATATATATATATTTATATATACATACATGTATAGATTTATTATTTTTCAACTTTTTTTCCACACCACCTATGAGGTAAAAGTCTAGGTGCATTTTATTTTTAAGAGGTTTCCCTTGTAGGCCTAATCCTCTCTCTGATCTTTAATCATAATCTTCTTTGTCATCAGAACTTTCTGTTATATTGACGACGAATGACTCTACGAAATGTTCAGCTGCTATGTCTTGTTGTGCATCTTCATCTTGTACTTGTTCGGCATGTCGCACTACTTCCATCCAACTTTGTGGTGTGATAAGACTCAGAGCCTCTTTGAGAAGAACTTTAAGGTTAGCCATTTTAAAGGTGTTCTTCTTGCCTATATGAGTCTTCACCTGAGCCCAAATGAGCTCAATCAGGTTATATTGACAATGGTATGGTGGTAATCTCAAAACCCGATGCCCTGCTTCTTCCGCAATCTTGTCGATTACGTAGGTTGTGGTGATATCTAACTTCTTGGCAAGCTCATGCAGCTCTGCTTTAGATAAGTTATCTTGGGGCTGCACTCCCTTCTTTATCAGCCAGTCCCGCAAGTCTGATTTTCTCCATGATGAAGTAGGAATTTTTTCAAGCTTGACAGAATGATAGGAAGCATTATCCATCACGATTACCGAGTTTGGTAAAATGTTTGGAAGCAACTGATTCCTGAACCATTCCTCAAAAAGTGTTGAGTTCATCTGGTTGTGATAATCCCCGTCGTTTTTGGCTAGGAACACTAACTCGGCGTTGTCTACAAAGCCATTTTTCGTTCCAGCATGAAGAATGATCAGACGACTTCCATTTCCTGTTGGTTGTCGTACTCCAGTGGCTTGTGGTGATGTGGTGTCTGTCCAACATTTTCCAACCGTGTAATTTTGGTTCACCCAAGTCTCGTCCTGATACACGATATTATGGGAGGACCGTCTTGCTTTATTTCTCACAAAAACTTTGTGCGAGCAGCCACAACATCATTCCTCTTCATAAGGAATTTGCGGCCATTAACCTTGGCATATTTGAAGCCAATCTCCTCCAGAATCTTGTGAAGGGAGGTTATGCCACCACTGAAGGATATTTTTGCCTTAAGGTCTTCTTAAATTTTTTGCAGAGTTGGGATTTCATGCCTTTCATAAAATCCCAAGACTATTCTTCTTATTGCACATTTATCAAAATCGTCAAGGCTCGTAACAGGTGCAGCACATTTCCTCTTCCGTGGTGATAAAAACGTAGGCCGTTCCGGTGACGTCAGTGTTCGTTTCGAGCAAATTCGTTGAACTGTTTTCTCAGAAACGTTGGTGGCTTTCGCAGTGCGAGCAGATGCTTTTGAAGGCAGGATTATAAATCCATTACAAGCCTTTCTTCTGAGAAATACTTGTTAATGTTGTATATCAACTCCTTTTCCCTGCTATGCAGCACTCTCGAGCGGGAGCGGGTGGGAGTTGTGGGACCTTCCATCCTGGGTGGTGGCTAGACAGGGAGTGACCCTGGGTCCCTCGCCGACCTCGGCGTGGCAACATGGGAAAAAAGCGCTGCCACATGTCATAGAATTCATTCAAATCGTTGTTATGATTCTAAAAAGTGATACTCAATGTACTATATAGCTTCCTTTACTATATACAGAATATAAAAACAATTTCAAATAGCACATAGATGGGAAATAAGAGAGAGAGAGGCATGTACTACGGTTGATTTGGCAGCTAGAGGTGATTCACCAGGTGGGCCCCACCCTGAACGGACTTCTTGCGGTGAAAGGACTTGGTACCTTTTAATCATGACAAGCTCTGGGTCTGATGAGTAGTTGACTCACTGACTTGGCACTTTTTGGCAATGACACAAATATGTTCTCTTTCCTTCCACTTAATCACGTCAAACATCCGCTTGTGGGTCAAACTCTTCCATTGTCTTGCTTAGTCACGACATGGTGGCATGGTTAGGCTGGGTCAGGTGGCCAAAAAAAAAAAGAGCAAAGTTAACACACAGCACGTGTGGAGGCATATAGCGGACAGAGGGTTGAATGGAGTGGCCCAGGAATGCTCAGTAGACCGTGATGACACCCTGCGCAGACACGTGACGTGCATACGTCAAGGGCAGATGCAACGTGCGCTATGACTAAATCTGCCCATGTTTTCTCTGGTTTTTACCGTCTTTTGACCAGTTTTCTCACATAATGACTAAATATTCCATACTTTTTGGTCTCGGGCCATGTTTTCACTAATGTAGCAGCATAGTATATTCTTTTAAGAAATGGGCAATTTCTCCACTCGCCTAATATTTGTCAAAACTGCGTTTTGACCATTTTTTAGACTAAAGAAAAAGGGCTGTGTTACAACTAGTTTCGTGCTTTATGATCGCGCGTTATGCGAGCAGTGACTGTAAATATATATATACATATATAGGAGCCTCTGTGGTGGTAGAGTGTGTGTCTCGCACACTGGTGGACGCGTGTTCGCCTCCTGCAAGAGTTGTAAAAACTTTGGGAAGCGTTCACTGAGCCACTTACTGCTTTGGCAGACATAAGGGGTGCTGTGGTTGAACTAGTGTTGCATACTAATATGGTTGCACCCAGTCGGCTTAAGGTGGGCCGATTACACTTAGTTCACAGACTACACACACATCCAAACCCACTACAACATTACAATCACACAAGCACTTCTCATCCTACATACAATCTCTACCAGACAGCCTAAGCCACTGGGTACAGATACATTGGCTGTATCGTACCTGCTTTGGCAGGGATAGGCCGGTCCTGCAGTGGACACTCAATGGCTGATGATGATATATATATATATATATATATATATATATATATATATATATATATATATATATGAGAAACTTACAATAAGTACACAACATTAGCAGTGTGTGGTCAGCAACATACTGGTAAGGACTAGAAATCTGAAAGTGACCACCAGTATTTCATCACTACAAATGTCTAGCTGCTAAATGATATACAGTACTAAAATAATTACCAAAGATCCTAAGTATCACACGACTCCTGAGCCTGGAGATGCTAACGCAAAATGACTGGACAACTTCTATCATTGTAGAGCTTGTGTTACCTGTTGAGACACTAAACAAATGCTAGTGCTATTAAGTCATCTATACAGATCATATGAGTTAAGGATAATATTAAAATTCACAGGGTGACATAAAATGACAGAAGCTGTCCTATCTCTGTTTACTATAGTTTCTTACAGTATTTAAACCAAGACAATAAACTGCAGTGATTGTATAACTTTGCACTGCACTATTACTTAATTTACAAGATGGCAGATGTTGGTGGCTATCATCCACACACTCAGTGTAGTGCTACCTACTTCTTCCTTCACCTCTGTCATTCTGTTTTTGTGTCTGCCTTCCTCTCTTCCTATTTCTCCCTTTTCATTGTTACATTTTATTACTTTTCTTTCCACTTTGGGTGGCTCTACACTGAGTGACAAGCCTATTGTTTTTCTACAAACCATGAAACCAGTTACAATGATGGGTGGTAATGACATAACCAGATAACAGGTTGATGTGGAGCCTGCTATGATGCCCTTGCTAACTGGGTGGAGAGACACAAATGCAGCATCCAGGAACCAATCCTCCACACTTTTCCATGTGCCTTGCTGTTGTTGGGTGCTTATCACCACAAAGGAACATAACTGACTGCACTGGATGACCTTGCAGGGGTGGTTGCTTACTTGGGGTTGATGGGTCTGATTGGCCAGACAGGCAAGGGCTGATAAAACAACATAAACTACTGTCTCCTATGGACCTGGAGCGGTGGCGTCTTCATCGTGGGTCTACCCCCAGAGGCTGTCGAAGAGAAGAGGAGGACAGCATGGGGGCCAAACCACCGCAAACCACCCCGGCCCCTCACGGGGGTCGAGTACCTGGGAGTGGCTTCGATTGCCCGGGCAAGTACCACATCTCCTCACACAACAACACCGTTTTTTCTACACCGAGAAATGACTCCCCGGCTGTCATTTCTCAACGACTTCTTCTAGCCGGGGACATTGAGAGCAATCCAGGACCCACCAACAAATACATATGTCCAACATGATCAAAACCTATCACGTCGAGGCGACAGACAAAGGGTTCAGTTCAGTGCAATTCCTGCAAGAACTGGACCCATTACACCTGCACAACACTTGCATCCAGAAAACATTACACAAACACCTGGACCTGCTCCTTCTCCCTACCCATCAACCCCCCTTCCAATCCTACTCCTACTTCCTTCACACCTCCACAGCCAAACCCACCGACCCTTCCCACACCATCCAGTCCCCCAACTCCTCCCATTCCAACCCATCCTAATCCACCTCAACCCTTACCTCCATCACAACCTCCTCCTACCTCTTCCCCTCCACCCACACCATCCCCCCGTGCTGCAGCAAACACACATCGCACACACAACATAAACATCCTTCAGTTAAACATAGATGGCATAAACACCAAAAAACATGAACTCACACAATTCATCAAACAACAGAACATACACATTGCCATCTTACAAGAAACAAAACTACACAGAGCACAGAAAACACCGACATTTCATAACTTCACCACCATTCGAAAAGACCGGGCCGACGGCGGTGGCGGTGGACTCATCACCCTGGTACACAAATCCATCAACTTTGCAGATACCAGTGCACACACACAGTCACTTCTCCCCCACGTGACACCACAACAGAAATACAATCAATTAAAATACGCACTGGCAACAAGTCACACATAACAATCGCAAACACATACATTCCCCCCCAATCGTCCCCCACAGTATCACACATTAATTTTACTCTCCACAAACACACCACATCACTAACATACCCAACATCAGCCTGGGTGGTGATTTCAATGCCAAGTCGTCGGCCTGGCATGTCAAGAACCCTGACACAGACAGAGGGCTGGTACTACAATCCCAGACATATCACCTTTTCATACTAAACAGTCTAGACCAACATACCCATATCCCACACCAAGCCCTCTTCCTCTCATCATCTCCAGACATCACCTTCTGCTCCCCAAACCTCGCCCCCATTACATCATGGAGAGTGGTCAAAACCCTAGGTTCTGATCACCTCCCAATCATCATCACTACCAAAACCAGAATCACCCCAGCTGGTCACAAACACACACACACACACTAATTATAAGAGAGTCAACTGGGAGGCCTTTGTAACTGAAACAGAACAACATCTCGAAACACTAAACAGTACACCCATCACAAACATCAACACCGCTGTGGACACTTTCAATACAATTATACAAAACGCAGACAAAAGACACATCCCTAGAGGCAACATAAAGAGACACAACCCCAGCTTCACACCAGAAATTCAAGGCCTCATCAGACAACGAGACACACTGCGACACTCCCCAACACCCCATACACAAGACACCGTACAACAAATACAAGAACTCAACACTCAAATAAACAATAAAATATCAGAACAGCAAACACTAAACTGGAAAAATTACCTCCAAACACTTAACCACAAAACAAACATCAGCAAACTCTACAAAACACTAAACAGCATCACACTTTCCAACAGCAACACCACACAATCACATGTTGCCATCACAACAACAGACACCATACCCTCAAACAAACAACAAGCAAACACTCTCATCAATCACTTTTCACAAGTCAGCCATCTAAACCCCCATCCCGAAGACCGACGTATAATCCGACGTAAGAGGGAGTACCCAACAGACCCAGACTACGCATTTTCACGTACAACCAGACGAAGCACATCATTAACAACTTCAAGCACTCATCTGCCTGTGGACCAGACAACATAAGCAACATTCACCTTAAACACCTAGGACCACAAGGCATACAAGCACTCACCAACATATCAAACTACAGCTACTCACACAACATAATACCCAACATCTGGAAGCAAGGCAATATCATCACTAACCCTAAACCCAAAAAAAGACCCCACGTTACCCTCCTCACATCGCCCCATCACACTCCTCTGCACCCCCTCTAAAGTCACTGAATGACTGATACTACGACTAGTCACACCTCACATTCCCCTAGCCCAGTCACAACATGGCTTTAGGCCACTACACTCCACAAACACCCTTCTTACAGACCTTATACAGAGAGTTTTCGATGGCATGAATTCAGCTAGGCCACCACACAGAACAATCCTAATTACACTAGACATTAGCAAAGCTTTTGATGCCATCCCCCGCCACAACCTCACAAACAAAATACTTAACACAAACATGCACAATAACACAAAAAGATGGCTGGCAAACTACTTAGCAGGCAGATGTGCACATGTAACATTTGCCTGTCAGTCTTCTAACATCAGAAACTTCACAAACGGCGTCCCCCAAGGATCTGTTTTGTCCCCTACACTCTTTAACCTATACATGCATGACGTACCCACACCCCACACACCACAGATACACATAGCTTCCTATGCAAATGATATAACACTTACATGTAAGCACCAAAACGCAAACACAGCTGCACACATCATTCAACCTTACCTCAACACACTACACGAATGGTTCACCACAAACAGGCTCAAAATAGCCCCAGTCAAATCTAGTGACTCTTCTCACAAACTGGACACCAGAACACAGTCACATCCCACACCTTACCATAAACAACACTCCCCTACCACACACACACACACACACACACACACACACACACACACACACACACACAAAATCCTTGGTGTAACATACATCAATGTCGTTTAAACAACACATCACAAACATTAAAAATAAAATAACACCAAGACTCAATGCCTTGAGGTCACTTACCCATACAACATTCGGACACAACAAAGAAACCACCACCACAGTATACAAACAATACATACGTTCAGTGATGAACTATGCAAGCCCTGCTTGGGCGTCTAACCTCACCAAAACATACTACAACACTCTACAGACCATACAGAACCAGGCCCTAAAAATAATCACAGGCTGCACAACTACCACACCCACAGACCACCTACATCAAGAAACCAAAGTCCTCAAAGTCAAGGATCACCTAGACATGAAAGGCACCCAGTGTCTTGCTGCAACCTCCACAAACCCACAACATCCACTACAGTACATGGCAGATTGGCAGCACATCCACCCACACCAAGGAACATCAAAACAACACCCAACACACGATACCATACTACCAGATATACAAATAGCAGAAAAAGTAATACAGGAGGAGTTAAGTAGATTAGACAGAGGAAAAGCAAGTGGTCCTGATGAAATTTCATGTTGGGTATTACGAGAATGTGCAAAGGAGTTATGTAAACCATTATTTTTAATTTTCAAGAAATCCTTGAGTCAAGGTAAACTACCAGATATTTGGAAAAAAGCAAATATTGTCCCCCTATTCAAGAAAGGAAATAGACAAAATCCACTCAACTACCGACCAGTATCACTGACCAGTGTTGTAAGCAAGGTATTAGAAAAACTTATAAGAAAAGCTTGGGTAAATCATCTAGAAGAACACAGTATGATAACAGAAAGACAGTTTGGTTTCAGAAAAGAAAAATCATGTGTTACTAATCTGTTGAGCTACTATGACAGAGTAACAAACACAATACAGGAAAGGGAAGGATGGGTGGACAGTATCTATTTAGATTTCAAGAAAGCTTTTGACACAGTACCACACCAAAGACTTTTATGGAAACTGTACCATCAAGGAGGAATTCGAGGCAAACTGTTTCATTGGATGCAAGACTTTCTCATAAAAAGAGAAATGAGGACAGTACTAAGAGGAAACTACTCATCATGGAAAGAAGTGACTAGTGGAGTACCACAGGGTTCAGTGCTGGCACCAATCATGTTTTTAGTGTATATAAATGATATAAACAGTAACACTGGAAATGAGAGCTATCTGAATATGTTTGCAGATGATGCAAAAATACAAAGGAGAATTACTAACACAGACTCTTGTAAAGAGCTACAAGAAGAATTAAATAAACTTCATGAATGGAGTAGTACATGGCAAATGGAATTCAATGTGGACAAGTGTCATGTAATCAAGTTTGGTAAAAGTGGAAAAAGACCTGATTGGGATTATAAGTTAGGAAATAAAACCCTATATACATCAGAAAGAGAGAAAGACCTAGGTGTGATTATCAATAACAGACTATCTCCGGCTGACCACATCAGCGAGAAGGTACGGAACATGTATACACTGCTTGCAAATATGAGAATAGCATTCACATACATAAATGAAGACATGCTAAGAAGGATAATAACATCATTCATTAGACCAACCCTGGAATATGCATCAGTAGTCTGGAGTCCTCATCTCAAAAAACACATAGACAAGATTGAAAAAGTTCAAAGGGCCGCTACAAGATGGATACCAAGCTTAAGGGACCTAAGCTACGAAGAAAGACTAAATAAACTGAATCTACCAACACTACAGGAGAGAAGGAAAAGAGGTGACATGATAATGCTATATAAATGCATATCAGGAAAGGAGAAAATAGACATAAATGATTACTTAACATATGGAGAAGCATCAGCAAGAGGACACTGCAAAAAACTGCATAAGAAGAGAGGTGATAAAGACGTAAGGAAATTCAGTTTCCCAAACAGAGCAATTGATCAATGGAATGCACTACCGAATGAAATAGTATGTGCCAAAACAATTCACAAATTTAAGGATTTGTACGATAAATATGGTTTAAGACACGGGACAGTACGAGCTTGACTCATTCCTGTAAAGATACAATTAGGTAAGAACAAACACTGTCATCTCTACCCCCTCGCCCACCTCAGACCAGCTTCCAGAAGCATATCCACACTCAGATCACTCGCCGCTCCATTCAGTCACTTAACACACAGCTGCATGCACGGCCTCCTGACATCCACCCTTCTGAATCCTATCTTCCTTGTGAGGACAGAGTCCACCTGGCCAGGCCGAGATGTGGGCACCATCCAGCCCCCTTAAGCTACCAGAAGAGGCTGGATGACTCCGTCGCTGATGCCTGCCCAGGATGCAACACAGCACCCCAGACTATTAAGCACATTATGGAAGACTGCATTGCACAGAATCACCTACGCCAACAACACAACATACATTCTTTGAGAGCTCTGTGGGAAAGCCCAGTCTCGGCCATGGCCTTCCTAAGGGACTCGGGGCTGTTTGGCCAGACTGCCTAGGGAACAACTACTACTACTACTACTGTCTCCTATAGGACACTAAACCATGGACATCAATACTTCTTCCCACAGTTAATGCTGAAACATTTCACATGCAATTAACTCATCCCCATAATAAAGTGTGATAATTGTTTTAAATTGACACACCCATATGGAGCAAATGGAGAAATGGACAAGGTGTATGAAGAGAGGTTGGAAGGAGAGGTAGATCGTTCTTAAGGAGGCAGAATGTAGGTAGTGAATACACTAACACTGACTAAAAGAGAAACTATGAGAAAACTGACAATAGCAAAGTTCATGAGAGTGGAGTGGTGTAAAGGAGAAGATATGGATTAAGAAAAATGGAACTGAATGATGTAAGAAATTAACTCCTCAATGGCCGTGTGTTCAGAAATTTGTAGGTTCCCCTGGCCGGCCCCAGAGCCATTTTTTCAAAGTTCAAAAACTGAGATCTTTCACTGATGTGAAGAGAGTGGTCTGGCACACCTGGCAATGTGTTTTTTCCTGTGATTCGCTATGACTCGTGGAAGATATAATAAATTTCACTACACATGTGCCACTACTGTGTAAACATATGGGCATAAACATCCGACAAAAAGTGGCCACCACAGTGCTTGGGATGGTAGAGTAGGGTCAGATAAACATATCAGTGACCTTAATTCTATCTATCTATCTATCTATTGCCAGACGCCATAATCCCGTAAGGGGTGGCCACTTGACTTTGAGTTATTTGTTTTACGGGGAGAGGCACTAACCCTCCATCAACCCACTTGTTGACACGTAGGGAGCACGTATGGTTAATTCCCCTCCCATAATTGTTCACAGTTTTCTATAGCACATGCTAATTTGACATCACCGGCACGTTTACAGTAAAGTGTCACTCAACGCCAGTGAACACTGAGAGGTTAACTAAGCCAATATGTAAGTTGGGTGGCTGGAAGGAAAACAAGAGGTAGACCAAGAACAACTCTGGGGTATATGTAGCAAATGTGAGTGAGAGACTCAGTAGAATAGATAAGACAGCAGAGTCGAAGGAAGGTGGAATGTTGAATGAAGAACAAAGTGGAAGAAGGGATTACAAATTGCAGATTTTTTAACCCCTTAACCGCGGGGATGTCGGAAGAGCGCCGTGCCCGTCCTGCAGGGATAATCGCGCTCCAACTGACCTTTTAAAAATATTTACCAAAAATCAGTTATTAGTCCTAGAATATTATAATTACGTATGCATATGGCACATACCTTCAGCTTTCTCCTGGGATGTTTGTTGAGCCTTCGTCGACTACTATAGGACTTGTGGAGACTTCTGAAGTTGGGTAACGAAGTCTCCACTTTACACCTCCCAACATCCCGTAATATGATTACCACTGCCTGATATTAACACAACAAACACTATTCTATGAATTTCAAGTAGTTTGGAATCCATATTCCCCCTAAAAAAACACTGTGAAAGCAATGTAAATTACAAGCGCGTACGAGCTTTCCACCCGCGCTCGTTCCCCCCTGGTATTCTGTCATACTCGTACATTATTCATAAACACGCTCACACTTTATATTCCTAGCTCATTTGTTCTTCCTTCCTCCGTTCTGTTATTTATAAAAAAAAAATATATATATATATACAATATTTATCCATAAGTTTCCTTCAGTACTAGTAGTTTATTTTCACTCCAGGCATTCACTTTCTCGTTCAGTAAACTAGCGTAGAGAGCGAAGCTTTCACTTTCACTGTCAGTACTCCAAGTATTATACTCATATTCCTTAGGTGGTGGCGACCATCATCCACTCACTTGATGTAGTGCTGCCTACTTCTTCCTCAGCCTTTATCATTCTTTTTCTGTGCCTGGCCTCCTCTCTTCCTATTTCTCCCATCTTTCCTGTCACTTCTTATTGCTTTTCTTTCCTTTACAGGTGGCTTTACATTGAGTGACAAGCCTAATGGTTTCCTGTAAGCCAAGAAACCATTTACAACGCTGGGTGGTAACCATATAACCAAACAATTACGTGCTCCCTACGTGTCATCAAGTGGGTTGGTGGAGGGTTAGTGCCCCTTCCTGTAAAACAAATAACTCAGAGTCAAATGGCCACCCCTAACGGGATTATGGCATCAGGCAATAGATAGATAGACTAATTATTTACAGTTCTATTTACATTTCTATTTTATTTACACTGTGTTATGCACTGTCACTTGCAGTAACTTATAAAACTATTTTCCACTGTTCAATTATATATACATCCATTGCTTTCACTTGCTTTTTACACTAAAATGCCCGCCGTGCCCGCCGCAGGACCTCCCACCTCACCACACCCCCACCACCACCCCAGGAGGACACACTGGTGAGGTTAGTGATCCCGGGCAAGAGGGTCATCAGGGCATCACGGCCCTGAGCCCCTATTCCCCGCAAGTGCCCCAACCCCAGGTGTTCAGAGGAACCTAACTACTGTGCGGGCGGGGTAGTGATCGTCAGAACAGGGGTGGGACTGAAGCCAAATCAGTCCCAGGTAACACCGTATTGACGGTCTTGTTACACCCTCTAGGGCAGGAGGCCCAAGGCTACGGCCTAAATAAAAGTAAAGAGAGATTGACAGACCTAGGCTACGGCCTAACAGAATGTGCAAAGGGGAAGGAGACCCCAGGCTCCGGCCTTAACACACTAGGGAGAGAGTTGCCCTCGTGCATCCCTCTCCAGCTGCTCTTCGGCCACGGCCAGAATACGGTCCAGGTTAAAGAGCCCCTGCTACCGTACGTGTAGCACTACCCTATTACGGAAGCGGCGTCCCGGGGTCGGTACCCTGCCGCAACGGACGGGCGAACCAGTTCGCCCGTTAGTCATCTTCCGTACGGGCAGACACTCGGCTCCGGCCGGGGCACGTACCAGGGTAGAGAATTCCCTGCAGGTAGGATCAGCCCGTATTGGAGAGAGTGTGGCCTCTGTGCCCCTCACTCCGGCTTGTCTCCTACTATGGGAGGAACACCACGCCGGCGGTACCTTGCCACGGCGAAAGGGCGATATCGATCACCCTATAGGTGTACCCCGTACGCCGGGCAAGTTCACGGCCACAGCCAAGGTGCGCAATAGGGGAAGGAGATCCCCGGCTCAGGCCTCCAGACACACTCGAGAGACCACGGGTAGCGTGAGTCCTCCTCTAGCCTCTTTCCCTTCGGGGAGCCCTTCGTCGCCATCCGGGAATATAGTCCCGGATGAGACACTAGAGTGGTGGCAAGGCCCGATATTGGACCTACCGCCCACACCCGGGAGTTCCTTGTCCCTGCCGGAGCCCTGCAGGAGACGCTGCCGCAGTCCAGTCCTGACGGCGCCTCTCCTCCTTGGCACCCGCAGTCCCAGGACGCCCAGGCCCGACTCCGCAGTCCACGACGAAGTCAATCCAGGCTCCCTCACTCCCCGGAGTCGGAGGAAACAGGCCCGACTGCTCCGGTTGTTCGGCCCCAGTCCTGAGGTTCCACCGATCAGGTCGAGGCCCCCAGACCACAGGGCCTCCCTGCACCCCACCGGCGCAGCCCTAGTACGAGGGCCGCCTCTCAGGTCGAGGCCCCAGACAGGTGAGCCTCCCTGATCCTAAGTGCAACAGTGAACTACTAAACCCAGGAAACAAGGGGAAAAACAGTGACAGTGACAGTGACCAAGAGAACAGTGACAGTGCTTACACAGAAAATATATTAAACAGTGGCCCACTAGAAACTAGTGCTATCGGGGCAGGAAGTGTATTTTGTCAATTGATTTAGTCCCTCCCCACATCGAGGAACCAGGGAGTTTTCTGTGAGTCCAGAGGTAGGTACGCAGGCGAGTTGAAAGATAAGTGTACGTGTCTCCGTGACCAGGTGACAGTGTTGAGTGTCGCTATCCGCACCGTACCTCTATTATAGTAATATCCTCGAAACAGACTCTCAATCTCGGTATTCTTAAAGTGAACAACCCCATTTTTATATTACCCTTCAGTGACATAAGAATCCCATTCAAGAACATAAAGTGAACAACCCCATTTGCATATTACCTTCCAAGTGACTTGAGAACCCTATTAAAGAATACCCGCAATCTCCCTGTGTAATAGTGATAATATATATGATCATTCTGTGAAGCCAAGTGTTAATTCTGTATCTCTGTTTCTCTGTATACTAAATATCATTGTATGTACACTGTTATGAGTAGGACCTAGGTAATAGATGTGATACGGTATACTGTCTGGTTTTTATGTCCTGTTCCTTTGTTAGTGCTTTACATCCGGTCTAGAAAGAGGACCCCGCTACAGTAGCTAGTGTTTTGACGACGAGAAGTCGCCTTAAAAACACAGCATTACGCTGGTGGCAAGCGGTGGTTCTGGATCCGAGTAAAGCACGGAGGAACGAAGAAAGGAAACTTACACAATGGCAGCCAAACCACACATCCAATTGCCGAGGTTCAACCTGGACCAGTGCGACATAGATGTATATTTAGACATGGTCAAACCCCTCCTAGACATAGGGTTCGACTCAGACAGAGAAAAGATCGCAGTCACACTACCTAATCTGGGTAAAATAATCAATAGTGTCGCACCAAAAATCGTCCCAGAACTGTCATGGGACCAATTCTCACAAATAGTGAGACAGACTTTTACGCCATCAATAGGCCAAGTTGTCACTCTCTCTCAACTCGACGCCCTTACCTACGACGGAAACCTGGATGATACATTCACCCAGGCTCGGCGCCTCGTCAGCGCTGCCTATCCCGAGGCACCTCCAAATGCCCGGGATATACATACATTCAATGCTCTATTGAGGATCCTCCCCAGCATAGTCAGGGAGCATTTCTCAATCTACGACCCCTCAGGGGACATGGAAAATGACCTGCAACTCGTCCGACGTCTGCTCGCCGCCCACCCCACACCACAGCCACTCCACACGGTGACACGTTTTTCAACAAAGCAACACCCCCCATCCAAACTGAAGCTGCCGCCTCACCAGCCAACTACTGAGCCGTCTCCCACAGTCCCTAGAGCCTACCCGCAGAAGAAACGCCCAAACCCCAGGGAGCAAGGAAACCTCATCACAATTAATCCCTGGGAATTCACGGCTTGCAGTCGTACCTGCCCTTTGCACAACATTAGGGAACAGCTTAAAGCTAGCAGGCGCAGAACCTTTCACCAAGGGCGCAAGAAAGTCTCCTCCTTAGACGACGAAGCCCCGGAAGACGACGCACCGCCACAACACTACTCGGGAACGGACGACGACGACCAAGATGACACCACTCCACAACAGATGGATTTTTAGGCCCGCCCCCGCACCTTCCCACGGTGGCGGAGGCCACCTCACAGAACTACAGACCCCCAGTTTACGACAAGATTTGGCTAAACGGGGTCAAGGCACCTCTACTAGTGGATATGGGAGCAGCCAGATCGTGCCTCTACTCCCACTTCTATTCCCGCCACATTGGTGCATTCGGCCCTCTTTTCCCCACCTCAGCCAACCTCGTCGACGCAGGGGACGGCCCCCTGCCTATCCGTGGGGAAACTCGGGCCCTTCAAACCCACACCCACCAACAAATATCCCCTAGCCACCCATTCATCATATTCGACTCGACATGCAATCAGTATGATGGATATTTAGGGCTGGACCTCCTCCAGAAACTACACGCCACCATTGACTGCCATCAACGCCGCCTCCACTTCAGTCCAGCCCATCCCAACCAACCAGCAGTCAACAAGAAAGAAGAAAAAAAAAAAACATCGAAGAAAAAACAGGAACACCTCCCCTCACACACTACCATCAAACACTCACCTGTCCCAAATCACACACACACCTAACCTCAACCCAACCCCTCACACTACTCTACCCCCGTCACCACCACCCACCACACATCATCTGCATCCCTCCCCATCTTTTCCTGCCACTGTCGCCTCCTCAATCACTATTCCACCCCACCATGAAGCTTGGGTAAAACTAAACAAACCTTCTCATACCTCCGTCCTCTTCTCACCATCCATCCCCACCGGACCACTCTCTTCCTGTTTAGTAAGCCCCACCTTCCTCCCCCCACATGCCCATGAAATCCGTATCGCCAACCTCGCTACTACACCACTAACCCTGCCAAGAGGACTCATCATCGGCGACACAGAAGAAGCCGAACCATGCCAAGCACCACCCCCAGACCATCCCACTCTCCCCGACCTACCATCACACCTATCCCCTGCCCAAACCAACAGCCTACGACAACTCCTCCTGGATTTTCAAGACCTATTCTCCTCTGGCCCAACCGACCTTGGCCATACCACCTATCTCAGCCATGAGATACACACGACCGGACCTCCAATTCGCCAACCATCACGACGAAAGAATCCAAAGCAACGGGCAGAAGAAGACCGGCAGGTCCAGGACATGCTAGATACCGGCGTAATCTCCAACTCTACTAGCCCATGGTCCTCTCCGGTGGTACTCGTAAGAAAAAAAGATGGGACAATGCATTTTTGTGTTGACTACCGCCGAGTCAACGACGTCACAATCAAAGATGCAACTCCCCTACCCCACATCGACGACTCACTAGACTCATTACATGGCTCGACATGGTTCTCCACCCTAGACCTGCAGTCAGGCTATTGGCAAGTCCCTGTACACCCCGACGACAAACACAAAACCGCCTTCTCCACATCGAATGGCAAACACTATGAATTCAACGTCCTCCCTTTCGGACTCTGCAACGCCCCTGCCACATTCTCCCGTTTGATGGAGTCTGTCCTTAGTGGACTAACCTGGGAGACTTGCTTGGCGTATCTCGACGATGTCATCGTTTTTAGTCGTACCTGGACCGACCACCTTCATCGCCTCAAGCAAGTCTTTCACCGCATACGCCAAGCAGGGCTAAAACTGAAACCAACAAAATGCGTCTTGGCAGAGAGATCAGTGTCTTTCCTGGGACATCTAATTAACGCCGAAGGCATCTCACCAGACCCAGATAAACTTCGAGCCATCGCAGACATCCCCCTGCCCTGCGACGTACATGAGACCAGAGCCTTCCTGGGGTTAACATCATACTATAGGCGGTTCGTCAAAGGATTCGCTGACATCGCAAAACCCCTTCACGATCTAACAAAAAAGGGTGAGCCTTTCGTGTGGACCGAAACAAGGAAAACAGCATTTACCACCCTCAAATCAAAGTTACCCACCGCCCCAGTAGTCGCGTTCCAAGACTACAACCTCCCATTCAGCCTGTATACTGACGTGTCCCTCATCGCCATAGGGGCTGTCCTTGCACAAGTACAAAATGGGAGAGAACACATCATCGCCTGTGCCAGTCGCACCCTGAATGTGGCAGAACAAAACCACGCGCCCACCAAACATGAGTGCCTAGGGATCATCTGGTCCCTAGAATATTTTAAGTCCTACATCTCAGGCACCCATGTAATAGTCATTACAGATCACCAATCCCTACAATGGCTACGGCAATCAAACACCAGCAATGCCCAACTGATAAGCTGGCGAGAGACCCTCGAAGAGTATGACTTCAAAATCGCATACCGACCAGGCAAACTCCACACCAACGCCGATGCCCTATCCCGTCTCCCAATCAACGCCATCAAGACAGAACCAGACCCGGTCCAAATGTGGAACAATAAACAACGCCCCACCTGGATTCCCCAGACCACGTTCACTAAACTCCATCCACACGGCGAACATCTCTTCGAGCCTAACGGACACATTGTCCTTAGCCCAGCCACTGCCCACGACACCATGCTCCACCTCCGTGCCCACAACGGCATCCACCTGGGAACGAAGAAGCTGCTACAAGTCTTTAACGATATGTACTGGACCCCAAACCCATCCACCATCGCAAAGAAGATCATACAATCATGCCGAGCGTGCGCCCTTGGAAAGGACATCACCCGAACACCAGGCCCTACAGGAAAGTTAACAGCACAAAAACCGTGGCAACTACTCTCCTTAGACGTCGTCGGCCCTCTCACACCAAAAGCAGGCTACAAGTACATAATTACCTTCGTGGATGTATATTCTAAGTTTAACATCGCCTGCCCCGCCAAGGATCACAACGCACTATCAGTCGCCGATGCCCTCACCCAACATGTATTCCCTTATTTTGGGATCCCACAGGCCCTTCATTCGGATAATGCTCCAGAATTCACGGGAAAAATCTGGGAAGAACTAGCTAGCATATTCGGATACAACATCTCTCACTCATCCCCCTACTGGCCCCAGGGCAACAGCATCTGCGAGAGAAGCCATCGCTCCCTTATGAATCATGTCCGCACACGCATTATGCAAACGGGAAACGAAGACTGGCCTGCACACATCAAGATCATACAATGGGGTTTAAATACGTGCCCAAGAGAAGATGGAATAACTCCGCACGAAAGAGTCTTCGGAGAATCGCCCCTACTCCTACCACTCCGCCACCACCTACAACCGCCCACTCCACCCTCCACCACCGACCCTCTCCACCACCTCAAACGCCGCCTCCACCATCTGCATTCAAAACAAGACTTAGCACCTGATGCAACCCACTCCAACCCATACACACCTGGCCAGTCTGTTGTTGTAGCAAACCTGCCTACCCCACCCAAGACCTCCCCCCGATTCAACGGACCTTACAAAATTGTGCGAGTACCCAGCCCATACCAAGTCACTGTGGATCAACAAGGACAACACCGCACATACAGAAATCGCCACGTGCGCCCCTTCCACCCACCCGACACCGCCCACCCCCGCACTAAGCCTACCTGCACCCCGGCCCGCACACCTGGCCACCCCGACCTTTCTCAGAATCACCCCCCAGACTCCTACCCCTACTCCTTCTCACCCCCCTCCTCAAACTCTCCAGCAACCAGCCCACCCCCCGACACACCACCACCACAGCCTGAAGCCACCACTACCTCACAACCTGAAATTCACCCACCAAACACCCATCCACCCACCACCTCCCAACCCACTTCACCCATGCCGCCCACATTACCACAACTGCCCACCCCCCCTGAAAACCACACCACTCGCCATCCCACCACCCCCACACCCACCACCGCCCTTCCTCATGACCACTCCCATTATACGTGCCACACCGCACCCGCAACCATCCCCCCCCCTCACCACCGCACACCCTCACCACCACCACGCACACAACCAGCCTCACCACCCACACCCACCATAACCACTACCACCACCAGATCAGGACGACTCTCACGCCCACCCGCAAGATACACACCGACACCTCCACCCATCGCACACCCACCCCAAAACCCACCCTCCTCACATACCCCCCCAAACACCTCCCCCATAACCCTACCCCTCCACCAAGCACATTGGAACTTTCCCAATTCCCAATTCCCCAAAGGACGACGCTCCTCCCACCAAATTAGCTCCAATAAAACCACCAACCTCCCATCACTCTCCAGCATTCAAATTTCATCTCCCCACCAGGCACCATTCCCCGAGATGAAGGTGACGAAAGTCCGCTGGCAACCATACAACCACCCACCAACCAGAGTCAAGGGCACCGACCACCTGCTACGCCTCCTACGCCTGACCAACCATCCGTCCTCCCTCCACTTCACGCTCAACCCCCATCAGGAGCCCAACCAGTTCACCACTTACTGGGTCAGTCTCACCCAACACCTTACCCCGGCCTACCAGACAGCCACCTCTACCACCTACCACCTCCAGTCACGGGGCCGTGACTTCAATGACGCGGAGGGTGGTAAAATGCCCGCCGTGCCCGCTGCAGGACCTCCCACCTCACCACCCCCACACCACCACCGAGCCGCCACCCCACCACCACCCCAGGAGGACACACTGGTGAGGTTAGTGATCCCGGGCAAGAGGGTCATCAGGGCATCACGGCCCTGAGCCCCTATTCCCTGCAAGTGCCCCAACCCCAGGTGATCAGGGGAACCGAACTACTGTGCGGGCGGGGTAGTGATCGTCAGAACAGGGGTGGGACTGAAGCCAAATCAGTCCCAGGTAACACCGTATTGACAGTCTTGTTACACCCTCTAGGGCAGGAGGCCCAAGGGCAGGAGGCCCAAGGCTACGGCCTAAATAAAAGTAAGGAGAGATTGACAGACCTAGGCTACGGCCTAACAGAGTGTGCAAAGGGGAAGGAGACCCCAGGCTCCGGCCTTAACACACTAGGGAGAGAGAGTTGCCCTCGTGCATCCCTCTCCAGCTGCTCTTCGGCTACGGCCAGAATACGGTCCAGGGTAAAGAGCCCCTGCTACCGTACGTGTAGCACTACCCTATTACGGAAGCGGCGTCCCGGGGTCGGTACCCTGCCGCAACGGACGGGTGAAAGTACGGGCAGACACTCGGCTCCGGCCGGGGCACGTACCAGGGTAGAGAATTCCCTGCAGGTAGGATCAGCCCGTATTGGAGAGAGTGTGGCCTCTGTGTCCCTCACTCCGGCTTGTCTCCTACTATGGGAGGAACACCACGCCGGCGGTACCTTGCCACGGCGAAAGGGCAACATCGATCACCCTATAGGTGTACCCCGTACGCCGGGCAAGTTCACGGCCACAGCCAAGGTGCGCAATAGGGGAAGGAGATCCCCGGCTCAGGCCTCCAGACACACTCGAGAGACCACGGGTAGCGTGAGTCCTCCTCTAGCCTCTTTCCCTTCGGGGAGCCCTTCGTCGCCATCCGGGAATATAGTCCCGGATGAGACACTAGAGTGGTGGCAAGGCCCGATATCGGACCTACCGCCCACACCCGGGAGTTCCTTGTCCCTGCCGGAGCCCTGCAGGAGACGCTGCCGCAGTCCAGTCCTGACGGCGCCTCTCCCCCTTGGCACCCGCAGTCCCAGGACGCCCAGGCCCGACTCCGCAGTCCACAACGAAGGCGATCCAGGCTCCCTCACTCCCCGGAGTCGGAGGAAACAGGCCCGACTGCTCCGGTTGTTCGGCCCCAGTCCTGAGGTTCCACCGATCAGGTCGAGGCCCCCAGACCACAGGGCCTCCCTGCACCCCACCGGCGCGGCCCTAGTACGAGGGCCGCCTCTCAGGTCGAGGCCCCAGACAGGTGAGCCTCCCTGATCCTAAGTGCAACAGTGAACTACTAAACCCAGGAAACAAGGGGAAAAACAGTGACAGTGACAGTGACCAAGAGAACAGTGACACTGCTTACACAGAAAATATATTAAACAGTGGCCCACTAGAAACTAGTGCTATCGGGGCAGGAAGTGTATTTTGTCAATTGATTTAGTCCCTCCCCACATTGAGGAACCAGGGAGTTTTCTGTGAGTCCAGAGGTAGGTGCGCGGGCGAGTTGAAAGATAAGTGTACGTGTCTCCGTGACCAGGTGACAGTGTTGAGTGTCGCTATCCGCACCCTACCTCTATTATAGTAATATCCTCGAAACAGACTCTCAATCTCGGTATTCTTAAAGTGAACAACCCCATTTTTATATTATCCTTCTGTGACATAAGAATCCCATTCAAGAACATAAAGTGAACAACCCCATTTGCATATTACCTTCCAAGTGACTTGAGAACCCTATTAAAGAATACCCGCAATCTCCCTGTGTAATAGTGATAATATATATGATCATTCTGTGAAGCCAAGTGTTAATTCTGTATCTCTGTTTCTCTGTATACTAAATATCATTGTATGTACACTGTTATGAGTAGGACCTAGGTAATAGATGTGATACGGTATACTGTCTGGTTTTTATGTCCTGTTCCTTTGTTAGTGCTTTACATCCGGTCTAGAAAGAGGACCCCGCTACAGTAGCTAGTGTTTTTACAACGAGAAGTCGCCTTAAAAACACAGCATTACATACACATTATTTACATATCCACTTGCAGGAGTAGGTGAGAATGAGAGGGCAAAAGAAGGAGTGAGTATAGTTGTGAATAAAAGATGGAAGAAGAACATAAGAGAGTATGGTTCAGTTGGGTCAAGGATTGTATGGGTAAGATTGAAAGTTGGAATACAAATGTGGGCGATTGTGTGTGTGTATGTGCCAACGCAAGATCATGCAAGCAGGGTGAGAGAAGAGTTCTGGACAAATGTGGAAGTGGGCATGGAAAAGTTTGGAAGGAATGAGAGAGTGTTTTTGATTGGTGATATGAATGGGAAAGTAGGGAATGTGAAGGTGGATGGAATAATTGGTGAGTGGGGTGTGCCTGATGAGATAGATGTGAATGGCAGTGCATTAGTGGACATTTGTGCTGGGAGGGGGTTGGTGATAGCCAATACCCTCTTCAGGCACAAAATGATACAAAATGATACATGTCGAGTGATGAGAAAGGTGGGTGGTGAATGAAAGGAAGGCAATGATTGATTATGTGTGTGCGGATGAAAGGATGCGAAGATGTGTAATGGATGCAAGAGCTTATAGAGGCTGGGAGAATGGACTTTCTGACCACTACTTGGTGGTGGCCTGGATCAAGATCCAAATAAGATGAAGAAATAGACGAAGGGAAGGATGGGAAGAAGGAGTATTTGCAAGGAGAGTGGAAAGGTTACTAGAGGAAGAGAAAAAGGCAGAATATAAGAGAGAAGTGGAGGAACGATTGGGCAAATATGAATTGGAGCAGATGGGGGACGTGGAAGGTGTGTGCAGGATATTCACAGAAGAAGTATGTGCAGCATGTGATGTGGTGTGTGGGATGAAGAGAAGACGAAGCGAAGGGGGGTGCAAGGAACAGCGTGGTGGAATGAAAAGGTGAGACAGGATGAGGCACAAAAGAAGAAAACATACAATGAATGGATGAGAAATAGGGACGTGGAAGAAGTTGAGAGGCGGAAGAGAGAGTTATATGTAGAAAGGAAGAGAGAGGTGAAAAGAGTAGTAAGAGAGCATAAGAAGAGAGTGGATAAGGAATTTGGAAGGAATCTGAGTGTAAAGTGGAGGGACAGTAAGAAAATGTTCTGGAAAGAGGTGGAGAGAATAAGACTTGGTGGAAGTGAAGTTAGCAAGAGAGTGAAAGATAAAAATGGTAGATTACTAGTGGAGAAAGGAGAAAAAGTGAGCAGATGGAGAGAACACTTTAAGGAATTGTTGAACATACAGGATGGAAGTAATGCGAGTATAAGTGGCTGGGGAATGGCTGGGAGAAGGAGGGAGGTGAGAAGACAGGAAGAAATCAGTAGGATAGAAGTTGTGGAAGCAATGAAGACAGTTAATTGGGGAAAGCCTCAGGAATTGATGGAGTGTGTGGTGAAATGCTGAAGCATGGGGGAGAGATAATAGTAGAATGGATGTGGAAGATGTGCAGCTTGGCCTGGGAGGAAGGAAGAGTCCCGGAGGATTGGAAGTCAGGTAAAATTATTCCCTTGTACAAAGGAAAAGGGGAAAAAGAAGTGTGTGGTAAAAATAGGGACATTTGTCTTCTTAGTATAATAGGAAAAGTGTATGGTAGGATACTTATTGACAGAATTGGAGAAAGAACAGAGGAATTAGTTGGTGAAGAACAGGGAGGCTTTAGGATGAGAAGAGGTTGTGTAGATCAGATATTCATTCTTAGATCTTAAGTGGAAAAGTTTCTAGAGACGGGAAAGAAGTTGTATGCGGTATTCATGGATTTGGAGAAAGCACATGATAGGGTCGATAGACAAGGATTGTGGAAAGTATTAAGAATATATGGAGTAGATGGGAAGTTGTTGAATGCTGTGAAGAGTATGTATGATGGTGCTAAGGCTGCAGTGTGTGTGGATGGTGAACTGAGTTAATTTTTCTCTTTGAAGGTTGGGTTGAAACAGGAATGTGTCATGTCTCCATGGTTGTTCAATCTGTGCATGGATGGGGTAATAAAAGAGGTACAAGGTAGGGTAGTGGATGTTGGAGTGGCCCTGGTGAGAGAGGGTAGTGTTTGGAAACTCCCTGTACTGTTGTTTGCAGATGATACTGTGTTGTTGAGTGAAGATGAAAGGAAGCTGCAAGGCTTGGTGGATGAGTATGGGAAAGAGTGTAAGAAACAGAATCTAAAGGTGAACGTTGGGAAGAGTAAAGTGATGGTCTTTGAGAGAGGTGAAGTCAGTGAATGTACGGCGAGGTTGGATGGTGAGGAATTGGAAAATGTAAGTACGTTTAGTACTTGGGTAGTGTGATCAGTAAGGAAGGAGGTTTGGAGGGTGAAGTGCTTGAAAGAGTACAGCAGGGAAGAAAGGTTGCTGGTTCCTTGAAAGCAGCGATAAGAAACAGGGAAGAGAGCATGGAAGTGAAAAAGTTACTACATGACAGTATTGTGATACCAACTCTAACGTATGGAAGTGAAGCTTGGACATTGTTGGAAGGACACAAGTCAAGAGTGAGAGCAGTGGAAATGAGTTATTTAAGAGGAGCCTGTGGAGTCACAGGGAGAGATAGGGTGACAAATGAGGATATAAAGGAGCGTTATGGTGTGGATGTGGATGTGATAGGAAGCGTTAGGAGGAATACACTGTGGTGGTTTGGCCATGTGGAGAGGATGGAGAGTGAAAGACTGACGAAGAGAGTGTATGTGAGTGAGGTGGAGGGGGGGAGAGGGAGGGGGAGGCCAAGGATGAGATGGAGGGATAGGGTGGAGAGGTATATGAGAGAGGGGGGTGTGAGTTGGGAGCAGGGCAGTGAAATGGCGGCGGACAGGGCGACATGGAGGCGATTTGTTTGTGGCCACCCCGAATGGGATTGAGGCATCTGGCAATAGATAGATAGATAGACTTGCACTGTTTCAGAAATGCTTCAGGCTGTGGTAATCAAAGAAGCAGGGTACACAGAGGGGAACCTGACACTCAGCACACCGCCAAGAGGTGTGTTTGTGCTCAGGTGTGTGTCTGGTGGTATGTGCACACACCTGGCACCCGCGGATCGCAGCCTTCCTCTTCGTAGTGGCAGGCATTTGCACCAGTCTGTGCTGATCCATGTACGCCCTCTGCTCAAGTCTGTCGGGAAGTCTTACAGCATGGCGCCTTGGTGCTGCTGCTGTCACCCTACCATATCTCTCAAGTAGCTGCCGAACACAGGTCCTGGCGAATAACCTCAGGGAGAATGACTTGGGTGGCTTTACCTTCATCTTATACAGGATGAAGGCGTTTAGCATCGTCATGTCAATGAGATGCAGAAACACTTTCCTGTACCACCTAGTATTCTTTCTGAGGCAGTCAATCTCTCCAGTCATCATGTCGGACTTGTCCAACAGCTGCATGTTGATATTATAGTCGATGACAGCATCAGGTTTCATCACTGGTTCGCCTGTCCTACGGTCGACCTTCCCACTGTCTTTCAGTTCCCCCTTGTGTACGGTGGTAAGCATGTGCACGACCCTCTTGTCATGCCACCGTATTGCCAGCATCTTCTCAGACTTGTGTAGGTGCACGTCTCCCCGTTGCGAACTTCCTGCTTCGGGGAATTTGGGGAAGTGGGCATGATTGCCCTTGACAGTGGCACAGGAGCCAATGCCATGCTCTGAAAGGTATTTAGCAAGTTTTGGTGCTGTATAATAGATGTCAGTATACAGCACATGATTCCCACCAAAATACCTTTCAAGCAGCACTTTCACTACACAGCCTGAGAAGTCAAGGGGGGGTGTTTTGTCCAGACTGACAATGCTGGCTGAACAGACGACGAAGTCGAGGATGTACCCCATCTTACAGTCGTACAGTACAAAGAACTTTAATCCAAACCGATGACGTTTGCATGGAATGTACTGTACGAACTTCAGACGTCCTCTGAACAGAACCAAGGATTCATCTACAACAACCTTCTGAAATGGGTGGAAGGACATAAATTTATCCTTCATTCTGTTCAGAATCTCCCAGATCTTCCAGAGTGGGTCAGTCTGGGAAGGTACATCGTTGTTGGTGAAGTGCAGGTTTCCCATGATGTTACGGAACCGATCTCTGGCCATGTACTTATTGAAGGTGGGTGAGGGTAGTAAAAGGTCCATAAACCAGTAATCTTCCAACTCACGCTTCCGTGAATGAGGAATCAGAAGCATGGGGGCGAAGAACACATACAGTTCCTGCACTCCAAGCACAGTCCACTGTTGCATTTTTGCTATACCTGCATCACTTGCAGCACATTGTGACCCATACCTGTTGGTCTCATGACATACAGTACGTGCTGCATGACTTCATCATCATGGAAGACCAAAAGGTAGTCCACACACTCAGCATCCTCGTCAAGAGTGAAGGCAGGCTGTATCCCTGAGGAACTCTCGTTAAAGTGGAGTTGTTCCGGGACGAAATTGGAACCTTCCGTCCAAACGAGGACGTCCAGGATTCCCTCTCGTGGCGGTGTAGGCTGGGTGAGGGTGGATGAGGGTGGCTGTGAGGCAGATTGGGCCGTCTCAAGGTCACTCCGACTGACCCTAGGTTGCCGTGTACCACTAGCAGCCCTTACTCTAGATACAAGTCTACTTTTACAATGAGTAAGGGATTTATCTCGTCCCCAGTGGCCTGCCTTCACTGTAGGTGCTGATGGAGACTCCAACAACAAAGACTCAGGAGAAATTTTGGCTGAAGAGGTGGAAGATATTAGTGAAGTGGGGCTGGGAGACCGGGGAGGTGATTCACCTCGGGACTCATGGCAGGCTGGGTCACACAGGGCCATTGTTCCGGGGCTAATCCACCTCCTCTTCACTCCCTTCCCGAACTCCTTCCCTTGCTGCACTAAAGGCTCCTTTCCCTTGGAACCAGGACAAACTTGGGACTCTGAAGCTCTCATACTAAGAGTTTCTGTCACCATTTCCTCCACAGGCTCATCACACGATTCACCAGGAAGATCGAAGTCACTATCCATCATTATCATTGATAAATCAGCCAGTTCACGTTCAACTGCAGAGTCGCTTAGTCCTTTACTGCTTCCCACATGAGGTTTAGTAGGGGTAGAGGTCACAGGGCCCTTTGCAGTGGGCTAAGAAGCGGCAGAAATGGAGGGGCACGAATCCAACATGGTTTCACCTCGAAAGACGACAGTAAACTGAATGACGTGGCGTATATGGGTATGCAAGGGCTGACAATGTCAGTGTGGTGACAGCTGCTAATTTATATGCAATGAAATGATTGGCACGAAATATGGACAATACTATAAATTAGGTAGTTCCAGGTGAATGAAATATCACTTAGGCTTCTCCCTTCCTTTCTTATATATATTTTTATTACGAGAATAGGTCATACGGCATATTTCAAGGGGAAATAAGCAGGGAAAATTAGCGAACGAGTGCACGTGGGGTGTTGCCAGGTGATAATTAGCCAATTCCAGGTGTATGGCACCATCAATTACCTTTTTTCTTTTTTATATTAATTTGTATAAGAATAGGGCACAGGGCACATTTCAATGGATGAAAAAAGTGGAAAAATCCGGGCAGGATTTGCGTAGCGCGGAGAAGCTGGGCAGGCAGGAGGAGAGGGTAATGGAGGTGAGGTAAGGAGGGGAGTCAAGGACAGGGAAAAATGGCTAAATTGTCAACAATGGATGGGAGTACAGATAACATTAGCAGCGCTAACTATAGCTGGACACTGGCAGTACTGACAGATGATAGAAGCCACCACTTGAAAGCCCGGCCGAATTCAAAATAACACAGAATCACAAAAGTGACGCCCCGCGGTATGATCCATGGCGCCCGAGCGTCACTAAAGTGACGCCCCGCGGTTAAAGGGTTAAACTGCTCTATTCTTCATTACAAAGTGACAGAAATAGCTTTAATTTCTTTTAATTTCTGATGACATGGTTGCAGCGAACTCCACTATTCCTGAAAAGTATTCAGCACCTTCAACAGGACAGCTGTTTTAATTCTTGCTCACCTCCCAATGGTCTAATAAGCTTGAGGAAGACCTCTCATTGAACGAATTAGAAATGGTTTCTGGCATGGAGGTAGGAAAGAGGTAGAGTCGACATGGCTCGCTAATCCCGGGTAGTGAGGTGAAGCCGCTGATCTGTCATCCCGATGCCTTCAATATGGCTGATATGCAGGTGACATACCCATATGTACAGGATTGCCACGAACTGATTGCCGTAAAAAACAAAGGAAATTCATCTTTTCCATCAAAAGATGCATTTACCATATGCATTTTGTGTGAAAGGATATTCAGAGAAACAGTTTTGGAAAGTGCTGTCAAACCAATACTCAAAACTGTCTAACTATGCATGTCATGCTATTGTTATCCGTGTCTTATCTGGGTTGCAGAACAAAACTATATTTTCAGATTTAGAAAGTCACATGTCTGCATGTGACCCTCTTCATAACCACATAGTATTCCTAATCAGAGCAGTTGCTGAGACCTATTTAAAGGTGAGTATTCCTATGCAGGAAAACAGTTTACAGCAGGAAACACTGCTCCAAAACCTGTTAAAAGTAGAATTACTACTAATAAGGTAATGCTGTTTAGTGGCATATAAATATGTAAGTAAAGAAACATCAGCGAATTAGTGGTAGCCTATATAAAGCTTGTAATGTCTCTGTATTGGTTTCTGTATCCTTTTAGTATGCAGAAAAACATAATACAATTAAAATATTAGTTATTTACGAAATAAATATAATGCATCAGTAAGTGTAATCAATAAACAATACCATCACTACGGGCAAGGAGTGTCCTGGAGGTAGTAACAAAGGTGGCAGGCATGGGCTGTCACCTGGGTATCCGCCATATTGAAAGCGTCTGGATGACAGATCAGCGGCTTCATAGTCAGGTACTGAGGCCGTCTCCACCTCTTTCCTACCTCCATGGTTTCTGGTATCCTTTAGGTAAATGGATGCGCTCATATTTTTTCTTGATACTGACTGATGGTTGCATTCAGCTCAAAGTAGCCATGCAGGTTTGTGAAAAATCATACACTTCGTGATGGAAGCATCAAATCTGGTATGTATACTCCTCTGATCCTACTTTAATGAGAAAACCCATTAGCCAAGCAAAATTTAAGGATGATGGCCACTTTTTCAAGATGGTCACCACTTCTGGTTCTAAAATATAATTTCCTTACTGAAACCTGACATAGATGACCAACCTTAACAATTTTCATTTCAAATTATATGTTTTGAAGCATAAGGAATTTTATGAACAGCTGACAGACTGAAAGCTTCTTTAATGTCATCACGATCCATTACAGACAAAAATGCGTAGCTTATGTCCAGTTTACATCTACATTTCATAATGTTTTTTGGAAAAAAAACAAAAAAAACATGTGGTGTGTTACTGCTATCATTGCATCGAATTGTTGGTATCTGTTGATGCTAATCTTCACATATGCAACTGCATAAATCTGTACATGGAAGATCAAAATGATAACATTTGCACCTGCCACTGCATTCAGTCTTACATCCACATTATGTCAGCTCTTTACAGCTACCTGCAATCAGTGGAAGTGTTGTCCAAACAATGTGCAACAAGTTATCTAGCTTCCTCCAACCTCGCACAGCAGAGCTGTAAACTTTCATTTAGCACGATGTTGCTTGGCCCCAGATGCAACCTGCTTGGTATGCAGCATGCTTAGGATGTTTGACCAGAGCTGCTCGAGTTGGAGGAATAGCATCGTATGACCTCTGCTTTTGGGCAAAAATTTCCAATTTGACACCATCAATGTCTATGGCAGAAATTGACCTGTCATACATTGTGACAACAAACTTTTCAAAAATTTTCTGGTCTTCATTTCCAATTACTGGTGAATATATACTCACCTTGTAATGACATCAGACACCTCAGGATATACAATCCACGTTTGCCATGCAGTCTTTTTCCCTTTTCCACGAAAAGCTGACACAACATCACAGCCAGCAAAAGTGTGGAAGAAAAGAATATCTTTGGACTTCTCTGGGCCAAATGAATGACTGACATCATGTATGGCAGTGGTTTCCAACCTGTGGGGCATGTCCCCCTAAGGGGGCATGAAGGACTGCCTGGGGGGGGGCACGAAGGCTTAATAAGGTAATTATATTTGAAAGCTATGAATTATGATGGAATTCAGTAATTTCTAAATATGGAGAAAATATTTCAGATATGAATAAGAAATCTGGTGATCTGAATATATAAACAATTTCAAAGATTAAGAATCTATGATATTTATTGACATGCGCCAACTATGCCAGTAAAATACAATATTTGAGGAAGGGGGGCGCAGGGTACGTTTCATTCCGTGAGAAGGGGTGAGAATTAGAAAAAGTTGGAAACCACTGATGTATGGGAATCCACCTCAGGTTTGGTCCTTGACCAAATGCAATCCATAACTTTTCCAAACCAAAATGACTGGAAATACATTGACAGCAATGACAAGAACATCTGTGTCACTAGCATTTAGCATGAGAACTGTGTGGCCCTCTGCTACAGCATGTCTTGCATGTATGAACGTCCTTGTATTTGCTTCTTCATGATTACAAGGTGTCAGTCCTTCAAGATTAATTTTGTGGCTGTACACAGCCCGTTCTTCCCTGGTGACAATAACAACATTTTGTGTACACATCTCAACAATTTGATTAGGCAAAAAGTTGAAGAGATCAGTCTTGTTGTCACTGACCTTCAAAAAACTCCATCAGTTTGGGGGGATTTTTCTGAAGTTGGTGACCCTGAGTTTTGCTCCTTGGCCTCACTTTGTTCTAGTTTCAGACTTCAGAACAGATGGCAAGTAGACATCAAATACAATGTCAGTACTCCTGTACACAGAACTGAAACTCTGTATCTTGTGGACCACATCTAGGGCTGCATACTCTTCAAATGTCCTGGAGGTTCATGGTGGCAGTGAGTTTACCGAAGCTGAACCATCAGTTATAATGATAGAGGCCTCTGGCTATGTATCTGGACATGTAACACTGGCCTCAAGAATTATGCAAGTTGAGACTTTTGGCAGCTATGAAGTTTTCTGCTGTCACTTGGAGCAGCTGGGAAAGACTGATTTTCATTCTGAAAGATTTCAAGTAGATCACACGCTCTTGACTAGCGGGATATAAAGAACCTGGAGAAGAGACGACACTTGTCCTTTCAAATCTTCTGCTTTAAATCACCAGGACTTGGCTCCGGTTTCTGTTTAAAGAAGTCCACCTTGTTCTTCTTGACTGTTTCAAAAAATGTACACCCTTCTTCTCTTTCCAATGCTTTCATAAATTCCTTGAAGCTACTCCTGCCATTTTGATAGTGAGTGGCGACCATTTCAGATGCTTTTGCAATGGCAATTATCCTTGTGTCCAAAGCAAGTAGCTCTGCTGTTTCTTCCTGGAAAGGATTGCCCATTTCCTTGATGACAGTGTACAACTTCTTTACATTATCAAAGAATGTTCTCTTGTGCTGTTTGTTTATGGTGCCTGACAATTTCATCTGCATCCTTAGTCTCAGATACTGCTTCATATTCTGCAGTCAGACAACTAACTTTGGACCCAGCTACCATCCAACTTCTTTAGTGCTGACGGACCTTCTGTTACACCGATGGCCCCTCCTTCACCTTCCATAATGGCATTGGCCTGTTCATGCACTTGGTCAATGGCCATATCAGAGAATGGTCACCTTGATCTGAAGACAAATTCCCCAGTGTGGAATTCCTGAGACACATTATGATGCCAAAGCTCTAAGGACAGCATGTCTCTAAGATGAACAGGAAGCCACTATAAATAGTTTATGTTGTTGTTGGCAAAGAAGAAAGTTTTCAGTGCAGACAGGCTTGACGATGAAAAGTAAAATTGGCCTCTCTGAATGATTAGACCAAACATAAAATTGTCAGTTCCGCTGATGACATTAGATGCCAGTAATTATTAAACTGAGGACTCTCCCCTATGCACTTCTCACACCATTCCTCAAAACTTAGGGCAGCTTGTGTTTGTTCATTAGCTTTTGCAAAGATTATAGGCTTCTTAAAGGAGTTTATAGAGACTGCTTGCTGTGATCTGGCGCATTAGTCATAAGGCAGAGAGAAATGACTCTGCAGTTCCTGAGGAAGATATTTCTGCCTCTATGAAGACTCCTGTCCAATCACTTGATTACAGAGATTTCCAATAGACTTCAATGCAGCCATTTCAATGCCAGACATCCAAACACGATGATAAATTGTCTTCACCATATTGCTGAGGCCAGCGCCATTGTATCTGCTTTGCCACTGTGAAGATTGCTGATCAGCAGTGATTACGGGAATCTGTTCAAGGTTAAGGTATGCAACTGTGTCCTTGACCTTAACATCTATCTATCTATCTATTGCCAGACGCCTCAATCCTGTTTGGGGTGGCCACAAACAAATCGCCTCCAAGTCGCCCTGTCCCCCGCCATTTCACTGCCCTGCTCCCAACTCACACCCCCCTCTCTCATATACCTCTCCACCCCATCCCTCCATCTCATCCTCGGCCTCCCCCTCCCTCTTTCCCCCTCCACCTCACTCACATACACTCTCTTCGTCAGTCTTTCACCCTCCATCCTCTCCACATGGCCAAACCACCTCAGTGTGCTCCTCATAACGCTTCCTATCACATCCACATCCACACCACAACGCTCCTTTATATCCTCATTCGTCAGCCTGTCTCTCCATATTATGGCTGGTGAGTGGGCTGATTCATGATGAGGTAAATGTGAAGCAATGCTTACTTCAAATGCTAGACCTCTCTTCTTCTTGGACGTGTGGTATAAGGAATGCGGAAGGGGAAAGGATACTCGAGTTTGGGGAGGCAACGGACATGATTGTGTGCAACACATATTTTAGGAAAAGAAAGAGTAGGTTAATTACGTATGAGTCTGGGGGAAATAGCAGTCAGATAGATTATTTTCTGGTTAGGAGGGCAGATAGGAGGTTAGTGAGGGATGTTAAAGTTATAGGAGGTGAGGAGTGTGTGCAGCAGCACAAACTATTGATTTGCGATATGGTGCTTAAAGAGCGAGTTGATGAAAAAGAGGACTTATGTACCTAGGAGGAAAGTATGGAAGCTGAAAAACCAAGTAATAAGGGATGCCTTCTATAGCGAGATGAGGAGAGTGGTGGCTGAACAGGGAGCCATAGACAGAGGCGTTAATGAACAGTACAGAGCTGTCAAGAACAATCTCTGGAGAGTTACTGATGTAACATGCGGTTGGACAAGAGGACCACCAAGACATAAAGTAACTTGGTGGTGGGATGAGGGTGTAGAAGCTGCAGTTAGGGAGAAAAGAAGGCTTTTCCAGGAATGGAAGAAGGGTGGTAGCAAGAAGGAATACTTGGCTGCTAAACATAGGGCTAGAAGAGAGGTATACAGGGCGAAGTCTGAGTCACAAAGACTTTTACTTGATAACCTGAATCATGGGGAAAGGAAAAATATATTTAGGGTGGCAAATCAGATGAAGAGGGATAATCGGGATATTATAGGTGAGCAGTGTGTGAAGAATGATGAAGGAAGGGTAGTAGTGGTGAACAGTGAGGATATTAAAGATGCATGGAGAGACTATTATAGCCAGTTGTTGAATGAGGAGTTTGACTGGGACAGGGAAGGTTTAGAGCTAGCAGATCCAGTGTTTGGCCCTTGGCCTTTGATTGATCCTGCTACTGTGAGTGAGGCAATAGGCAGGATGAAGGTGGGGAAGGTAGCAGGTGTGTCTGGGTTGACTGCCGAAATGTTGAAGGCCTCAGGAGATACAGGGGTGAGGTTAGTCACTGACCTGATAAATATGATTATTTATGAGTGTGTTGTCGCAGATGATTGGCTGAAGAGTGTAATTGTAAATGTGTATAAAGTAAAGGGTGATGCCCTGGAAAGAGGAAATTATAGAGGTATAAAGCTTTTAGATCAGATAATGAAAGTAATGGAGAGAGTTTTAGAAGGTATGATTCAAGAATGAGTGAATATTGATGAGATGCAGTTTGGGTTTATGCCAGGCAGGGGGACCACTGATGCCATATTCATTGTTTGACAGCTTCAGGAAAAACATATTGGTAGGAGAAGGGATCTGTATTTTGTTTTTGTTGATATGGAAAAGGCCTTTGATGGAGTCCCTAGAGAGGTGGTGAAGTGGGCAATGAGAAAGCTTGGCTTGGAGGAGTGGCTGGTTAGGGTGGTTATGGCTATGTATGTGGGTGCTCACACCCAGGTAAGAGTGAATGGAGATTTGAGTGATGAGTGTTCCGTGAACGTTGGTGTGTATCAGGGGTCAGTTTTGAGTCCCATGTTGTTTATCATGATACCTGAAGCCCTCTCACGTGACTTTAGAAACGGACTCCCATGGGAGATGTTGTATGCTGATGATTTGGTGTTGATTGCAGAGAACGAAAGAGAGGCGGAGGAAAGGTTTAGGAAGTGGAGAGATGGTATGGGGCACAAGGGCTTAAGGGTAAATGCAGATAAAACAAAAGTGATGATATCTAGGGTTGGTGGCGGTACTGTCAAAGACGAGAGAGAGTGGCCATGTGCAGTTTGCCACAAGGGCGTGGGAAGTAATTCTATCTTGTGCGGTGTTTGTGATAAATGGGTGCACAAGAGATGTAGTGGTATCAGAGGTAGACTTCGAGATAATGCTGATTTTATGTGTACGGTGTGTCGGGGAGAGCAGGTGGAGATTGTCAGGCATGAAAGGATTGAACTTGCTGGTGAATCTCTTGAGTGTGTGGAAGAGTTTTGTTATTTGGGAGACATGTTGTGTGCTGGAGGTGGGGCAGGAGCTAGCTCTGTGGCTAGGGTAAGAAGTGGTTGGAAGAAGTTCAGTGAGTTCTTGCCTCTTCTGACATTGAGAGGGCTCTCCCTACGTGCTAAGGGGTCTTTGTATGTGGCATATGTTAGGAGTGTAATGCTGTATGGTAGTGAGACCTGGGCAGTAAAGGAGGAGGATATTCGCTGGCTCAGATGTACAGAAATGAAAATGATTAGGTGGATGTGTAGTGCGTCCCTGTGTGCAAGGTCCGGGGGGGGCTGGGTTTACGATGGAAGAGTTGAGAGGTAGGATGGGACTGGAGTGTATTGGTGTTGTGATGAGGAGAGGTAGATTGAGATGGTTTGGACATGTGGAGAGGATGAGGCATGATAATTGGGTGAGGAAGGTGAGAAATGTTAATATTGGGGGTGGGGTTATGAGGGGTAGACCGAGAAAGACATGGGACGAGGTCATTAAGTGTGACCTCAGGGTTAAGGGACTGAACAGGGAGGGTGCAATGGATCGTGCAGCGTGGAAAGCCGCCATTAGATGACTAAGGCCAATGCATACAAGCATGTTGGAGCCCTTAAAAATGAAATGAAAAATGAAATGTGGTGTGCAGACCAAGTTATGTTGACATTTGCTTCAAGGGTTTGTGTAAGACTAACATTCTCCAGTCACTCAAACTCATTTGCAAGTTGAAGGCTTGCAAACTCAATTACAGGGTTTGTGGAGCAGTCCACATTTGGAGGAGAAGGTTTCTTGCTTGTAAAGACAGCAGGATGGATGTTTGCAAATTATTCAGGAAGTTCTGGAACTCTTCACACTGCTGTCTCTGATTAGACATGGCTCATGCTTTTTACCTTCACTGTCTGATATTGGGTACTAGAACAGGGATATGTTCATTCCATGGAAAGAAGTGGTGGCTGTGGCTGCTGTTGGATTGTGGTCGATGTCATCCATAGCTGCTGAGATGAAGAGCCCCTTTCCGTGAACACAGGGACACACCACTCTTTCTTCCATGTAACTTCCAACGGCTTTGAGCTCAGGATTATCTGCCAACAGCTTCTCTATTAGTTGAGTGAACATCCGATTCAGATATGCGTATCTCGAATTGTTCAAGCTGTCACTTGTACAGTATTACAAGATCTGCAAGCTGGAATATTACAGGACCATCAGTGCTTGTTTTTGTCTCAACTATATAGGCAAAAAGCTCTGAAAATATGAGTGAATATGTTTGCTTTTCTCATTAATCACCTTTCTCCTATTTTTCAGTTGAAAGAAAGGCTCTTTCCCTGTTATAGAAAGCCATCAAACTAGATCTATGATACTTCAGCTCTTGTGCCACAACATCTCCATCACTCAGTCTGGCATGAAGCTTTCTGACATTTAGATTTCAGGCACATTCATTCAGCCTTTTGTCAACCTCCATTGTCATAACTTGTCTTAATTCAAATTTGGGGGCTTCTTCATCACATAAGAAACACTTCTGGGCTTCTATGCTGACTCGTCTTATCTTGGAGTGAATTTCATCTGGAGCACCGTGAGTGCTAGGTGCCTGCTGAAGTTTGGTGTTATTAAACATGAGGAGACAGCTCTAATGGTATTCTGCATTTTTCTGTCTCAGCATTGCTTTAATACCACTACCTACATCTAATCTAATTGGATTCAAAATCAGAGGAAGCTGGTTGATGGTCTGAAAGATAGGAGTGTTTGTCGCAATCACTGAATAGCCATCTTGCTCACTGCTACGTGGCGGTGGGGAATTTAGATCTCCTTTCTTCTGAGTCAGACAAAGACAACATTTGTCCCAGTCAGTTTGAGGGCAGGCCATTATTGGATTCAAGCAATACATTTTATATTATGAGTAAATTTAAGGCCGAGGGATTATCCTTTGACCATACAGTACTAAATACGCACATTCAAGTACAGGATACAACTTGGTTCAGGTATAACGATTCCCACGTCTAGCCTGATCATTCATCCAGTATTATTTAAGTCCCATGCGATTTGTACCCCATCAGGATAACTGAAGCCCCGTTACCCTTGGCTCAGCTCTCCCATGCTGGCACATCCTGTCAATTCAGGTGCAGCTCTCTAACTAATACATCACAACAAGTTATGTGCGTGGGGCTCATTAGATAGCACGTGGGACACTAAACAAATCCTCTGCTGTAATCTGGAGATATTTAGCCGATACTGGAACCCATGCTGAGTTTCGCAGCAGAGATGTTACCAGTGTGCCCTGGCTGTGCCATGACCATCACTCTTTTCTTAGTTAAAATGATGGAAGAACATTCTAGAAAACTGTTACTTAAACAAATTTGCCTTTTCTATGACAGTTAAACTGTAGTTTCAACTCAAATTCTTCCAAATTGTCATAGTCAACCTGAGGACAGAAAATTGAAAAAATGGAATGAAAATGGTGGCCATCTTGAAATATGAAGTGGCTAAAGTGGTTTTTCAAAACAGTAACCCTACATGAGTGTCACTGCCAAGTTTGATGCTTGCATCACTAAGTGCATGATTATCCTAAAATACAATTTAATCTGCGAAGCTAAAGAGACTCTTTACACTGAAGGGGTTGACAGAAAGATGGAGACCATGAATCAGTATGTGATACTGTTGTTAATAATTTAGAGAAGAGCAGCAAGAACAATCATCTTTCTGTCTGAATCAATTTGAGATGTTTCACAAAACTTCAAGGCACACAAAGACTAAATCATGCAAATTGTGTAGTCAATCAAAAAAGTATCGTGTGCAAATGGTCTGACAACATAAAAAATGATCAATATAGCTTGTGAAGTCTCAAGATGATTAATCTGGTATCACTTGAAAATGTACATACTGTGTATAGTAACAATACCGACAAGAAAGTTTCACAAGCAAGCAACGTATAGCATCTGGTAAAAGCAGTCGCTATCATCTGTGTTATCTGGTTTGTGTTAAATGGGTTCCAGTACTTTACTGATAAACTGTACAACACATCATGATGGAACAGCAAAGAATGAACTGCATAGTGATCTTTAAAAAAAAAAAGGACAGTTTCCATCAGTGTGGTGGGCATCACCATAGATGCCGCAAACACTTCACTTGTCATATATAACCTGGTATACAGCACATGGATATCCAGTAAATGCCTCAGATCTGTATGGCTGATATAAGCACATGAATTTTCTAGCAATGCCGAGAACAACCAACTAAAAATATAATAAAATTATGACCATGAAGAATGGCCCATTGGATGATGTACATGTCCAGTCTCTCTCTACTAATGGGTTTCTTTTCATAACCTCCATAACACAGTTCCTCAATTTATCCTTTTCTTCGTAGTGGTACTGCTGCTGTATTATAGTCTCCAGTAGTTGCTTAAGTACAAAGAATATGAAAACAGAAAGATGAAGACACAGTTTTTAAAGCATTATGAAGTGATTCTTTCTCCATACTGGAGTAAGAGATATGTCATTTTTCCATAACCAGGAGCTGAAATCCAGACTTCATCCATCCCATACTTTATGTCAAATGCTGACATGCTACAGAAACTTGCTCAGCATTAAGTACAGTACAAGATGGCATTACTAGCTCTGACACCCATATCTTAAAATTGGTCAGGTCAGTGTTGTCTTTTTTTATATTTTATTCTTTCCATGGCCAAATACTTTTATAAACTCAGAAAGATGACTGCATAGCAAAAGGAATACACACTATCTTCCAAATCCCTAAATACCTGAGGTCTCTTCTAAACTGAAAGAAGCTATGTGACAATAGAAATATTAAAAAGTAACTGACATCATGGCAATGAAGGAGTTAACTGCCTTTTTTACCTCATGCAAGGAGTGCAGTATATGGGTTTGCTTAGTGTTAGAAGATACAAGAAAGTACAGTACAGTATTAAACTTACCAATCCCTCCACTACAGAAGGTTTGCACAGCAGGACATCAATTTAACATGAGATATGATCCATGAAAGTTTGCTTTAAACTGATTGAGCACAAAATCAGAATGTTGCTTATGCTAAATTACTTGTACAGTACTGTAATGTATTTTTGGACTTCAAACTGAGTCATACTCTCTCTGCTCCAATGTAATATATTCACTCACCCAGTCTTGACTAATAATAAAGGAGACAGAATTTAAAAAAAAAATGAAGAAGATGAAGGAAGCAAATCTTGTTTTCTGCTTAGCTGACTGATGCATGCTTTTATATGTTACCAAACTTCATCCCTATTACTCATTATCACTTCCTCTAACCTCTAAATACCTTCAAGTAAATATGTTAAATATAACCCATATACAGTAATCCCTTAATTCATGGGAACTTTTTTCACGCAATTTCGGTTATCCACGAATTTTTCATACAATAATTAAAACATAAAATTATAGCATTCAAATAAACAATTTTAATACATGAGAGATATAAATAAAACATAAAAATGCCTACCTGCTGCCCATGTATATATGTGTGTGTGTGTGTGTGTGTGTGTATTTACCTATTTGTAGTATACAGGAATTGAGCAATGCTCGTGTTGTCCTGTCTCCATATCCACATTTATCAAGTCTACCTTTACACACATGAATGTTTTTCTCACGCACCACCTCTTTGTCTAAGTCGTTCCAAATATTTAAGTATATACCTAATTGTGATATACACGGAATGTACTATGCTCGTGGGTTTCCGTCGCTGTTTCTCAGTAAGTCGAATTTAACTTTAAACTCGTTTAACTTTTTAGACTGGACGATCTCTTTGTCCAGGCTATTCCATATGTCTATACTTCTGTAAGGAAAGCTATATTTCTTGATATCCTTCAAGCAGCTTGACTTTTTCAATTTCATTCCATGTCCTCTTGTTGCTCTCTTATCCCATACAAACAGATCTTCTTTGTCAATTTTATCTACTCCCACCATGGTCCTGAACACCGTAATCATGTCTCCCCTCTTTCTCCTTTCCTCTAACGAAGGCAAATCCAGTTTTTCCAGCCTCTCTCTGAATGACAGGTCTGTCAGACTGGGGACCATCTTGGTTGCTGTTCTTTGTATTCTCTCAATCTTGTTTATATCTTTCTTTTTGTGTGGGGACCACACTACCGCTGCATATTCTAACCTGGGGCGGATCATGGCCACTATCAATTTTTTCATCATTTCCTCATCCATATAATGAAATGCTACTCTTATGTTAGTCAAGAGCTTATAGGTCTCTCCAACTATCTTGTGTGTGTGTGTGTGTGTGTGTGTGTGTGTGTGTGTGTGTGTGTGTGTGTGTGTGTGTGTGTGTGTGTTCTTACCTTACCTAATTGTTCTTACCTAATTGTATCTTTACAGGAATGAGTCAAGCTCATACTGTCCCGTATCTTAAACCATATTTATCGTACATATCCTTAAATTGTGAATTGTTTTGGCATACACTATTTCATTCGGTAGTGCATTCCACTGATCAATTGCTCTGTTTGGGAAACTTAATTTCCTTACATCTTTATCACCTCTCTTCTTATGCAGTTTTTTGCAGTGTCCTCTTGCTGATGCTTCTCCATATGTTAAGTAATCATTTATGTCTATTTTCTCCTTCCCTGATATGCACTTATATAGCATTATCATGTCACCTCTTTTCCTTCTCTCCTGTAGTGTTGGTAGATTCAGTTTATTTAGTCTTTCTTCGTAGCTTAGGTCCCTTAAGCTTGGTATCCATCTTGTAGTGGCCCTTTGAACTTTTTCAATCTTGTCTATGTGCTTTTTGAGATGAGGACTCCAGACTGCTGATGCATATTCCAGGGTTGGTCTAATGAATGATGTTATTATCCTTCTTAGCATGTCTTCATTTATGTATGTGAATGCTATTCTCATATTTGCAAGCAGTGTATACATGTTCCGTACCTTCTCGCTGATGTGGTCAGCCGGAGATAGTCTGTTATTGATAATCACACCTAGGTCTTTCTCTCTTTCTGATGTGTATAGGGTTTTATTTCCTAACTTATAATCCCAATCAGGTCTTTTTCCACTTTTACTAAACTTGATTACATGACACTTGTCCACATTGAATTCCATTTGCCATGTACTATTCCATTCATGAAGTTTATTTAATTCTTCTTGTAGCTCTTTACAAGAGTCTGTGTTAGCAATTCTCCTTTGTATTTTTGCATCATCTGCAAACATATTCAGATAGCTCTCATTTCCAGTGTTACTGTTTATATCATTTATATACACTAAAAACATGATTGGTGCCAGCACTGAACCCTGTGGTACTCCACTAGTCACTTCTTTCCATGATGAGTAGTTTCCTCTTAGTACTGTTCTCACTTCTCTTTTTATGAGAAAGTCTTGCATCCAACAAAACAGTTTGCCTCGAATTCCTCCTTGATTGTACAGTTTCCATAAAAGTCTTTGGTGTGGTACTGTGTCAAAAGCTTTCTTGAAATCTAAATAGATACTGTCCTCCCATCCTTCCCTTTCCTGTATTGTGTTTGTTACTCTGTCATAGTAGCTCAACAGATTAGTAACACACGATTTTCCTTTTCTGAAACCAAACTGTCTTTCTGTTATCATACTGTGTTCTTCTAGATGATTTACCCAAGCTTTTCTTATAAGCTTTTCTAATACCTTGCTTACAACACTGTGTGTGTGTGTGTGTGTGTGTGTGTGTGTGTGTGTGAAGGAGGTCTACCACGCACCACACAGTCAGTTTGAATCTGACGGTTGAACAGTGCATGACTCACGAATTGTTATTTGTGCCTTATTTTTCTGCCTTCCAGTGACTGCTTGCCTTGTTTGGCAACATGGGGCCTAAGCATAGTGCTAGTGATGCATGTGGTAACATACCAAAACGGACTCGTAAAGTGATGTCGCTGACAGAGCAAGTTAAAGTGTTGGACAAACTTTGGGAAGGAATGTCGGCGACAATTTGCCATCAGGACGATTCCCCGTCATTTATTTACATACCAGTTTATTTTGCAAGTACAGTACACTAGTTTTTTACTTATATGAGTTATAAAATCCCCCTGAAAATTAGTTATTAAAGTATTAATTAATCAATAATAAGTATATTTATAGAATGACAGGGAATCGTCCAGGGTGCGAATTGTCCTGACGAGGAATCGTCCATGTTTTGACGATGAATTGACTTGACAGAGAATTGTCTCGGAATCGTATGTTTGGGGTGAATGAGTCAACTGTTCATACAATAATGAAGGCAGAATGTTGCATATGGGAGGCAGTGAGGACTAGTGCACCAGACTGTGCTAAAGTGTCTCCACCTACGCCTGTGAATTGTCTCGGAACCGTATGTTTGGGGTGAATGAGTCAACTGTTCGTACAATAAAGAATTCAGAATGTAGCATACGGGAGGCAGTGAGGGCTAGTGCACCAGACTGCTAAAGTGTCTCCACCTACGCCTGTGCTTGTCAGCTCTCGGTGTTAAATTTCTTACATTTTTGTTGTTTTTCATACTTTATGCTAGTTTATAAGGTGTATGTAGTGAATAAACAGTTATATTCAGATGTAATACACTTCATACACATGCGTAATTACGTGCACGCATGGGCAGAACGTGCACACAAATATACCATATACGTGAAGGGTCTGGGAATGTAACCCTCGGACGAATTAAGGGATTACAGTAGTACACCAACTTTCGCTACAGCAGGATTCGCGGAATCCACTTTCGTGGAATGCACCAAATATTCCCTAACTTCCATTTTCGCTTGAAAAAAATCGATTTTCGCGCACAAATTTTGGGTTTGGGACAATATTTTGAACTTTGAATTTCCTGCACTGCCCGCCCGCAACCCACCGCCATCTTGAATGACGTCATGTCAACACTCTGTCCACCCATACCCGCCATTGTGTACGAGCGTGCTAGCTCCATTGTGTTGGATTCTCACGGTTCAATGGCCTCTACTATACCTGGTAGTGTGGGGAAAGGGCCTGGTGGTGTGGGGGGAGAGCCTGGTGGTGTGGGGGGAGGGCCGGGAGGCAGTGGTGGTGATAAAAAGTGGATACTTACCCCCAACATCCATTAAACACCTCAACCTGGTCTCTGTGGTATGTTTCTCCTCATATAATGTGTACTGTACAGTTTTTATTGTTTGTATCTCACAATGCAATGTACAATAGTGATTTGATGTACTGTATTGCAAGTGAAAATGAAAATCTGATGTTACTTTAGGATAACCGGGAACCAATTAGCCCTTTTGCCATAAAGACAATGCCCCAACTTTCGCTAATTCCACTTTCGCGCATTATTTTTGGACCCAATTAGGCGCGAAAATTGGTGCCCCACTGTACTGTAAATACACACTGAACATAAGCAAAATTACAGTAATTAGTCTACAACTAAAGTTCATTATAATGAGGCTGTGCTGGAATCGGGTAGATGGCTATCCCTTCTCTCTTCTCTCTAACACTACTTCACTGCCAGCTGTATGCTTGCCTCTGAACATCAAGAATTACACAAGTGTAGGAATTAATCAGAATTTATTAAAAACACACTCACTCACCTAACAAAACAAAAGGCAAAGTGAAAACATACACTGTTATGCCATGGTAACACTACCCCCCACCCCTCATGTACGTTTCCCCCTCAGTGTATTAGTTTTGGGGTAACCCTACTCTTTGCCAAAGATACATATTTATCCTCGGAAGGCATTAAACCCAACTGTGCATCCTCTCTCTCTCTCTCTCTCTCTCTCTCTCTCTCTCTCACTGAGCTTGATAGTGTCTTTGTGGCACTTGATTTACTAGCTGCCCTCTTTAGACATTTTGGTGGTGATGGTTGACACACATGGTGACAGTAAGCAGAGAGAAATCATGTTTTCAAAAATGTTATTCATGGATGGGGTGGGGAAACATGGGAAACTGTGTGCCCTAATACTGTATTTGGTGCTAACCATTAGCACAAAAACATAAAATCACTGTTGTGCCTCTAACATGCATTCATTGTGACTTGCTGAAAACATGGAAGATATGTTTTAAAACAATAATTAGTCACAAAATGTGGTGATGCTTTATGTAATTTAGAACTGATTTGTTTTAAACTGAGATTCTACTGTACCTGAACAGAATCTACAAAACTTCATACTGAAAGGGAATGAGGGTCTCCCCTGGAATTGAATGAAAATCATATTACTAAACTCAACATAAATAAGAAAAGATGAGGTGAGAGAGAGATTGTCCAGGTGCTTGAGGGTGCGAAAGTTGATGTATGCAGAATAACTGAAACTAAATGGAGAGGTGAGAGTGTGAGAGAGTAGGAGTATGGATGGGGTATATGTGCAGGAGTAGGTGAGAATGAGAGAGCAAAAGAAGGAGTATGTATGGTTGTGAGTAGAAGATGGAAGAATAGCATAAGAGAGTATGGATCAGTTGGGTCAAGGATTGTGTGGGTAAGATTGAAAGTTGGAATACAAATGTGGGCGATTGTGTGTGTGTATGTGCCAACGCAAGATCGTGCAAGCAGAGTGAGAGAAGAGTTCTGGACAAATGTGGAAGTGCACATGGAAAAGTTTGGAAGGAATGAGAGAGTGTTTTTGATCGGTGATATGAATGGTAAAGTAGGGAATGTGAAGGTGGATGGAATAGTTGGTGAGTGGGGTGTGCCTGCTGAGACAGATGAGAATGGCAGTGCATTAGTGAACATTTGTGCTGGGAGGGGGTTGGTGATACCCAATACCCTCTTCAGGCACAAAATGATCCACAGGTATACATGGCGAGTAATGAGAAGGTTGGGTGGTGAACTGAATGAAAGGAAGGCAATGATTGATTATGTGTGTGTGGATGAAAGGATGAGAAAATGTGTAATGGATGCAAGAGCTTATAGAGGTTGGGAGAGTGGACTTTCTGACCACTACTTGGTAGTGGCCAGAATCAAGATCCAATTAAGATGGAGAAATAGAAGAAGGGAAGGATGGGAAGGAGTATTTGTAAGGAGAGTGGAAAGGTTACAAGAGGGTGAGAAAATGGCAAAGTATAAGAGAGAAGTGGAGGAACGATTGGGCAAATATGAATTGGAGCAGATGGGGGACGTGGAAGGTCTGTGCAGGATATTCACAGAAGAAATATGTGCAGAATGTGATGTGGTGTGTGGGATGAAGAGAAGACAGAGGGGGGGGTGCAAGGAACAGCGTTGTGGAATGAAGAGGTGACAGGCTGTGGCACAAAACAAGAAAGCATACAATGAATGGATGAGAAATAGGGGCGTGGAAGAAGTTGAGAGTTATATGTAGAAAGAAAGAAAGAGGTGAAAAGATTAGTAAGAGAGGGTAAGATGAGAGTGGATGAGGAATTTGGAAGGAACTTGAGTGTAAAGTGGAGGGACTGTAAGAAAATGTTCTGGAAAGAGGTGAAAAGAGTAAGACAAGGTGGAAGTGATGTTAGCAGGGGAGTGAAAGATAAAAATGGTAGAGTACTAGTGGAGAAGGGAGAAAAAGTGAGCAGATGGAGAGAACACTATAAGGAATTGTTGAACATACAGGATGGAAGTAATGCGGGTATAAGTGGGTGGGGAATGGCTGGGAGAAGGAGGGAGGTGAGAAGACAGGAAGAAATCAGTAGGATAGTTGTGGAAGCAATGAAGAAAGTTAAACTGGGGAAAGCCCCAGGAATTGATGGAGTGTGTGGTGAAATGCTGAAGCATGGGGGAGAGATAGTAGTAGAATGGATGTGGAAAATGTGCAGATTGGCCTGGGAGGAAGGTAGAGTCCCAGATGATTGGAAGTCAGGTATAATTATTCCCTTGTACAAAGGAAAAGGGGAAAAAGAAGTGTGTGGTAATCATAGGGGCATTTGTCTCCTTAGTATAATAGGAAAAGTGTATGGTAGGATACTTATTGACAGAGTTCGAGAAAGAACAGAGGAATTAGTTTGAGAAGAACAGGGAGGCTTTAGGAAGGGAAGAGGTTGTGTAAATCAGATATTCATTCTTAGATCTTTAGTGGAAAAGTTTCTAGAGAAGGGAAAGAAGTTGTATTCGGCTTTCATGGATTTGGAGAAAGCATATGACAGGGTGGATAGACGAGGATTGTGGAAAGTATTAAGAATATATGGAGTAGATGGGAAGTTGTTGAATGCTGTGAAGAGTATGAATGATGGTGCTAAGGCTGCAGTGCATGTGGATGGTGAACTGAGTGAATTTTTCTCTTTGAAGGTTGGGTTGAAACAGGGATGTGTCATGTCTCCATGGTTGTTCAATCTGTACATGGATGGGGTAATAAAAGAGGTACCAGGTAAGGTAGTGGATGTTGGCGTGGCCCTGGTGAGAGAGGGTAGTGTTTGGAAACTCCCTGTACTGTTGTTTGCAGATGATACTGTGTTGTTGAGTGAAGACGAAGGAGAGCTGCAAGGCTTGGTGGATGAGTTTGAGAGAGTGTGTAAGAAACAGAATCTAAAGGTGAATGTAGGGAAGAGTAAAGTGATGGTCTTTGAGAGAGGTGAAGTCAGTGAATGTACAGTGAGGTTGGATGGTGAGGAATTGGAAAATGTGAGTATGTTTAAGTACAGTAGGATCTCACCAATAAAGATTTCGACAATAATGTTTTCGGCAATAACGGTAAGGTACAACAGATACCCAATTTCTATAATAACGTTTGGATTCACTTGAATAACAGTTATTTCGTGAATGCCAAGTTGATAATCTGCAAATATGTCCATAAAAAGATGAGGAATGAAACGGACAAACAAGAAAAGATGAAGGAAATCGCCGAAAATTTGAGCAGTAGTCAGGAGGAGATGGAGGATCCTCCCCTCACCACGTCCCCTGACTCGCCCACCACCGTCCCCTCCACCTCCTCTGCCCTATCTGACTCACAATCTGCCTCCCCCTCCACCTCCACAGCCCCACGTGACTCACCTGCTCCACCTGGTATACCTGCAACCCAAAACATAATTACTGTTGCTGCATCCTGGAAGAAATATAACATTCGACAGGCCGTAAATTTCTTCATCAATGCTTGGAATAATACAACATTGGCAACCATTAAACATGCCTGGTCGGCACTCCACCCACAACTCAAGTCTGCTGAGACAGAGAGAGTGGCCATCAGAATTAATGACTAATGATTGGATTGTAAATCAGATTTCAGGAAAATACCAGAAACAGTATCACAATCAAGTGAATGCCCACCATCAGTCACTCATCACTCAGTTTCTTTCACAAAGCTAGCCAGCCAAGAAAGAACAACAGAGCAGGGTTCAGTAGATGATGACACTGGGGACTTCTTAAAGATTTTGACTTTATGGGGTTTATACCACGTTGAGTACACTGCTTCCCGTCCGATCAGCGAAGTTAAGCAACATTGGGTCTGGTTAGTACTTGGATGGGTGACTGCCTGGGAACACCAGATGCTGTTGGCATAACGTTCTCCCTACGTGTCAAGTGGGGTTGGTGGAGGATTAGTGCCCCTCCCTGTAAAACAATTAACTCTAAGCCCTTGGCCACCCCGTTTGGGATACATGGCGTCTGGCAATGAATGAATGATGAATGAAGTGTTGATGGAAGTGGGTGACCCTGGAGTGAGGCAGGAGTAGGGACGAGGCCAGTGAGGGGTCGGGGGTATGCTGCAGTTGCGTCCCTGTGCAAGCCTCGAAACAATCATCATACCAAACACCTCATAACTTCTTCAAGGTGAGTTTTATATTACTCATGATGATTTAATAACTAATCTTATTTTTTCAGCTAAAAAAAAAGTAGTGATAGGAGGGCTCCAGGTGGGAAAAGTGGATAAAAGTCCTGGAGTGGCAGCACCAATAAACCCTTTATACACGTATTTTAATGTCAGGCAAATAACGTTTTCACTAATAACGGCGTTTTTCTGGCACCAATTAGACGTTATTGGTGAGATCCTACTGTACTTGGGTAGTGTGATGAGTAAGGATGGAGGTTTGGAGGGCGAATTGCTTGAAAGGGTACAACAGGGAAGAAAGGTTGCTCATTCCTTGAAAGCAGTGATAAGAAGCAGGGAAGTGAGCATGGAAGTGAAAAGGTTACTACGTGACAGTATTGTGATACGAACTCTAACATAGGGAAGTGAAGCTTGGACGTTGTTGGAAGGACACAATTCAAGAGTGAGAGCAGTGGAAATGAGTTATTTAAGAGGAGCCTGTGGAGTCACATGGAGAGACAGGCTGACAAATGAGGATATAAAGGAGCGTTATGGTGTGGATGTGGATGTGATAGGAAGCGTTAGGAGGAATACACTGAGGTGGTTTGGCCATGTGGAGAGGATGGAGGGTGAAAGACTGACGAAGAGAGTGAATGTGAGTGGGGTGGAGAGGGGAAGAGGGAGGGGGAGACCGAGGATGAGATGGAGGGATGGGGTGGAGAGGTATATGAGAGAGGGGGGTGTGAGTTGGGAGCGGGGCAGTGAAATGGCAGAGGACAGGGCGACGTGGAGGTGATTTGTTTGTGGCCACCCCGAACGGGACTGAGGCGTCTGGCAATAGATAGATAGAGAGACTTAAAAGTTTGACTCTTAATTACAATGATGCCTTTTAACAGTATTGTTATAATGTTTCTGGCATATCAGACAAAGCCAGGATTCCAGAGGCTTGAATGGTGAGTGAATGGAAGCGTGGCCCGTTGGACTGGGCAAATTTTGGCTGTCTGGACATTGCTGCTCCTCACCCTGCCCTAGGGTGGGAAGGAGGTCTGGATGATGATGATGATGTTATCACCAGGTGATTTATATGCAAGAATTATCAAGGCATATAAGTTTACTGACTGTGGTAGGGAAGGTATATGGAAGAATTATTATAGAGAAAGTAAGAGAGATATCAGAAGTCTTAGTGAGTGATGAACAGGGTGGCTTTAGGAGTGGAAGGATGTGTGGATCAAGTATTTGCAGTGAGACAGGTAGCAGAGAAGGCTTGTGAGAAGGACCATAAGGTGTATATGGTATTCAAGGATCTGGAAAAAGCATACGACAAAGTAGACAGAGAGGGATTGTGGAAAGTTTTGCCCATGTATGGTGTAGATGGTAAGCTGTTAGGTGCTGTCAAGAGTTTTTATGATGGCAACGAAGCATGTGTAAGGGTTAATGGGCATCTAAGTGAGTGGTTCATGATTGGTGTGGGCATGTGACAAGGTTGTGTGATGTACCCTTGGTTGTTCAATATATATATGGATGGGGTGATGTGAGAATTAAAAACACGAGTAATGGAGAGAGGGATGGCTATGGTAATGAATGGTGATGGATGGAATATTTCAAATTTGTTGTATGCTAATGATGCAGTACTGCTTGCAAGTATCAGACAAGAACTTGGTAGGCTAGTGCAGAGTTTTGCTGATGTCTGTGAGCGTCGTGCCTTGAGAGTAAAAGTAGAGAAGAGTAAAGTGATGGTTATTGAGAGAGAAGGTGACTCCCAATGTGGTGTCACAGTGAATGGAGAGAGACTGGAATTGGTGAGAGAGTTCAAATACTTGGGAACAGTGATAGAAAAGAGAGGAAAATGTGCAAAAGAAGTTGAAAGTTGAGTGACACAAGGAAGAAAAGTGGCTGATGCAATGAAGGCTTTGATAAGAAACAGAGGCTTGAGTGTTGCAGCTGCATGAGGCTTACATGAGGAAGTGTTAGTGCCAACTCTAACAGATGGGTGTGAGACTATGGTGTAGCATGAAAATGAAAAGTCAAGAGTAAGAGCAGTGGAGATGGGACTGTTGAGGAACGTATGTGGTGTACAGAGGGTAGATAGGATATGAAATAATGTGATTCGTGAAAGGTGTGGAGTGAGGAAGTCAGTGGACACTAGAATCGAAGAGAGTGTCCTGAGATGGTACGGTCATGTGGAAAGAATGGATAATGATAGAGTAGTAAAAAAGGTATACCTAAGCAAATTTGAAGGAGGGAGGAGGTGAGGTATGCCAAGGAGAAGGTGGAGAGAGATGGTGGATGAGTGTGTGAGGAAGAGAGGTTTGAAAGTCGGTGAGAAGTGAATGATCAGGGATTTTGGCACCCCTTGTGAGCATGGTGGCGTCCAGATTGACTCAATCGGATACGCTGTGTGAAGCTGCAGAATGTGGTGAATGTTTTTGGCGTATCCGGTACAGCCAGGATTCCGGAGGCTTGAATGATAAGTGAATGAGGTGTGGCCTATTTTGGATTAGGCAAGTTTGTGCTGTCTGGACATTGCTACTCCTCACCCTGCCCTTGGGTGGGAAAGGAGGTCTGGATGATGATGATGATGATGATTTATATAATACTATTCTGCATTGGAGGGATGTTTCATAATGCTGGGGATAGAGGAGTTTCATTAATTTATTCACTACAATGATATTTAATTTTTGCTGCCCTCCAATGATTTTCATGCAGTACAAATTGGGTTGTCTCTGTTCTGTAACTGGGTGAAATAGTTTAATTAATTCCTTCAGTAAGATGACATCTTTTTTACATTTTCTTGCTATCAGATGATCATAATGCAGTTTAAGGAGAGATGTCTTAAAACACAGGGTTAAAATGAACTTTGGGTAAGGTGACCAGAGTCCCGCTTTTAGGCAGGACAGTCCCGCTTTTTGGACGTCTGTCCCGCTTTTTTAATTGTGACTAGAATGTCCCGCTTTTTGAGCAAATTATCTTAATTGTCCCGCCTTTAGAAACTTACTCTTGCATTAGATATAACATGACCTTCTTTTATGAAATTAGGATGAAGTAGAAAAATTATGCATAATTCTAATCAAATGAGATACCAAATTATTAATATAATATCTGTAATGCTCACTAGCTGGTGACTTTGGTTGACCCAGTCACTGTACCGTGTGGTATGTTCAGAGTTTGTAGGAGACGTTAGTGTTTCATTAGCAGCCTCAGTTAGAGCTGTAGTGCAGCAGCGGTTGCTGTCACATTAGTCAATATCTATCTTTCTATCTATCTATCTATATCTATCTGTCTATCTATCTACACACACACATGCACGCACGCACGCGCGTGCGTCCCGCTTTTAGCTCCAATAAATCTGGTCACCTTAACTTTGGGTCTATTCAATACCAGGTGAAATGACACATTATCTGAAGGCCAGTGAACTCTCACTGACTGAGCAGTTGTTGCTGTGATGCTAAATAGTTGCCTGATGCTACATACAGTAAAAGTCCAATTCTTCGGCATCCAATTCCCCGGCAAATCTGACATTTCGGCAGTTTTGAGAAATAGTCCCATTTACAAAAATCTCTGATCATTCGGCAGATTTTCCGATTTTTTTCGACAGTCTTGAAATTCTCCATGAGGACCCTCTACTGCTGGGGACTTCTTCCAGCAGTAGCAGAGTCCAATCAACCCCTTCTATTGTACATATGTAATTAAGGAACCTACTATAAGTTTAGGAAAGTGCATGTGAACTTGTAGGCCTACTGTACCATTACATTTAAATACAGTATGTTCACTAATTTCTTTATATTTCATATTCATGTATAGTACTGTATTCATTACAGTATTGTACAATATCAAACAGTATACAGTACTCTCTCCAAGCATATTTGTAATGATATGAGTGGTGATGATAGTGTTCACCGAAACATATAAGGTATTGAGTGGGTAGGGTTTTTGATAATTCGGCAATTTTGATTTTTCGGCACTAGCCTGGTCCCATAGATGCCGAAAAATAGGACTTCTACTGTACTATGTAGCATCAGGCAACAGAACAGATGAAAATACTGTGTTCAAAGATCTGGTTACAATATACAGTCACTAATACAAAAATTGATAAGTGAGTGAACAGCAAAACTTCATTACTTCTCTTAGTGTGAAAAGGTGACAATACAAGACTCTCAAACATCATTAATATTTTGAATGAACAGAGAACATGTAGAATGTCTTATACAGATGATAAAATTGTACTCATAAAACACTTGGATTAATTGCTTTAGTTTCAACGATCTTCAGTCTTTATCCCCTGTACAATCAAATAATTATGTCCGCTCACAACACGCAAAAGTCTGACACCACAGACAATGACTATTGCAGTGTGATGACATCTTTTTCAGTTTAAGCACCCCACCATCATGCAATTATTGTATATTCAACTTAACCCTCGATAGATAATGTGGGGTCTGACGGACCCCAGAGGCTTTCTTTTGCATGTGGTGTTTATTTTTTTTAATCCAAAAAACTTGTCCTTCCCAGTACCCTCCAGACTCTTGATGACCTTCATGGGAACAGTAGGGTCATTTCTGTATCTGGCTCTAATTTGGCCTTATAGGGCCATTGGGGTTTCTCAGACCCCAGATCACCTAACACGTAACTTGTTCGGGTCTGAGAGACCCCAGATTACCATTCATGTAACATTGTTACCACTTCCTCATATGGATATTTTTTACATCTAGGGCTCCATTTTTAGTCTGCATATGCTGCAAACATCTGTTAACATGACAATCCATGAAAAAAACTTTTACTTGCACAAGTATCTAACTGCAGTCACTGCAGATGGGAAAGGAGTGTTCCTGCTGCCTCCACTGTCAGTGCCCGGTGTGTGCAATTTGATACTAGTGCAGGTAAAAGATTTTTTTTTTTCATGGATTGTCATGTTAACAGATGTTTGCAGTATATACAGACTAAAAATGGAGCCCTGGATGTATGAAAAATATGCATATGAGGAAGTGGTAACTGAAGGTAGCCAAAAATACGTAGAAATTTGTATGTGATTTTGTACTTCCTCTATTTCCAGTGAAATATTCATTTGCTTTGTTTCTCCATTTCTCAAAAGGAGTTCCCACCTTTGGTGATGTGTGAACCACCCACCTCTGGAAGAAGAAACCTTGCAGCTTTCATAGAGCAATTAAAAAAAAAAAAAAAAAAAGTGTAAAAAGAAATGGAAGTTTTTATTTTTTAAAAAAAGCATAGTGAAAAATGGACTTTTTTTTTTTAAATTAAAATAAAGAAATATGATCTAGTTTTACGCAGAAATAGGGATTTCCAAATACTGTAAATGCAGTGTATCTTTATTTTTTGTTATTTTTTAATGTTGGGGTCTGTCAGACACCACATTACCTAAATATGTTAAGTCAGAAACATTACCTATCTAGGGTTAAGTACCACCAGTGATGAAAGAGTTAATATTTCCGGTTCAAAATACAGCAAGAGGTGAGTAAAACTGTCTGGTCACAGCACAATTAAAATGAAAACCAATGTCATTGTTGCTGAAGGGTCAATTGTCTTGGGAACATCACGAGCTAGTGTTCACTAAGATATCACCGGATCCTTCCAGCAAGATACCTTTTTGTCAACTGTACATATTATAGTGACAATATTCAAGGTGTTATAATTACTGCCACAGCAGGTGGGACAGTGTGAAGTGTGGATGTACGAAAGACTGGCTATGTCAGGTGTAGCGGTGTGGCATGTGGGTAAAGTGTTTGTGAAATGGTAGTGTCTTCTATTACACTGACTTTTCTAATAAGCTGTATTATAAATTATACTGACTTTTCTAATAAGCTGTATTATAAATTATACTGACTTTTCTAATAAGCTGTATTATAAATTATACTGACTTTTCTAATAAGCTGTATTATAATTTATATGACCAAACTGCACCTTTAGCAACTGCCAATTTACAGTTTGGTAACTTTGGGAAACACTGCTTTAGAAGAAATGAAAATCTAGAACAGCAGATTAATAAAAAATAAATAAATAAATAAATAAATAAATTAACAGGGAAAAACTAGGGAATAGGCTTTCAACTGCTGTAGAACACTGTGCACTTGTACTGGGCAGTATACTCCTGTACTGGACAGTATACTGCTGTCACTATGTAGAATCCATGGATATTATTATAAAAGAACACTGATTACCAACAACACATGGATTTCTGCAGGCTACTGCACTTGTTACAGAACAGCAACTCTGTACTGTACATGAGCAATACAGATGACATGAAGTGGAAATAGTGCTAAATCTGTGACTGAAGCCCTGGAAGGGTGGTTTTGATGTATATCACTCTGCTATAATGGGAGATTCACCTATACTGTACTTTAAAAGCAACAAAATCAATGTGCAACATCAAACAGGAGTGAGAGTACTCATCTCTTACAAGAACAAGCTGATCAAGTAGAATTCCTTTCGTAAACCTCAAAAGACGCTTGTTATGATATAACACTTAATTAATGTTATGATCCTTCCTCACAAGCCTTTACCATATCCAAGAGCTTCCCTTCTTCGTGCAGCTGTCGTGTTTCTGTTCCTCCACCAATACACTTGCCACCTACGAAGACTCGAGGTACCTGGTAATTTCAAAAATTATGTATCACTTATCTACAGTCTGTGTTATTTCCAAGGTAATAAAGCAGAGAAAATCCTATTCATGAATTCCCTGTAGGCTATCAAAGCTACTAAAACATCTTTGTAGTGGTACAGAGTTGTGACAATCCCACTGCCAGCACTTATACTTTAAGATGCTTTATGGCTCCTACACAACATGTAAGTGCTGAGGATTATAGCTGGCGATGAAGTGCTTGGAACGGCACAGCACGATAGAAAAATGAGCATGGAAGTAAATAAAAATAAAGGGCGATGCATGAGAGTAAAGTCGGTTCTCGTTATACAATGGGGTTGCATCATGTGGCTACCCACTGCACAGTGATTTATCATATGGCAAGGCAGTTATAACATGGGTTCAGTGAGACGAGGTTTTTGGTCAACGGCCACCCACACAAAAAAGTACAGGGTACATGTAGGAAAACAACCAGAAGAGCCAAGTTCAGCCAATAACGAACTTGGAGAGATGCTGTGTTCTTGTATGTTCATTAGTCATCCTGGGAATCTGCACAGAAGTGCAGTATTTCAGTGTACTACAGCTGTGCAGAGACCATCCTGCATTCCTTAAGGTATGCTGGCCACCATTTATTGTAGGTATTAGACTTACTGTATTCTACATAAGAACTATTATACAGTAAAAGTTCTCTTATTCAGCATCTTTGGGACCAAGCAGGTGTAGAAAGAGCAGAAACTGTTGGATAACCTGGAAAACCTGCCAAAAAGTTTCTAGCAATCATGGTCAGTCACCCCAATGCAATCACAGTGACTAGCAAGTATTATTGGTAAACTCTAAACACAAAATATTTAAATAAGCAACTTATATTTAATGTATTTAATGATACAATACAGGATGGAAGTAAGAGTATAAGTGGCTGGGGAATGGCTGGGAGAAGGAGGGAGGTGAGAAGACAGGAAGAAATTAGAAGGATAGAAGTTGTGGAAGCAATGAAGAAAGTGAAATTGGGGAAAGCCCCAGGAACTGATGGAGTGTGTGGTGAAATGCTGAAGCATGGGGGAGAGATAGTAGTAGAATGGATGTGGATGATGTGCAGATTGGCCTGGAAGGAAGGTAGAGTCCTGGATGATTGGAAGTCAGGTATAATTATTCCCTTGTACAAAGGAAATGGGGAAAAAGAAGTGTGTGGTACTCAAAGGGGCATTTGTCTTCTTAGAATAACAGGAAAAGTGTATGGTAGGATACTTATTGACAGAGTTAGAGAAAGAACAGAGGAATTAGTTGGAGAAGAACAGGGAGGATTTAGGAAGGGAAGAGGTTGTGTAGATCAGATATTCATTCTTAGATCTTTAGTGGAAAAGTTTCTAGAGACGGGAAAGAAGTTGTATGCGGCATTCATGGATTTGGAGAAAGCACATGATAGGGTCGATAGACAAGGATTGTGGAAAGTATTAAGAATATATGGAGTGGATGGGAAGTTGTTGAATGCTGTGAAGAGTATGTATGATGGTGCTAAGGCTGCAATGCATGTGATAGTGAACTAAGTGAATTTTTCTCTTTGGAGGTTGGGTTGAAACAGGGATGTGTCATGTCTCCATGGTTGTTCAATCTGTTCATGGATGGGGTAATAAAAGAAGTGCAAGGTAGAGTAGTGAATGTTGGAGTGGCCCTGGTGAGAGAGGGTAGTGTTTGGAAACTCCCTGTACTGTTGTTTGCTGATGATACTGTGTTGTTGAGTGAAGACGAAGGGGAGCTGCAAGGCTTGGTGGATGAGTTTGGGAGAGTGTGTAAGAAACGGAATCTAAAGGTGAATGTAGGGAAGAGTAAAGTGATGGTCTTTGAGAGAGGTGAAGTCAGTGAATGTACAGCGAGGTTGGATGGTGAGGAATTGGAAAATGTGAGTACGTTTAAGTACTTGGGTAGTGTGATGAGTCAGGATGGAGGTTTGGAGGGTGAAGTGCTTGAAAGGGTACAGCAGGGAAGAAAGGTTGCTGGTTCTTTGAAAGCAGTGATAAGAAACAGGGAAATGAGCATGGATGTGAAAAAGTTACTGCATGACAGTAATCCCTCTAATATCCGAACGCCCAATATATGAACATCCCCACTAACCGGACATAATCCTCCTGGGATCCAATATTCCCAAAATGGGCCAAAAACCGCAAAAAATTCGAAAAAAATCTGACTTTTTTCCCTCCCATAATTTGAAATTCCCGCCTGGCGCCAAACAGCTGTTACACCATGGTCCCTTCACCCCTTCCTTCCTCCCCCTCCCCCCTCCCCTGTCAGGTTGCCATTTGGTATTTTTCATTACCAATTGTGGGCCAATTTGGTAATGAAAAATTCGTTTGGTAATGAAATAGAATAATGCATTACCAAATGGATTTTTCACATGTATGAGGATACACAGGATGGAGATGGTGGATTGTTTGCTCTCTCTGATTAATCTGCTACCCTACATAGTGTGAAAATAATCAACATGGTGTTAGTTATAAGGAGAGTGATTACATGTATTTCCACTTGTATATATAATTAGTGAAGAATATATGCTAGCTTTACGAATTTGGTAATGAAAAGTTATATTTGACAATGAAAGTTGAGGAGACTGGTAATGTGGCTGTTGCGATCTGGCAACTCTGTTACCCCACCAACATCAACAGTCACAGCTTAACTCCGATGGAGAGCAGACACTCATAACAGTGCAAGCCACAGGTGCTTGTTTTTTTTAAATAAACAGTGAATAAACTGCAATACCTTGCCACTAGAACACACGGGAATTTACAGTGTTGTGCAGTGTTAAGAAATTAGAATTTAGAGTGCAGAGGATTAACTGTGGACTGCAAACTGGTGGTTCAAACCAGTCCAAGAGCAAGGGATTTGTAAGTACCCAGAATGTTTAATATTGTATAAACTCACCTCTAAAACCTCATTTTATGGTTCTTTTGCATTTATTTCAGTCTTTTATGTCCCTTATTGGTGTGATTTGGGTCTTAAATAGGTGCAATGCATGTCCAGAGGGAGTTGTATAGGTGTTTTTCAGAGTTAGGGTCCATAAGTACAAGTCCATAAGCTGGGGCCCAATATCCGGACAGGACCACTATCCGGACCTGCCTATGGCTCTATTGATCCGGATATTGGAGGGGTTACTGTATTGTGATACCAACTCTAACGTATGGAAGTGAAGCTTGGACGTTGTTGGAAGGACATAAGTCAAGAGTGAGAGCAGTGAAAATGAGTTATTTGAGAGGAGCCTGTGGAATCACATGGAGAGACAGGCTGACAAATGAGGATATAAAGGAGCGTTGTGGTGTGGATGTGGATGTGATAGGAAGTGTTATGAGGAACACACTGAGGTGGTTTGGCCAAGTGGAGAGGATGGAGGGTGAAAGACTGACGAAGAGAGTGTATGTGAGTGAGGTGGAGGGGGGAAGAGGGAAGGGGAACCGAGGATGAGATGGAGGGCTGGGTTGGAGAGGTATATGAGAGAGGGGGGTGTGAGTTGGGAGCAGGGCAGTGAAATGGCGGGGAACAGGAGGACGTGGAGGCGATTTGTTTGTGGCCACCCCAAACGGGATTGAGGCGTCTGGCAATAGATAGATAGAGATGATACAATTCATATGAACTTACCCTAACCCAGGTGTATTTACATATGAACACCATAAAATAGCAAGACAAAGTTTCCAAACTTTCAAAAGGTCCCGCTCACAAAGCTAGACACTCACGAGCCATGATGGTCGACAGCGCATGCAGTGTTGGCAAGCAGAAATCTTCAAAAATGCTAAGCTCAACTCTCAAACGCACTAAACTGTTCAAATTTTTGAGCTAAATTGGACTTCAAAATGCACCAGATATAAAAGAAATCTAATATGTACTGGTCCTAAATTATTAAGAAATGCTACATTATTACAAAAAGTGCTAGATCTAGCGCCAATTGCACCAAACTGACAACTCTGGGCACACAGGTACCAGCAGCAACGGCAACCTCATCGCAGGTGTTGATTGGCCCAGTATATGTGCCAAAAAAAGCAGAGAGCTTTCATAATGGGACTATTTATTAAACCACCGAAAGACCGGAAATACCATAAGACTAGATGCCAAATGACAGGACTTTTACTGTAGTATAAGTAAACTAAAAAGCGAATGAAAGAAGTATAAACGAAGAACAGGATTTCACAGGGAAATAAAATGAATATAATAAATACAGTACATGCAAGTCACAGAAAGTAAAAACTTTGAGGAAGACTGAATGAGTGGAATATGTCATTGTGGTGGATAGCATGTGATGTCACTGTGATGACTGGACTTATTTTGGTTGGCTGGCTGACCTGGTGTGAGCAGATCTTGGCACCAGCCATCACTAAAGTGATTCTTGCGATCACTTAGTGAGGCTGGGTAAAACTTATACATCATTCTAGTGATTCATCACACAGCAAGGCCCGACTGTACTGTGATCCTCACTCTAATATATAAAAGTAATGCTTGGATCCTCTTGGAAGGACACTAGTCAAGAGTGGGAGCAGTGGAAATGAGTATTTTGAGAGGAGCATCTGGAATTACAAGGAGAGACAGACAGGCAAATGAGTAAGTAAAAGTAAAGGTGCATGATAGTATTGATGTGGATGTGACTGAAAGTACAGTAATACCCCGATCTATGATACCCCTAGATGCGATACCCCGGCTTAACAATGGAGGTAGAAATACCACCATACCACACCTAATGATGGCCAAACCCCAGTTTAACGATGGGTTTTGATTTTTTTTTTTTTACTGATTCTGATTATATTTTGGACTAAAATTGTGTGTTTAGATTGATTTATAAACAGTTTTTAGACTTAGATTAATGTGCTTTAGCCATAGGTGGGGTGAACACTGTCATTTTGGGGTACAGTTTACTAAGTTTAATTTTTTCCAGACACATTTGATGATTTTCAGATTTTGTTTGTCGGTTTTAAAGTTATTTACAGACTTAGGCTAGCTTCTTTTACAGATGTTAGGCCATTTAAATTGGCTTTAAACTTGTTTTGGGGCTCATGTGGATGGGCTTTTGACTTGGCTGGGGGGGAACCCAAGGCTGAAAAACGCATCCCATTACTTTACATGTTAAAACTAACCCAATATACAATACTGTAGTGGTGAGATTTTGGTCACCAGTTTAATGATCAGAATTTTGTAAAGATTATAGGAAATGGGGGTAGCATGATCTTCTTTAAGGCTTCAGCCACCAGTGTAATGACCTTCAAATACCCTTTTTAAATTACCAACGTGGCTGCCGCTAGGATACTGAGCTTAAAGTTGAGTGTGAAATCCAAGACTAACTCGAGTGATTTAATTCCCTATTCTTTGACAGGTCCAAACTAGTTAGTCGAAATGTGACCAACAAGTTAGGCTCGAATTCCACTTAAAGAGAGTAGCGTGAGTTTAGGTTGGATCGGATTTACGAGTCCATTTACTCCCTAGTACACTTTGTGGGCTGCCCACTTCATGCTAATTAGAGAAGGTAGTTGGAAAACCCAAGATAAGATGTTGCATTTCTTTTCATTATACCTCTAATGTTATCAAATTCAATTTCTCAATTCTCTGATTACTAATTCCTCTCACAATGATTTACTTTGGATGATCTGTTTAACTATATCAGGTGCCGTCCTCCTTGGTCACTGGTGGACTCGGGGAGGATCGATACTTAGCACTATGAAACTCCACTATCTTACTAAAAATGAGACATGTCTATAATCATCCAGTCCAGATGACAAGAAGATTTGAAAGTTACAACAGGGTTAGTGCTTACAAATTCCCAAACCTAAGGAGTAAGATTATAACATATAAATTGCTCTGATTACATTATCCCATCCTTGAATAATAATAATAATAAAGAAACTTATCAGCCCTATATTAATAAACAGCCACAGTCTGATACCTCAATGAAATAAGGAACAAAAATCAATAATTTGTCCAATTACATCCCAAACTAAATCTAGACTTGGCCTAAACAAAGAACAGGGGGGAGGGGGGGGGAGTGTAAGTTATGTAAGTGTGATGACGTGGGTGGCAGACTATGATTTGGTTGGTGCTGTGGCCTGTGAAGGAGACGTGAGATGGTCGCCAAATCACAAATCAAGAATTATGCTAATGAGTACAACTGTTATTCATTCTATTCTCCACAACTCACAACTTGAAGGGAATGATCAACATAAGTAACAAACTTAATGTGGAAGTAAATGGGGGGGCGGGGAAATATAAGGATTTTAACACTGACCTGTGAACGAGACATGGGATGGTCGCGGAATCACTCGCACAATGCGTGTTCTGGTTTTTATAGGCTAGGGGGAGTAGTTCGATTACATCTGAGGGTGTCAACTCCCTGATTACTGTTATTCCTTAGAAACTACGTTATGAGTCGTTTACTCTGTAATTGACCTTTCTAGAGTTCATAGTATTTCACAAAGATTGTATGACAATGGTTAAAATTTGAGCACTAATGATAATGATCTCATCATTTAATACTAAGTTTTCATTATGGGGTTTGGACGTTACTTTGTTGGTTAAACTCAGCTTGGGTATGTACACAACGATCGGAAATTCAAGGTAAGCATTTCACAGGATATTGTGGACTGCTTCTCCCTTTCTGATAGGCTACCCGTCAATTAATGTTCTATTATCGAAATAGATTAGGACTGAAGGATATCTTTGAATTTACTCAATCGGAAAACTATGAAGTCTTGGCTAATTTAAATGCTCGTCAAATCCTTGCTACCAGCGTGTCTCATGGTGAAGGGGAAGGGGAAGGGGGTGTAATTGGCTGATGCAATACGGAACGTGATTTACATAATACATAGATGTTTACCTCCTACTTTAACCCTACAATACAAAAAATCACTCTTATACTATACCTGTACTTATATTACACTTATACTAAATTACAATTACTGTATTTACACTTATACTAAATTGTTCTTAACTACGAAATTACACTCATAATATATTTATATTTCACTTATACTATATCTTAACCTAACCTGCTGGCACTAAAATACCCCACCTAATGATGGGTTTTTATCCTTTTTTTTTTTTTTTTTTTTTTTTTTTTTTTTTTTAATGTGACCGACTCTGGGCATAGGCTTCACAACCTGCTTTCAAGGCCCAGTAGTCCTCCTATGTACTACACACCTCTGCATGTCACCACTTCAGCACTAACACCCACTGTCCATACTGAATACATGCAAGGGCTGTCTCATACAGGACTGGTGTATTGGTATCTAACCAAAAACATCGTTAAACTGGAGTATACCTGTATTGATAGAAATACCATTAGATGGTTTGCCTGTCTGGAGAGGATGGAGTACAAGAGACTGATTTGGAGAGTGTATGTACATGAGGTGGAAGGGAAGAAGGGGAAGGGGAGACCACGGATGAGATTGAGGGATGGAGTGTACAAAAGATGTGTTGGAAGGTGAAAAGCCAAATGGTAGAGGACAGGGCAATATAGAGACAGTTTCTCTATGACCACCCCTTATAAAATCAAGGTACTAGGCAACTGATAAACAGATGGATAGAGTCCTTTCTCCTCTAACTGGTGCCCTCAACGAAATATGATGGTCTAGAACCACATTTTCCACAATCCATCTGAGGCAACATAGCTCCACAGGTTTCATCTTTTTCCACTGGTTTATCTCGTCATGCAGAAAATAATTCGGCCCCACTTCCTTCAGTAGAAGCTTAGGAAATCAGTCTTATGTACATTTGTTTGATTTTTAGCATTGATCACAGAGGCAAGAGCCAGTTGGTAAAATAATTGTGCATTAAATTACTTTCATGCATAGTAAGAGATATATAAACTGAAAATATATGCTAACACAGAACACATTGTACTTTTGACACAAGTAGGTATTGTAGTGATTTTTATTACGCTCCTGTGGTAGGTGGGGGCACTCGCCATCCACTCACCTGATGTAGTGCTGCTCACGGGTGTCTGCACTTTCCTCTCCTCCATCCTTCTTTCCTTCCATCCTCTTCTGTCTTTCTTTCCTTCATTCTTTCCTCGTCCTTCTGCCTACGGGTGACTTTACACTCCCTCTTCTTTCTTTCCTTCATGCTTTCCTCTTACACTCTGCCTGTGGGTGACTCTACACTAAGTGACAAGCCAAATGGTTTCCTGTACACCAGGAAACCATTTACTATGCTGGGTGGTAACCATATAACCAAATTTTGGCGTCTGGTGGTTAAGTGGGTAATTACGGCACTCCAGTCAGATTGAGCCAGTGAAGGTTTACATCCAAGAGATGGTTGGGGTTTATTGCAAATGTAATGCCACTCAGGGATGAGTGAGGCTGGTCTCTCTCATCTTAAATGTCAGGAACAACTTGCCTAGCCCCGTGCTCCTACGCTCCTCATGGAGCAACGTAGGATTGGATGATGGATGGATGGATGGATGGGTGGATGATTTTATTTTCTTTGTGAATAATGGTTGGAAGGTAGTATTACTTTTCAAACAAAGTTGACTGTAAGTTTCAAGGCAGGGCAAGGCAACGAGTGTGTCTGAGTTAATGCTAAAATGCTGAAGGCCTCAGGAGATAAAGGAATGGTTTTAGTTACTGATTTGATAAACTTGATTACAGTAGTGGGGCTGGTCACTCTCATCTTATATGTCAGGACCAACCTGCCTAGCCCCGGGCTCCTATGCTCCTCATGGGGCAACACAGGATAAGATGATGATTGAATGAATGAATGAATGAATATATGAGTGTACGAGAGTATTGTCCCAGCTGAGTGGCTGAAGATGTGATTGTAAACGTGTATAAGGAGAAGGATGATGCCCTGGAAAGAAGAAATTATTGAGGCATAAAACATACACTAAGGTGGTTTGGGCAACGTGGAGAGGATGGAGAGCGAGAGACTAACAAGGAGAGTGTACGAGGGTGAGATGGAGGGGGAGGCCAAGGATGAGATGGAGGGATGGAGTGGAGAGGTATATGAGAAGGGGGTGTGAGAAGGGCAGGGCAGCGAAATGGCAGGGGACAGGGCAACATGGAGGAGATTTGTTTGTGGCCACCCCTTATGGGATTAAGTGTTTGGTGAGAGATGGACAGATAGAGATAAGCTTTCTGACCACATAAGGAAGGTAATGGATAGCCTTAGGTATAACAGGGGAAAGAGTGAATACTGTTGACATACAGTTTAGTTTATGACATGCAAAGAGGGACCACTGATGCCATTATTCATTGTTGCACAGCTTCAGGAAAAATATATACATAAGCCCTCACTATATTGAACTGATTGGGAGGATGCCTAGTTTGATAAACTCAAAAGTTCAATAAAATCCAAGTCATCCCCCTAGATGGGAATTCAAACACATGATGGAAAATAAGTGACTAAAGTAACTTGTTCTAGTACTGTAAATGAAAACTATATACTGTACATTTTACACTAACTTGGCTCAGAATTTCAGAATTTTGAAGCTTTCGCCTCTACTCAAATCCATCTATTCATCTCGCTCTCACTTTTACTATCCAGTAATAAAATATTCTTCGTGTCTGTAGCTCATTCTGTTGAAAATAATAAAACGTTTCCGTAAACATTCAAGCAGACAGCACCCTGATGCCACCAGAATGCCTCCCATTACGTAACTTACATAGGTACAGTAGACCCTCGTTTTAATAGACCCCAACAGAGCAGATATTAGATTTAAGGGGCACTACAGTCACCTAACTTCTGTCGCCGATAACAAACAATATCCATTAAATGGGGTGTAATGGGTCACATTTGTTTCCTACCCTTTTTGCTCCAACCTGGCCTGAAATTGCCCTCTCCCATCATGACTGCAGACTTGTAATAACACTATACAGCAGTAACAATGTACAGTACAGTACTAATCATGAAGAAATGCTGTGACAAGGATAAGATATAAGCTGCAACGGGGCAAAATTATGGGCCAAGGTAGTGTAAAACAGGTATAATTTTCATTTTCAGTATTAGAATATGCTATTGTACTCATTTATTTTCAAACATGTGCTTGAAATCTCATCTCAGGGGGGAAATCTCAGCTCTGGTTTCCCCCCACTTAGTCCTGTATAGCAGGGGTCTACTGTAGTTGCCTGCTTTCATTTCTACTCACATCCCTCTATGCATATCACTCTCACTTTTAATAAACAATGCATCTCACTCTCATTTTTAATAAACAGAGTTAGAGTGGGTGCACGCACCCAGGTGACAGTAAATGGAGATTTGAATGATGAGTTTCCCATGAATGCTGGCATGCATCAGAGGTTAGTCTTGAGTCCCTTATTTTTTGTCATGGTGCTTGGGTCAGTCTTGAGTCCCATATTTTTTGTCATGGAGGTAGGTTCAGTACTGTGTCCCTCCTTGTTTGCCATGGCACTTGAAGCTCTCTCACATAGCATCAGAAATGGATTCTCATGGGCGATATTGTGTGCTGATGACTTGTAGTTGACTGCAGAGAAAGGAGGTGAAGGAAAGACTTACAAAGAGGAGAGACAGAATGGGACACAAAGGCTTGGGAGTAAATGTGAATAAACAAAAGTGATGATATCTGCGGCTGGTGGTGGTACTGTCAAAGCAGAGGGAGTGTGGCCATGTGCAGTTTGCCACTACAGTGTGGGAAGTAACTCCATCTTGTGCAGTGTTTGTGATAAGTTGGTGCAAAAGAGATGTAGTGGTGCTGAAAGTAACCTGGAAAATAATGCTGATTTCATCTGTGTGGTGGGTCGGGGAATGCATGCAAGACTGGAGGCATGAAAGGATTGCTCTTACTAGAGGGTCTCTTGAGTGTGTGGACTTTTGTCATTTGGGAGACATTATATGTGCTGGAGGTAAGGCTGGTGCTAGGTCTGTGGCTAGGACAAGGGAGCAGTGGAGGAAGTTCACGGAACTGTTGCCTCTCCTAACAATGAGAGGACTCTCCTTCCGTGTTAGGTGTGTAACATTGTATAGCCATAAGAAAAACTATCGTTACCCTTCAGAGCTATGCACTACGACACAACAATGAAGTGTTGTGAAATGACGGGACAGGAAAATTTGTACCGCAAACCCATCAATGTCGGTTATGTGAGACACAGATATTAGAATTTGTGCTAGGGGTAATAAAAGCTAATTAGATCGTTTGGCCTCTGTGCATAGACAATACGTTTTATCATCCGGCACAGAATTCATTACATAAAAATATAACAGAATAGTGTAGAGCTGGCAATACACATGCAGACGGGCAATGAATATGTGTACCCATGTCAGACATATGATAGTAATTCACCCGATACAAGCCAAGTTAGTAAATTTCAATGTAATAATGATATATACTGCTTTCACCATATAATAAATGTTGAGTTCAGTCTCACTATTTTAATATACACACCCTCTGCTTCCAAAACTGCTTCTAGACTTTGACGCATAGATGCCACTAATTAAAGCATCCATCTGAAGTTTGAATGTAATGGAGATGAGGTGTCTGAGGAGTATGTGTGGAGTGACGCGTATGGATCGAGTGCGAAATGATGAAGTGCGAAGGAGAACTGGAGTTGTTCGGGAGATGGCTGGTAGAGTTGAGTAGAGGGTGTTGCGATGGTTTGGGCATATGGAGAGAATGGATAATGAGTGATTGGTGAAAAAGATAACTAGATCTGATGTGAGAGGTGTAAGGCTGAGAGGAAGACCACGAATAGGATGGATGGACAGTGTGAAGAGAGCGCTGGATGCGGGAGGGATGTCTGTTGAGCAAGGAAGAGTGGCTGTGCGTGACAGAAATAAATGGAGAGAAATTGTGAATGAATAAGTGATGATTTTTTTTTTTTTTTTTTTTTATGCGAGGAAGAAGGAACCAAAGGCCATGAGCCCGCAGTAACAGTTCCCTCCAAGAGAAAAACAAAACACAATAGAGAGCCAAATTCAAGATCCGATCATTTTGAGAAGCCTGGACACACTGCGTTTGAAAGACTGGAGATCATAGGCAGCAGGAAATACAGACAGAGGGAGACAGTTCCAGAGCTGACCTGTTGCATAAATGAAAGACTGGGAGTAACGGATAACTCTTGCATTAGAAAGTTGGACAGAAAAGGGATGAGAGTTTGCTGCCAGACGGGTGCTACGCACCCGTCGTAGAGGTGGAGGAATGCAAGCAGACAGTTCAGAGGAGCAGTGACCATTAAAGTAGCGATAGAAAAGAGATAAAGATGCAACAGTGCGGCGAAGAGACAGAGGTTGAAGGGAGTCAGTAAGAGGAGGAGAGTTAATGAGATGAAAAGCTTTTGACTCCACTCTATTGAGAAGAGCTGTATGTGGGGAGCCTCCCCACACATGAGAGTTGTACTCCACACAGGGGCGGATAAAACCCCTGTATAGAGTCAACAATTGTGCAGGGGTAAAGAAAAAGCGGAGTCAAATTAGCACACCCAATCTCTTGGAAGCAGATTTTACAAGAGATGTAATATGATCTTTCCAAGATAAGTCCCAAGTAAACGAAACCCCAAGCATGTTCAAGGATGATGCAGGATTAAGCTGAATATTATTAAACATTAGTGGGTATACCTGTGGAAGATTTTGTCGGGTTGATAGGTGTAAGAACTGAGTCTTAGATGCATTAAAGACAACCATATTATTTTTTACCCCAGTCAGAGATACGAGCCAAGTCAGACATTAGGTGTGCCATAGCCTCATCTCGTTTGTTGAAGTAACTGTTGAGATGGGCGTTGCGGGAACCGAATGGAAAGGTGAAGGGTGGAGTCATCAGCGTATGAGTGGATAGGGTTAGATGTACAGCTTAGAAGATCATTGATGAATAAAAGGAAGACAGTTGGTGATAGGACAGAGCCCTGAGGAACACCACTGTTGATAGATCTAGGAGAAGAATGATGGCCGTCCACAACAGCGGCTATAGAACGACCAGAAAGGAAGCTAGTGATGAAGGCACAGATAGAAGGATAGAAACCGTAGGAGGGCAGTTTGGAAATTAAAGATTTATGCCAGACTCGATCAAAAGCCTTTGAGATGTCAAGTGCAATGGCAAAGCTTTTGCCAAAGTCCCGAAAGGAGGATGACCAGGAGTCTGAAAGGTAGGTGAGAAGATCGCCAGTGGAGCGTCCCTGACGGAACCCATACTGACGATCGGAAAGAAGGTTGTGATAGGAAAGATGCCTTAAAATTTTTCTATTAAGAATTGACTCGAAAACTTTTGAAATACAGGACGTTAAAGCAATTGGACGATAGTTGGAGGGTTGGGAGTGGTCACCCTTCTTTGGGACTGGCTGAATGAGAGCAAACTTCCAGCAAGAAGGAAAGGTACAAGATGACAGACAAAGGCGGAAGAGTTTGCCTAGGCAGGGTGTAAGCACAGAAGCACAGTTCTTGAGAACAACAGGAGGGACCCCATCAGGCCCATATGCCTTGTTAGTACTGAGGCCAGTGATGGCAGAAAATACATCAACTGAAGAAATTTTAATGTCAGCCATGAGGAAGTCAGAGGGGGGAAGTGATGGAGGAACAGCACCGGAATCGTCTAAGGTGGAATTAGAGGAGAAAGTCTGTGCGAAGAGATCCGCTTTATGAGTAGAAGAAATAGCTACAGAACCATCAGAGTAGAAAAGAGGAGGGAAGGATGATGAGGTAAAGTTGTTAGAAAGATTTTTGGCAAGGTGCCAGAAGGAGCGGGAAGAATTCGAGTTGGAGAGTTGAGAGCATTTAGTATGGATGAAATTATTTTTAGTAGAGCGAAGAACAGACTTAGCACGATTCCGGGCAGAAACGTAAAGATGATGTGATTCAGGGGTGGACTGGCACCAGTACCTTTTGTAGGCCCTCTCCTTGTTGCGGACAGCATTAGAACAAGCGTGATTAAACCAAGGCTTTCTTGCGTTAGTCAAAGGATATGAGAAAGGAATGTATGCTTCCATGCCCGAGAGAATAACCTCCGTAATGCGCAAGGCACACTCAGATGGCTCACGGCCATGGAAGCAATAATCATTCCAGGGAAAATCAAAGAAGTACTGCCTGAGGGCCTCCCAGTCTGCAGCTCCAAAATGCCACAGACGATGTTTCCCTGGAGGGTCCACAGACCCTGAGGGGATATTCTCCCGCATTTGGTCTGATCAGCTAGTCAGGTCAGGTGCGGGTAAGGGGATGGGTCTGTTATGATGTGGCAGGGGTAAACCAGTTCTGCTGTCGGGCCCTGCTGCGGATGTCACTGATTGCATTGCGAAGTTGATCCTTGTGCAGTGTGGTGCGGTGAGGATCTGTCCGTTCTCCCCTTTGGGGCTAAGATGCGAATGAATGTGTTTGAATGGATGAGTAAATGGGGAGTGTGTCGTCCTGTCTTGGCTAACTCCCTTTCCTTGGGGGAAGCAGCCTAGGTATATAGATAGATAGATCTGAAGCATTTAACCACCATCTAAAGCAAACAAATAAACTTGTACACTCATATTACACTAAAAAAAAAAAAAAAAAAAAAAAAAAAAAAGTCAATGCCCAGAGATTTAATACACTTCAAAATAATCTATTTGTTGTATTGTATAGCTAATAAGTGTTGAATAGTAGGAAAATAATAAACATGGCGAGTTTCATAATTAATCCCCAGTGGGGCGCTCAGGGTAACGTAAACACGTCCTGCCATATGGCGGGAAAATATATTATGTTTTCCCGCCATATGGCTCATTCTTGCTCATTATTCCAACTCTTGTACAGTAATGGGATTGTGATATGGAAACAGCAGATAGGCGAGGGGTGAACAGCAAGGACCCAACCACATAGCCCAGCTAACTTTCGTTTCGCATCGAACCTTCCTGGGGGTAACGGTAGTTTTTGTTATGACTGTACAGTAGTGAAATGTGGACAGTAAAGGAAGAGGACATTCATAGGCTCAAACACACAGAATGAAAATGATTAGATGGATGTGTAGAGTGTACTGTATCTGAATGCGGGGCCTGGAGGGGATAAGACTGTGATTGAAGAGTTCAGAGGAAGGACATGACTGGGCTGTATAGGTGCTGTGATGAGGAGGGGTAGACTGAGATGACTTGGGCATGGTGAGAGGACAGAAGTTAACAACTGGGTGTGAAAGGTGACAAAAAAATAAAAAAAAAAAAAAAAAAAAAAAAGGGGGGGGGGGCCCACAAGGTCATGTAGTTCGGCCTTGTTCTGTGATATGGTTGCGTCAAGTAAAGACCTACTGCATAGGCTAACAATTTATTACAAAGTAAGGTTGATATAACACGGGTTCAATAGGGTTGAGAAGGGTGAGCTTGACTGTGAAACTTAAAACGCCCCCAAAACCCTGCCATCCACTTGAAGTCTGTCTTCAGCCAGTACAAGTCATCACCCATGGGTCCCCCCAAGGCTGTGGGACAGTTAGGGGGCCATGATGATCACTCTACACAAAAAGGTACAATATCTATTTATGAAATGACACACCGCACTATTTAATAAGTAGTAGCACTGTTATCTGGCGACAGCAATGATGTTTCAGTGACCTTTACTGCACAAAATGGAATGAAAGGCAGATGATCACAGCAAATGCATATACAGTAGTACCTTGGTATACGATACCTCTAGATGTGATACCCCAGCTTCACGATGGGGTTAGAAATACCACCGTACCCTGCCTAACGATGGCCAAACCCCGGTTTAACAATGGGTTTTGATTTTTTTACTGATTTTGATGGCATTTTAGACTAAAATTGTGTGTTTAGGTTGACTTATAAACTGTTTTTAGACTTAGATTAATGTGTTTTAGCCACAGGTGGGGTTAACATTGTCATTTTGGGGTACAGTTTACTAAGCATTATTTTTTCCAGACTTATATTTGACAATTTTCAGACTTTATTTGATGGTTTTAGTGAGTTACTTACAGGTGCTAGGCTTAGGTTAGCTTCCGTGACAGCTGTTAGGCCACTTAGATTGGCATTAAACTTGTTTTTGGGCTCATTTGGGTTGGCTTTTGGCTTGGTTTGGGGGGAAACCCAAGGCTGGTAAATGCTCCACATAACTTTACGTGTTAAAAGTACCCTAATATACGATACCCCGCGAACAATGGGGTTTTACCTAACCAATCACATCGTAGAACCAGGATATGTCTGTACTGGATGGCCACCTTGCCTCACTCAGCTGACTAGAGGCCCGTCAGAGGAATGGTTGTTACATAAGGTTGACAAGATTTCCAAGTCACAAGTTTCAGTATTTCACGCACAAAAAGGTATCACTTCACTTAATATTGCACACTGCACTATTTGTTAAGCATCTCCATTGTTATCCGGTGACAGCAAATGGTATTTCAGTGGCATTTAATGCACAAAACAGAACAAAAGACAGACGATCACAGTGATTGTAAACACTGGGCGGCCATCATGGCTGACGTGTGTCATCATGTCCACATAAAATTCTAACAGGCAGCCATTGAAAATACTGTATCGTTCGAATGAAATCAAGACTAATTTTTTAATGTTATACTGAAAGAGTATGAAATCTGAATTATCACTGTAGTGAATTACCATATAACGAGAAGTCGCATAACAAGGCCAGACTGTACAGTATTACCTTACGGAAGAGGGACTGAAAAGGAAGGCTATGAGAGACTAAGCAGCATGGACAGCCACCATTAAAAGACCAAGGCTGATGCACGCATACATGTTGGAGCCTTTATAAACGACACGTACTTTGAAAGTAATTTTGTTAACATCAGTGAAGTGTCGAATTCACTCAGTTGCCTCAAAGGCCTGAAGTCAGCAGAGCTTTACTTTTGATGTGATCTGTTTGCTGCTTGCTGACTTCTGTCTGCTAACCCTTCTTTCTGTTTTTCCCTCTGGTGTAATCCATCATTCTGTGGCCATGTTTTGGGCCTTGTAGCCTTCAGCAGAATACATCATTCCCTCAAGTGACAGCAGTCATATGATGACACACTGTAACCATGGCTGCAAAAGAGTTGCAGGCAAATTTCCATTTGACTGATTAGTCTTTTCATTTGCTGAACTACTCAACACATACCTTGACTTTGCACAACGTATAAAATCTACTAATTTGTTTTGCAGTCACTTGATACTCACGCTTTCTATATTAACATACAAGGAAAGTACTCCAGTGATGATATGAAGAAATAAATGGAAGTATCTGAAAGGTCAACAGTGTTGCCATAAGACTCTATTTCATACAACTTTTTTGGAAAAAGAAGCATCATTAGTTTGCTTATTTGTTATATCTGTCATTCCAGTTTAGCTCATATAAATATGCAGTATTACCTATGCAATCTCGCCAATCTCCAGAATAAAGAGAAAGTGTGAATCATAAATGAAATGCTGCTTCTGAGTAGTTAAAATGCTAAACTAACAAAACCAACGCATTTTCACTGGAATAACCAACATATCACAAATCTGATATTCGGGCTTCCTGAGTTCTGTTGTTTGCTGTTGGTAATGTGCTATAAGTCCAGCTGAATAGCTGAGACAGTTGCTTCTGCTGACAATGGAAAATGTGGTTTTACTCTAGTTCTTTACACCTTATGACAACTTAGAATAAGTATATGGTAGGATACTTACTGGCAGAGTTAAGGAAATAACAGAGGAATTAGTTGGAGAAGAATAAGGAGGTTTTATGAAGAGAAGAGGTTGTGCAGATCAGATATTCATTCTTAGATCTTTAGTGGAAAAGTTTCTAGAGAAGGGAAAGACGTTGTATGTGGCCTTCATGGATTTGGAGAAAGCATATGACAGGGTGGAAAGACAAGGATTGTGGAAAGTATTAAGAATATATAGGGTAAATGGGAAGTTGTTGAATACCATGAAGAGTATGTATGAGGGTGCTAAGGCTGCAGTGCGTATGGACAGTGAACTAAGTGAGTTTTTCTATCTGAAGGTTGGATTGAAATAGGTATGTGTCATGTCTCCATGGATGTTCAATGTGTATATGGATGGGGTTATAAAAGAGATACAAGGTAGGGCAGTGGATGTTGGAGCAGCCCTAGTGAAAGAAGGCAGTGTGTGGAAACTCCCTGTATTGTTGTTAGCTGCACTGTGTTGTTAACCTGTTAATTGCGCATGGCGGTTTTTTGGAGGTGTACGTGGTGCGCAGACATAGGGGTAAAAATGAAATTTCCCAAAGCCCAAGTTTTGTCTTAGGAATTGAGAGAATACATGCCAAAGTATATAGTAACAAAATATTAGCTCAATATTTACCTTGGTAAAGCCGTGGATGAACATCAAAGTGTCTGATACCCTACTGGAATGTAAGGTTTTCATTTTCTTTTTCTTTTTCGGTTTCGGTTTTGAAGGCTCAAACATGCTTGCATGGGTCGGCCTTGGTCACCATAGCACTATATTCAAAATTCATCTGCGCAGCCGAGGCTGTATTGAGCAGTCGCACTCGGAACAGCCCAGGCTATATAGAGCAGTTAACGGGTTAGGTGAAGATGAAGGGGAGCTGCAAGGCTTGGTGAATGAGTCTGGGGGAGTGTGTCAGAAACGGAATCTAAAGGTGAATGTAGGGAAGAGCAAAGTTATGGTCTTCGAGAGAAATGAAGTCATTGAATGTACAGAGAGGCTGGATGAGGAGGAAATGGAAAATGTGAGTGCATTTAAGTACTTGAGTAGTGTGATGAGTTAGGATGGAAGTTTATAGGCTAAAGTGCTTGAAAGGGTACAGCAAGGAAGAAAGGTTGCTGGTCCTTTGAAAGCAGTGATACGAAACAGGGAAGTGAGCATGGAAGTGAAAAAGTTACTGCATGACAGTATTGTGATACCAACTCTAATGTATGGAGGTGAAGCTTGGCCCATGTTGGAAGGACAGAAATTAAGAGTGAGAGCAGTGGAAATGAGTTATTTGAGAGGAGCACATGAAGTTACATGGAGAGACAAACTGACAAGTGAGGAAGTGATGGAGCATTGTGGTGTGGATGTCGATGTTACAGGAAGCGTTACAAGAAACACACTGAGGTGGTCTGGCCATGTGGAGAGGATGGAGAATGAGAAACTGACAAGGACAGTGTATGTGAGTGGGGTGGAGGGGGAGGGGGAGGCCAAGGATGAGGTGGAGGGATGGAGTGGAGAGGTATATGAGAGGGGGGAGTGTGAGCTGGGAGCAGGACAGTGAAATGGCGGGGGACAGGGCGACATGGAGGCACTCTGTTTGTGGCCACCCCTTATAGGATTAAGGCGTCTGGCAATAAACAGATAGACAACTAAGAAATCTAGGTCAGGATGATGATAAGGGGATTCAGAATAAAACCCACTAAATTTATTAGTATCTGTAAAGCTATGATATCCATACCATGCCTAGATTCTGCTCCAGGTACCTCTACATGTCAACATTTACTCACCTAACCATCATCCACTCACTTTATGTAGTGCTGCCTACTTCTTCCTTAGCCTGTATCTCCTTCTGTGCCTGCTCTCCTCTCTTCCTATTTCTCCCATCCTTCCTGTCACTTCTTATTGCTTTTTTTTTTCTTTACAGGTGAGTTTACATTGAGTGACAAGCCAAATGGTTTCCTGTAATCCAAGAAACCATTTATGACACTGAGTGGTAACCATATAACCAAACCATACGTGCTCCCTACGTGTCAGCAAGTGGGTTGGTGGAGGGTTAGTGCTCCTCCCCGTAAAACAAATAACTCAAAGTCAAATGGCCACCCCTTATGGGATTATGGCGTCTGGCAACAGATAGATAGATAGATAGACTTCCCTGTTCAATTCTCTTACCAAGCTCAAACCATTTCAATCTTCATCTCTTACTTCTTCATGCCTTCCATTCCCAGTTGTCTCCTCATTTCTTCTATGGATGTCCTCTCATCCAGATTTACTCCGCATGTCCACTGGATCATTCTCATGTTATTTCACTCCAATCTCACTGTATCCTCCTCTTTTACACCCCATGTTTCACTGCCATACCATATGACAGTCCTGACACAGGTTCCAAACACATTCCCTTTTGTGAGAATACTTGAGATGTCAGGATAGGTAAAAATTAACTGAACTTTTTTCCACTACTACACATCCCTGCAATGACACTGCGCAGCACCATCATCTTCATTGATTACCTCATCTAGGTGGCAGAATTTGTCCACAATCCCCAGTGACTCATCCCCTATTACAGTACCATGGATCATATTGGTCTTCCACCGAGTAATGGGAATGTGCCCCTGCATCTAGTAAGCAAGAAATCCACTGCCACCCTCAGACTGCCATGCACTTCAATACATCTCATGTGTACTCAGTGTCTGCATCAGGTAGAAAAAACACTATTTCTATTCACACTCTTCCTACATGTAGTACATCACATGACCAATTATGTAAATCTGTAAGCAGCCCAATGTCACATCCATAAATAATGGCTTTCAACATCTAATGTTTAACTCAGAGACCTTTTGCATCCAAATCTTCTCATTACTTTTGGGATTTTCAACCAATTCTTTCATACTCTTCGCCATCACCAGATCATCCGTATACACTATAAAAGTCCTCATGGGCATCCCTACAAAATCTTGTGGTAATGATTTGGTTACCATTAAAAACAGCACTGGGCTCAAAACTGATCCCTGATGCACCACAACCTTAATCTCAAACACTAGTGCTACTTATAGCATCTGCATACACTGCCATCACCAGTTCAACAATCTATTCCTCAACTTCCACCTTTTTCATTGCTCATCTTATATGAGTACTTCCTTCAGGATTTTAATATGTGGCATGTGTTAAGAATGCAAAGTTGTATAGTAGTGGGATCTGGGCCGTTAGGGAAGAGGATATTCACAGGCTGAAACATATAGAAAAGAAAATGATTAGGTGGATGCGTAGTGCGTTCTTGAATACGTGGCCTGGGGGGGGGGCTAGGTTTACAATGGAAGAGTTAAGAGGAGGGATGGAACTGGAGTGTATTAGTATTGTGATGTGGATAGGTAGATTGAGAAGGTTTGGCATGTGGAGAGGATGCGGAATGAAAATTGGGTTCAGAAAGTGAGAATAGTGAACATTAAGTGTAGGATTGTGAAAGGGAGACCGAAAAAGACCTGTGACGAGGTCACAGAATGTGACCTCAGGGATAAGGGAATGAACAGGAAGGCTACCGGAGATTGAGTAGCATGGACAGCCATCATCAGGTGACCAAGGCTGATACATACAAGCATGTTGGTCTTTATAAATGAAATGAAGGGCCACAAAACATAGTACAAACTCTTACCCTTAACCAAGTATGGTACTTCCCCTGCACTTGTCTAACTATAAAGTTTACATCTATGGTCCTCCTTGCCAGGCATGACACCAAACCAATGTCTACTCTTTCTTTTATTCATCTGCCCATTACACTTCCAATCACTTTTATTGCAAGAATCATTCATTTCAGACCTCTAATTTTCCTCAGCCTACAAATCTTACAATGCAGCTGGATCCCCAGTCTCTGGTCATCACAAAACTGCGTACTATCGTATTTATTAGGTCAGTGACAAGCTCAATTCGTGGCTCACCAGAGGCCATCAATATTCTGACTGTGATGGCACATGGGCCTGCTGCTTTACCATTTTTCATTTTAAAGACTGTCTGCTTGACCCACTCTTGCTCTATCTACTGACTCTTGTGCTGTACTGGTACAGTTGGCATTAGATCATTTGTTACATTCAAACTCTTTGTTAATCAAAAATATATACAAAAAAGGTAAAGACACACTAGTTGATTGAGCAGAGAAGTTCAGTGACAGATGGGAAAAAGATATGTAAACAAATATATGAGTAAGCATACAGGTAAATAAGGAGATACTGACAGTCCTGTTTATGTCAGAGGTAAATTTTAAATATCCCAATCTCTTCCATTAGTACTGTAAATTCACGGAAAACTGCAAAACTGCTTTATAAGTAGCCACAGAATTAGTAACTTATAGGTAATTCTTCAAAATTTATCACTGACTAAATGTTAAAAATTAACACTGAACGTGGTGATTGACAATGAGGACTTACTACACCAAAACTGATTTTCATACTTACAGTTCTCGCTCCAGTCATTATATCCAGGACATCTTGGACAGCAGGCCCATCGGGTTCCTCATCCAGCTCATATGTCTGACAGGCAACTCCTAAATCCTTGAATACCTAAGGAAGATGAGAGTTCTCACAGTTTACTTATCATCTTTATCATCATCATTACAATTTAGTTTCCCAACTGTATTACAAGGAAAACAACAAAGTATAAGAACAATTAGCAGACTGCCAAGTGAAATACAACGAATTTCTGATTAAAAAATTTAGACAACTCACATTACAGTAATCACTCCAATATCCGACGTAATAGAGCCATAGGTAGGTCCGGATACTGGTCCTGTCCGGATATTGGGCCCCAGCTTATGGACTTGTACTTATGGACCCTAACTCAGAGAAACACCTATACAACTCCCTCTGGACATGCATAGCACCTATTTAAGACCCAAATCACACCAATAAGGCACATAAATGACTGAAATAAATGCAAAAGAAGCATAAAATGAGGGTTTAGAAGTAGGTTCATACAATATTAAACATTCTGGTGACTGGCTCCTGGACCGGTACTTATGGACCCTAACCTAGCCTAACTCAGAAAAACACCTTCCTACTGCACATGCATAGCTCCTAACACCCTATTCACACCAATAAAGGATATTAAAAAGTGAAATGAGGTGTTTGAGGTAAGTATAGTACTGTATGGAAAAAAGTACAGTATGAAACATTCTGCCTACTTACAGCAAGTCCATGGCCACCTCGATGAATAACCGCCTCCTCTCGGACTCTGACAATAAGAAGGACTTCCTGAAGCACTTCCAGTACACTGTTCATGAAGTCTTGCACTGAACTTAGTCAATCGCACACAGAAGTCCGTTCTCTTCACAGTGCGCACTCTTGTCTAACTAATGCTCCATTGTAACTTACTAGGTGTTGCACTCTGCACTTTAACTTTTTCCATTCTTCTAATAATTTTCTAAAGCAAAAACAAACAAGTCTATTTATGTTAAATTTTGTCCCAAATTAGTCTTTTCACTCACAACAATCCTTAACACAACACACTGTTTTTTTCATTGCACAACACTGTATTTTCCCATGTAGTCTAGTGGAGAAGTTCTTGCTGTTTATTCACTGTCAGAGTCCAAGAGTATCACTAGCAGGTGACCTGGGGGTGCGTCGCTGGGTCGTGGCGATGGCGTACCCACTGCAGATGACTCTGAAGACAGACGCAAACTCAGGTCGAGCGGTGACTCCACCGTGGCTGATGTGCTGGGCTGTGGCTCGGAGCATGAGGGCCTGTCTTGGGGAGGGAACGGAGCGGAGCCAGGGCTGGGCACAGCAGGGGTCATGGGCCTGAAAAAACTCTCAATGGTTGAATGACGCAATGACCGATGATTCTGATGATTGATGATGCGCTGCCTGAAAGCATGCACTTCCTCCACAAGTCCCAAGGGCACCATCTCCCTGTTGCAGTCCGGGTGTTCCAGGTAGTCTAGGACGAACTCTAGGTGTTCCCGGAGTGCGCTCAGCTTGGGGATGGCTGGAGTAGTGTCCTGCTGAGAGGAGTCCGCATCATCGTCGCCTTCCTTGTCGGAATCTTCAAGCTCGGTACTGACACCTGCAACTGAAGACACGATCTCGATATCAGACAATGTCTGATACCCAGGATTGCCCTTGTCGTCATCCAACCACTCATGAACATCGTCCACATCAACATCGTCGCCATGTGTACGTAGCCGTGCATGGAAGTCATCCAAGTCAAACCCTAGAAAATCGTACTCCACATCCGTTTCGAGAAGCAGACGAGACCAACCATTTTCCAGAGTCTTCACAGGGACTTCCTTCCATGCACTAGCCCAGTTGTACAGTGCAGACTTGATATTGTAGCGGCGAAGGTTTCCCAAAGTCCGCTGGCCTCGTGTGTTCCGTCCCTCCCTGCGCTCGTCCTCGTCCTCGAGAACAACCATCACCTTGTCCAGGAACTTCCGTCGGTATAGGCGCTTTGTTGCCACGATCACTCCTTGGTCCATTGGTTGGATGAGAGCAGTCATATTAGGTGGCAGAAACATGCACCTAATCCGGCCATTCTCAGACACCAAGTCCTTGTCGCACGGGTGGGCAGGTGCACTGTCGAGAAGAAGGAGGGCCTTTACCTGGTCGCGCGGGATTCCCAGTGTCTTCGTCTGGTAATTGATGACCTCCTTGACGAAGTGGCGGTGGAACCAGTCTCTGAAGATCATGGCAGTAAACCATGCCTTCAAAGAATGGTAACACACGACAGGAAGGACATCCATCACCCCACGAAGACACCGAGGCTGCTTTGCACGGCCAACAACAACGGGCTTAAGCCAGTGCATGCCGTTAGCATTGGCACAACACAAAGCAGATATCCGTTCCTTGGAGAGCTTGCGGCCAGGTACACGCTTCTCCGTCTCCTCGGCTAGAGTGTTCATTGGCAAAGAGTGATAGAATAGACCAGTTTCGTCAGCGTTGTAGACTTGACCGAGAGTGAGGCCCTCCCTGTCGATCAAGCCCTTCACCTTGTTCCGAAACTCGTCAACACCATCCTCGTTAGCGTCCAAAGCTTCGCCATGAGCTTTACGGTTGGTAAGGCCATGCCATAACTTGAACGCAAAGAGCCAACCCTCGGATGCCTTGAAGTCTAGGGCGTCGTGAAGCCTGGCGAACTCCTCAGCAGCAGCCTTCAGCTCCATTCCACGTACCATCACACCAGCAGCACGTTGCTGTCGATACCAAATCAACGTGAAGCGGTCGATTTCAGCAAACTTGGGAGTAAACATCACCTTCCTCTCCACGTTGTGTTTGCTTCTCGACGAGAGGTCAGCCGTGTACTGCATGAGTTTGTCTCGGGATCTCTTAATATCGAACAAAGTAGATCGGGCCAGGTTGAACTCGCGGAGGATGCGGGAAGAAGACCACCCCGCATCTACTTTTTCCAATATTTCCCGTTTCTTCTCCAGAGTCAACACCATTCTCTTCCTTTTCTCAGGTGGCGGGGCCATCATCACACACATTAAGAGGAGGCCCGAGAGCAGCAGGAGTGCCTGCAGCAGGCAAGGCACCACCACAAAAGCGAGCACATAGGCAGCCATAACGACGAGCGTGCACTCGCGGCGGCGTTCGGATATTAGAGGGATTACTGTATCATGATTTCCAAACAATACCTCCCTTTAACCCCTTAACCGCGGGGCGTCACTTTCGTGACGCTTGGGAGCAAGGGATCATACCGCGGGGCGTTGCTTTTTTAATTCACCCGGGCTTCCAAGTGGGGGCTTGTATCATCTATCAGTACTGCCAATGTCCAACACTAGTCAGCACTCCTAATCTCATCTGTACTCCCATCCATTGTTGACAATTTAGCCATTTCTCCCCGTTCTTGACTCCCCTCCCTACCCCCCCTCCATTACCCTATCCTCTCGCCTGCCCGGCCGTGCTACGCTAAGTAAATCTTCCCTGGAATTTTTCACTGATTTCATCCATTGAAATAAGCCCTATGTCCTATTCTTATACCAAATAATATATACAAGAAAGAAATAAGGTAAGTGAGAGTGCCATACACCTGGAATTGGCTAATTATCACCAGACAACACCTCACGTGCACTCGTTCGCTAATTTTCGCTGTTTTTTTCCCCTTGAAATATGCCGTATAATCTATTTTCGTAATAAATATACATGTAAGGAGGGAAGGGAGAAGCCTAAGTGATATTTACATTCACCTGGAACTACCTAATTTATAATGTATTGTCTAGATTTCCTGCCAATCATTTCAGTGCTAGACAAAGCTGTTTCAAGTTCTAACATTGGTAGCTCTGAATAAATATCTCCTAAGTAGGCCTCTAATCTATTTTTGTAATAAATATACATGTAAGGAGGGAAGGGAGAAGCCTAAGTGATATTTACATTCACCTGGAACTACCAAATTTATAATGTATTGTCTAGATTTCCTGCCAATCATTTCAGTGCTAGACTTAGCTGTTTCAAGAACTAATATTGGTAACTCTGAATAACCCCTAAGCAGGCCTCCACGCTGGCCCTCCGTTATCAGTTTACTCTCATCTTCCAAAGCGAGGGTACGTATGTTTCTTCTTGCTGACTTCAAGGCCTTTTTTCACCCCCATGCAAATGGCCCTGTGACCTTTACCCCCTACTAAACCTCGTGTGGAAAGAGGTAAAGGGCTGACAATTGATAAAAGAGTGACTACGCTCTTTCTATTGAGTAAAACAGTGCAAGTGGAATGGTAAATAATGTGTAAATAATGTGTAAACAGCAAGTGAAAGTAATGAATGTAAATATACGTGAACAATGGAAAATAGTTTCATAAGTTATTTCAAGTGACAGTGCAAAACACAGTGTAAATAAAATAGAAATGTAAATAACGTAAATAAAATAGAGAACGTAAATAGAAATGTAAATGAGTAGTATTGTAAGAATACGAGTATATACCCTAGGAGTAATGAAAGTGAAAGTTTCACTCTAGCATGTCTGAATGCTATGAGTTATGAGAGTGAAGATGAAAGTGACATTCACTCTCAATGCCAGTATACAGGACGAGAAAGTGAATGCTACGTATTTTACTGAAAGAAATTGAATCCCTACGGTGACAATAAACTAATACTACTGAAGGAAACTTATGGATAAAGACTGTAGATATATATAAGCGTTATATAGTAATGGAAATATAAAGTGTGAGGGGTTTTATGAATAATAAATGACAGAGTACCAAAAGCGAACTAGTGCCAGTGCGACGATCAGACGCGCTCGTAATTTCCATTGCTTTCACAGTGTTTTTTTTTTTTTTTGAGTATGGATCCCAAACTACTTGAAAATTGTAGAATAGTGTTTATAGTGTTTGTATCTGGCTGTGGTAATCATATTACGGGTTGTCGGGAAGTGTAAAGTGGAGACTTCGTTACCCTACTTCAGAGGTCTCCACAAGTCCTACGGTAACCGATGAAGGCTCAACAATCATTCCAGGAGAAAGCTGAAGGTATGTGCCATAAGCATATGTAATTTTATTATTCTAGGACTAATAACTGATTTTTGGCAAATATTTTTTGAGAGTCTGTCGGAGCCCAAATAACCCCGCGGCACACGCAAGTCATTGGTAAACAAGCCCGCGGTGTAGGGGTTAATGTGGGGATCCAAAAACACCAAAAAAACAAGAAATGGAAGACAACAGAAGTATGATAACAGCTATAAACAAAGTGCCTAGTGAAATCACCCATGCAATACTCCATACCACATTTAACTTTTTAAATTTTTACCTCTTCCAAACACGGAAAGACTCGCATATAATATGCCAGGTTAAAAACTCATACCAAAACACACAGAGCATAAACTGAGGAAAAATAGTACAGTAGGTCCTTGTTTTACAAGGGTAATGTGGAAGGTAAGGTCCCTGTGTAAACAAAGTCTGCATAAACAGTCCCATAAGATACACTGATACATGGCTTATCTGGGTGATGACCCCCAGAAATTTTTAAGAAACCCCTATTATGGCCCAACTGAAAGCTGTACCACCATCAAACACATCAATAAATACATATTGATCATCATTAGACATGTTAAATATTAAACTGTACAAAAATAAAAGTGGAGTAATAACAGTGGGGGGAGGGGGAGGTAACTGAGGGAAAGGGGCTAGAGGAGGGGGGAAAGAGTAGTGCCTGTAACCCATCGAGTATTAAGGCTAAGCCTCAAAGTCCTCAAAATCACGCCTTCCAGCATCACCAGGTTAGTCCAAGTGCAGGGTCTGGTGCTGAAGGTCCAGGCTGTGGGAAGGAAGGCAGAGGAGGTACTGCTCATCTCTATGAAGCAAGTGTTGCCGTGAGGATTCCATGATCGTCTTATTTAACAGCTGCTTTTCATTAGCCATAAGGTGTCAATGTCTGCATAAATGTCATACAACCTCTCAGTGATATCTAGGTTCAGGGAGGCATCCTTGAAGATGTCTGCCACTTCAATAATGCAGCTACTGTGCTTCTGGGTGGGGCCTCCATGTGGCTTCTGTTCCTTCATTATTTCCTCCTCCTGTAACTGATCCTCTTCCTCCACCTTATTCATGATGTCCTCCATCATCTTTAGCACCTCTAAGCCAATGAATTTCATGATATCCTCTCAATGTCTCCAAAACCTTCTCTTGTAATGTGCCTTGCTGCATCCAACACCTCTCTCAAAGCATCTGTGACTGTCATAGGTGGAACAACAAGGCAGATGTGGGGTGGCAGCTTTCACTATCTGTCCTAAATTGTTACAGTATTACCTTTCGCCATGTCACCACAGCATTTACCGCACTTTTATGCACTAAATGTCTCTCACAAATATTTTATGATCTTAGCATTTCTCTTCATAATCACTACATCTTCCAACTTAGCATTCAGCCCCACTAATCCTTGTCTGCCAAATCCACTCCCACATCCATTGCTGTGTGCATATGACACGGTCGTGACACAATCAACAGCCAGCATGGGTGAAGGGGTCAGTGGAAGGGCACCCACAGCAGTGTGTGCACATGCATCAAGGCCATGACATCAGTGTCCTATGACCGCCACATCATCACAGGTAATTTCAGTGTTGAGGATGGCGATCTGAGGTTTGTCATAGCAATCTTCCAGCATAAACCCTGGAATGACTTGCATAAAAGAGATTACGGGTGCCATGTAAAGGGTGGTGTAAAGGGAGGTTAGCATACTCAACACCTGCATAACACATGGGCTCGCTATACTGTAGTAAAAACTCTATGACTCATTCCACTTCCAAAAAGTATGTACCGTATACATGGCTGCAAGGCTGCCAACTTGGCGCTTCTGGCACTACATCTAGTGATTTTCAAAACAATTTAGTGCCAAAAAATATGAGATTTTCTTTTATATCAAGCGCATTTTGAAATCCAATTTAACATGAAAATTTGAACTGTTCACTTACAGTTCAGCGCATTTTAAAGTTGAGCTTAGTGCTTTTGAAGATTTCTGCTTGGCAACACTGCATGGCCATTATGTGAAAAAGACTGTGTTACCAAGTACTGTACTGTTGTCTTAAAACAGCTCCAAAATGTCTATCTATCTATCTATTGCCAAACGCCTTAATCCCGTAAGGGGTGGCCACAAACAAATCACCTCCATGTTGCCCTGTCCCCTGCCATTTTGCTGCCCTCTCTCCAGCTCATACCTCCTCTCTCATACACCTCTCCACTCCATCCCTCCATCTCATCCTTAGCCTCGCCCTCCCTCCTGTAATTCTAATGTGTACTTTTGGATTTTTTTTTCCCCTCCTAGTATATAGACACACAGGACCAAGAAATTTTTTGGTGCACTATTAGATACAGACTTCAGCTGTCTCACAATGTAATCATAACGTTGGTCCTCCTTGTCATACCTCAGCAAATGCCTTCTGATATAGTGCAATTTTTGCTGTTTTTGGTGACACACCATTGTAACAATTTTTATTTTGCTAATAAAATGTTTTCTGCAAATGCTCTACTATTATCCAGGCATATTAAATAAAAATTTCAGATATTTCCAAATCATAATTCCTGAAATATGCGACAACAAAAATCATGTTTGTACCAAATATGTTGAAAATTTCCCTGAATTGGCATCATTGCCAATGAAACAAAAAGTCTATCATCTTAAATTTAACAATTTGATCCTACAGTTACATGTCTGAAAAGCAAATGCTGGAAAAAAAAAAAAAAAAAAAAAATCATAGCTATATCTTACATATCAAGTGAGATAAGGAATTTTAAAGAGGAGCAAAATTTGTTGAGTGGAAAAAAGAAAGAAAGAAAAAAAAGAGTTCTTAAAAAGTTTTTGATATATTACCATAATTTTTTGGATTCTTACATTAGGCTGCTAGTTAAGGAATTCCTGCAAATTTAAAGCAAATCAGAGAGGGTCATGCTGGGATGTACTGTATTCAGAAATTTAGTGATCGGCCACGGCATGACTCAAACTAGCTACATTAAGCACAATTTTCTGACTGCATTTCAGATGATGAGATGTGTAAAAATCTATATGGTGATAAAAATTAGTTTTCCAACTGAAAGTGCTAATTTGGTAAACGATCGCCGAGTTGGTAATTCATTGCACCGCGAAACATGAACAAAGAGAGTGCGTTACCACTGCCTCCCGCGAAGATTAGTTGGCGACTCAGCGTGTTTGCATGTGTGTTCATGTGCATATTCGTGTGTATGGATGAATATTCTTTCATACAAGTATGTGGAGTAAACTACTTACACATAAATGTACAGTATAATGTCGAAGCAAAATATATGTTGGTTCTTTGAAAGCAGTGATAAGAAACAGGGAAGTGAGCATTTAAGTGAAAAAGTTACTACATGACAGTATTGTGATACCAACTCTAACGTACGGAAGTGAAGCTTGGACGTTGTTGGAAGGATACAAGTCAAGAGTGAGAGTAGTGGAAATGAGTTATTTAAGAGGAGCCTGTGGAGTCACATAGAGAGACAGGCTGACGAATGAGGATATAAAGGAGCGTTGTGGTGTGGATGTGGATGTGATAGGAAGCGTTATGAGGAACACACTGAGGTGGTTTGGCCATGTGGAGAGGATGGAGGGTGAAAGACTGACGAAGAGAGTGTATGTGAGTGAGGTGGAGGGGGGAAGAGGGAGGGGGAGGCCGAAGATGAGATGGAGGGATGGGGTGGAGAGGTATATGAGAGAGGGGGGTGTGAGTTGGGAGCAGGGCAGTGAAATGGCGGGGGACAGGGCGACTTGGAGGCGATTTGTTTGTGGCCACCCCAAACGGGATTGAGGCGTCTGGCAATAGATAGATAGATAGAAAATATATGTACGGTCTTGCAGCAGTTGAAGAACGCATCCCTTTCATTTTCCTTTACATCTTATGAGATAATTATGTTTACATTATGCAAAAACTACTTCATGTAACCTCTTCAGGGACACATCTCTCGCATAAACTGAGAGGTTACATTACTAACATATGAATTTCAAAAGCCATAACAACTAATGAAGCACTTCAGCAAAGTGCACTCAGAGGATGTGACTTTGGGGATTAATTACTTCAAATGTAAGGCTGGATTAAAAAAAAAAAAAGCTTGATGCAGGCAGGACTTTCCAGCACAAATCAAACAAATTTGAGGAGGCATCAAATTACACTTCTTCCTTCACCTTTACCATTCTCTTTCTATGCCTGCTCTCCTCTCTTTCTATTTCTCCCATCTTTCCTGTCACTTTTCATTACTCTTCTCTTTTCACGTGCCTTTACACTGAGTGACAACCCCAATGGTTTCCTGTAAGACAGGAAACCATTAACATTGCTGGGTGGTAACCATATAACCAAACCACAGGTGTTTCCTATGTGTCAACAAGTGGGCTGGTGGAGGGTTAGAGTCCCTTCCCATAAAACAAATATCTCAAAGACAAATGGCCACCCTTTATGGGATTATGGCATCCTGGCTATATACAGATAGATCATATTACATATTACAGATTGCATACAACAGGAAACCCCCACATAGTTGGGGAAAATATTCTCAAACCTTGTCCCCATGAAGCCGAAAGCCTCATTTTGAATGAGGAGAGCTATAACAAAATGATGTCATTTTCAAATGACACAGCAGCATCAAATATGAGTTCTCTCTAAAAAGAAAACTAACTTTTCAAAAAACAAATTTACTGCTTTACTTACAACTTTATCAGACCTGTCTCCTTCAAAACACAGTAAACCCTAGATATACCAAACCCTCTTTAATGAACTGCTGTCATAATAAACATCTTGAGCTGGCCAAACATTATGTTCATTTAACAAATTTTGTTGGATAAAAGAATAGATGTGAGGGAAACACCGACTAGCATAGCATCTCCACACACACACACACACACACACACACACACACACACACACACACACACACACACACACACTCGAGCGTGCACTCCTCCACATCCAAGAACTGCTTCCAGTCTTTATTTGCAGTGCAATTACTTCCTGAAAGGTAAGAATAAACACATAAATTAGTGAATACTGTAGAGCACTGAGAAATAAATGCCATTTAAGCAACGTTGGGTCTGGTTAGTACTTGGATGGGTGACCGCCTGGGAACACCAGATGCTGTTGGCATCCCTATGTGTCAAGTGGGGTTAGTGGAGGATTAGTGCCCCTCCCTGTAAAACAATTAACTCGAAGCCCTTGGCCACCCCGTTTGGGATACATGGCGTCTGGCAATGAATGATGAATGAATCTAGCTGTATGTTATTGTGTACAAGGGTATGCTCTATGTTTAATGATCTTTGCTCAAAAAAAGCAACAATGCCAGGGAAATTACCGAACAGCACACTGTTCGGCTTTAACGTCAAGGGTCTGTTGCCGATTACACCCATACCCCGATATCTGGGAGTGTTGTGTACCAGTGGGAGTGTTCAGTCAGTGAGTACATCGGACATCGAAGCAATTTTCCCATAAGATAATGAAAAAAAGTTAGAGATGCGTTCCAGGCCCAAACCCACTCTCATATACCTTACTCAATCAATAAAGACTGTCACAGAAACACCATAGGTAATGTTATTATCCTCATAAATAATGCTACTGCTAAAAAATGTGACACCAAACATCACATGCAGGAAGGTACTCAGGCCAACAGATGCAGCGAGAGTGGGAGAGTGGAGTGGATGAGCGGGCCAGGCAGGTGGGGGTCAGGGAGGGTGGGGGGATGGGGAGGGAGACAAGCAGGGGAGGGGGGAGGGGGGGGACAGGGAGGAGACAAGCAGGGGTGGGAAAGGGTGGGGGGACAGGGAGGCAGACAAGCAGGGGTAGGGGAGGGTGGGGGGATGGGGAGGGAGACAAGCAAGCATGGAAGAGGGCAGGGGGACTGGGAGGAAGACAAGACAGCCAAACTGCCCTACTACTCCCCACCCCAGCCTCTCTCTCTCTCTCTCACTCCCACACACACACACACACACACTTGACGTGACAGTGAGAGGACGTGCCTGGCATCGCTCTGCACCAGGTCAATCTCGGCCCTCAAATGGCTGTACCTAAAAAGTATCTTTATATGAGTCAAGCTCAGTACTAGGTCCAACTATATAGTGTTCTAATATAAAAAAAGAAGTTTAAGTAAAAGTGTTGTTCCAGTAACACAATACAACGAAGTAGGCAGCAGTGACGAAACAAGCAAATCACCTGTTTCAGTGTTGACTGTTTAGTCTGCGACGTAGAGGAATGAAAAACTGTAAGCAGAAGCTTTCTGTTAGTACCAGAAGATGACCACCATCTTTAGCATATCAACTTTGGAAGGAGTTAAGAAAAGGGACAAAGGTAGAAAGCAGGATGATGATTTCTACCAGGAACTGGTGGAAATGGAGACGCATAATATGCTGGTGGAACGAGTATACAGATTAGAGAAGGCATTTCAAAGTGAAATAGATGAAATTAAAAAGCAGTTGCACATGCAAAAGAGAATGAAAATTCAGTAAAGGAGATTAATAAGAAAGACACAACAATGAATGAATTTTCAGTTGAGGTGGGTACACTCAGAAGGAAGATTAGTGAAATGGCAAGCATAGTTGTCAACCATAAGAGTATTATGGAAGAGTTCAGAAATGATACAGAGACAATATGGCAGGCAAGCACACTGACAGATCATAGCAATGATATTGAGGAGAAGATAACCCAGGTAATTGAAGCAACGCAAAGCTACCAAAATGATGTGGAAACCACATATGCTGAAATGGTGAATGTAAAGAAATACTTAGAAACAAGAGTTGAAGAAAAAAGCATTAACCCCTACACCGCGGGCATGTTTACCGATGTTTTGCGTGTGCCGCGGGGTTATTTGGGCTCCGACAGACTCTCAAAAAATATTTGCCAAAAATCAGTTATTAGTCCTAGAATATTAAAATTATATATGCTTATGGCACATACCTTCAGCTTTCTCCTGGAATGTTTATTGAGCCTTCATCAGTTACCGTAGGACTTGTGGAGACCTCTGAAGTTGGGTAACGAAGTCTCCACTTTACACTTCCCGACAACCCGTAACATGATTACCACAGCCAGATATTAACACTACAAACACTACTCTATGATTTTCAAGTAGTTTGGGATCCATACTCCAAAAAAAAAAAACACTGTGAAAGCAATGAAAATTATGAGCGCGTCTGACCGCCGCACTTGCGCTAGTTCGCTCTTGGTACTCTGTCATTTATTATTCATAAAACCCCTCACACTTTATATTTATATTACTATATAATACTTATATATATCTACAGTCTTTATCCATAAGTTTCCTTCAGTAGTATTAGTTAATTGTCACTGTAGGGATTCAATTTCTTTCAGTAAAATACGTAGCATTCACTTTCTCGTCCTGTATACTAGCATTGAGAGTGAATGTCACTTTCATCTTCACTCTCATAACTCATAGTATTCAGACATGCTAGAGTGAAACTTTCGCTTTCATTACTCCTAGGGTATATACTCGTATTCTTATAATACTACTCATTTACATTTCTATTTACGTTCTCTATTTTATTTACGTAATTTACATTTCTATTTTATTTACACTGTGTTATGCACTGTCACTTGAAGTAACTTATAAAACTATTTTCCATTGTTCACGTATATTTACATTCATTACTTTCACTTGCTGTTTACACATTATTTACAATTCCACTTGCACTGTTTTACTCAATAGAAAGATCGTAGTCACTCTTTTATCAATTGTCAGCCCTTTACCTCTTTCCACACGAGGTTTAGTAAGGGGTAAAGGTCACAGGGCCCTTTGCATGGGGGTGAAAAAGGCCCTGAAGTCAGCAAGAGGAACAGACGTACCTCCTCTTCAGAAGATGAGAGAGAACTGATAAGGGAGGGCCAGCCCGGTTAGAGGCCTACTTAGGGGATATTCAGTACTGCCAACGTAGCTCTTGAAACAGCTATGTATTTCACTGAAATGATTGGCAGGAAATCTAGACAATACATTATAAATTAGGTAGTTCCAGGTGAATGTAAATATCACTTAGGCTTCTCCCTTCCCTCCTTATATGTATATTTATTACAAAAATAGATTATATGGCATATTTCAAGGGGAAAAAAACAGCGAAAATTAGCGAACGAGTGCACGTGAGGTGTTGTCAGGTGATAATTAGCCAATTCCAGGTGTATGGCACTCTCACTTACCTTATTTCTTTCTTATATATATTATTTGGTATAAGAATAGGGCATAGGGCTTATTTCAATGGATGAAATCAGTGAAAAATTCCAGGGAAGATTTACTTAGCGCAGCACGGCCGGGCAGGCGAGAGGATAGGGTAATGGAGGGGGGGGGGTAGGGAGGGGAGTCAAGAACGGGGAGAAATGGCTAAATTGTCAACAATGGATGGGAGTACAGATGAGATTAGGAGTGCTGACTAGTGTTGGACATTGGCAGTACTGATAGATGATACAAGCCCCCACTTGGAGGCCCGGGTGAATTCAAAATAACACAGAATCACAAAAGCGACGCCCCGCGGTATGATCCCTTGCTCCCAAGCGTCATGAAAGTGACGCCCCGCGGTTAAGGGGTTAGAGAGGAAGTGAAGAAAATAATGCAAAACAATCCAAAACTGGCCAAAGATTCAGCAGAAATCAACAAATCTATAGTAATCACTGGTATAGAGGAGGAAGAAATAAAAAAACAAGATTTTGAGTGACAAAAAGGAGATGGCAAATGTAATGAACATATTTGAAGGAAGTGTCAGAGGAAATCTGTAGTAAAGACATAGAGGAACACAAAAGGCTAGGGAAATATGAGAGAAATAAATCAAGGCCCATGAAAGTAACCTTCCAGAGTGTAAACACTGTGGAGGAAATCACTGAAAAATGAAAACAAACTTATGGAAAAAGAGGACTTTAAAAATGTATGGATAAAAAGATGCCTAACTCAAGAGGAACTTGGATTACTAAAAGAGAAGAGGGAGGAGGCAAGAACAAAAAATGAGGGAAGATCACAGGAAGAGAAGAACACATTTTTTTACAAAGTAATTGGATCACAGGTTCAAAAGTGGTACATAAACAGGAGGGAATAAAATGGAGAAAGGTAGTAGACCCAAGTCATGACAAGTATGTAAACAAGATTATTAAGTTGATGTACTCTAATGTAGATGGAATGTTATCTAAATTACTAGAGATGAATGATTATATCAAAGAAAAGGAACTACATATTGTTTGCCTAACTGAAACAAAAGTAACACCATGGATATCAAATGATACACTAAACCTGGAGGAATACAATGTATGGAGAAGGGATAGGAGCTTAAAAAAAGGAGGAAGAATTATAATATTAACAAAGAAAAATCTGCAAGTCAAGGAAATAGAACTAGATGTACCCTCACAGGTAGAACTGATTGCAGTAGAGATTAGTATGTTTGAAGAGAAAGTAATTGTGGCAAATTTATACATGCCACCCAGATCAAACATTTGGGAAAAAGACAAATATGAAGACCTGGCAGACAAAACAATTCAAAGTTTAAGAGCATTACAACATAAAATGGCGGCAAAATCTGAAAGAATTATACTAAATGGAGATTTCAATACAAATATAAATTGGAATACTCTAGATATAAAAAGCCAGGAAAGCTGTTGGCACCAAAAGCTGCTGGACCTTGTGCAAGAGTTTTTCCTACCACAACATGTAAAAGAAGGCACCAGAAAAAGAGGACTTGACATACCATCAGTACGTGATCTTATATTTACTAGGCATGAAAATGATACTGACAATAAAATGTATCATCCTCCATTCGGCAAAAGTTACAACTTCAGGATTGCATATGACATAGTTAATAGTAATGAAAGTTACAAAAAGAGCCTTAACTACAAAAAGGGCAACTATCATGACCTAAAGAAATACTATTAAGAAAAAGATTGGGAAAAAGAGCTTAGAGGACAAGATTTAAATGTTCTATCTATCTATCTATTGCCAGACGCCTCAATCCCGTTTGGGGTGGCCACAAACAAATCACCTCCAAGTCGCCCTGTCCCCCGCCATTTCACCGCCCTGCTCCCAACTCACACCCCCCTCTCTCATATACCTCTCCACCCCATCCCTCCATCTCATCCTCAGCCTCCACCTCACTCACATACACTCTCTTCGTCAGTCTTTCACTCTCCATCCTCTCCACATGGCCAAACCACCTCAGTGTGTTCCTCATAACGCTTCCTATCACATCCACATCCACACCACAACGCTCCTTTATATCCTCATTCGTCAGCCTGTCTCTCCACGTGACTCCACAGGCTCCTCTTAAATAACTCATTTCCACTGCTCTCACTCTTGACTTGTGTCCTTCCAACAATGTCCAAGCTTCACTTCCGTACGTTAGAGTTGGTATCACAATACTGTCATGTAGTAACTTTTTCACTTAAATACTCACTTCCCTGTTTCTTATCACTGCTTTCAAGGAACCAGCAACTTTTCTTCCCTGCTGTACCCTTTCCAGCACTTCGCCCTCCAAACCTCCATCCTTACTCATCACACTACCCAAATACTTAAACGTACTCACATTTTCCAATTCCTCACCATCTAACCTCGCTGTACATTCACTAACTTCACCTCTCTCAAAGACCATCACTTTACTCTTCCCTACATTCACCTTTAGGTTCCGTTTCTTACACACTCTCTCAAACTCATCTACCAAGCCTTGCAGCTCCCCTTTGTCTTCACTCAACAACACAGTATCATCTGCGAACAACAGTACAGGGAGTTTCCAAACACTATCCTCTCTCACCAGGGCCACTCCAACATCCACTACCCTACCTTGTACCTCTTTTATTACCCCATCCATGTACAGATTGAACAACCATGGAGACATGACACATCCCTGTTTCAAACCAACTTTCAAAGAGAAAAATTCATTTAGTTCACCATCCACACGCACTGCAGCCTTCGCACCATCGTACATACTCTTCACAGCATTCAACAACTTCCCATCTACTCCATATATTCTTAACACTTTCCACAATCCTTGTCTATCCACCCTGTCATATGCTTTCTCCAAATCCATGAAAGCCACATACAACTTCTTTCCCTTCTCTAGAAACTTTTCCACTAAAGATCTAAGAATGAATATCTGATCTACACAACCTCTTCCCTTCCTAAAGCCTCCCTGTTCTTCTCCAACTAATTTCTCTGTTCTTTCTCTAACTCTGTCTATAAGTATCCTACCATACACTTTTCCTATTATACTAAGAAGACAAATGCCCCTATGATTACAACACACTTCTTTTTCCCCTTTTCCTTTGTACAAGGGAATAATTATACCTGACTTCCAATCCTCCAGGACTCTCTTATATATGTTATATATGGAAAATTCTGTGAACTTTATGAAATACAAGTCCAGAGGTTCATCCCACAGCAAAAGAAGCAGAAAAGAAAATAAAGAATTGGTTTAATACAGAATGTAAAAAATCAAAAGAAAAAAAATAGATTTGTTGTGGAACACATATAGAAGACACAATAGTGAAAGGGCATATAACAACTATAAACAGGCAAGAAACGATTATACAAGAATAAGGAGGGAAGTCCAAAAACACTTTGAGGAGGACATCGTAAATAAAAGTAGTGATCAACTGAAGCTAATATACAGCTACATCCAAAGCAAAACCAAAGTAAAAGACAAAATACAAGCCATTACATATAAGAGGATCACCTACACATAAGAGAAGGATATTTGTGAAGCACTAAATAAGAATTTCCAATCAGTTTTTACAGATGAAAATAATTTTGAGAGGGATTATATGGAACATGCATCCCCACACATACTACCAGATAAACAAATATCAAAAAAAGAAATACAGAAGGAGTTATGTAAATTTGACAAAGGAAAAGCAAATGGTCTTGATGAAACTGGGTGCTACATGAATGTACAAAGGAGTTAAGTAAACCATTATCCTTAATTTTCAAGGAATCCTTGGGACAAGGTTAACTACCTGATATTTGAAAGAAAGCAAACATTGTTACCTTATTCAAGAAAGGGAATAGACAATATCCACTCAACTACTGACCAGTATCACTAACCAGTGTTCAAAGCAAGGTATTAGAAAAGCTGATAAGAAAAGTTTGGGTAAACCACCTAGATGAACATAATATGATAACAGAAAGACAGTTTGGTTTCACAAAGGAAAAATCATATGTTACTAATCTGTTGAGGTACTATGATAGAGTAACAGAAACATTACAGAACAGAGAAGGATGGGTGGACAGTATCTATTTAGATTTCAAGAAAGCACTTGACAGAGTACCACACCAAAGACTTTTATGGAAACTGTACCATCAAGGAGGAATCCGAGGCAAACTGTATTGTTGGATGCAAGATTTTCTTTATTAAAAAAAAAAAAAAAAAAAAAAAAAAATGAGAACAGTACTAAGGGAAAATTCCCTCATGGAGGGAAGTGACATGCAGAGTTCCACAGGGCTCAGCGCTGGCACCAATTATGTTTTTAGTGTATATAAATGATACAGACAGTAACATTGGAAATGAAAGCTATCTAAATATGTTTGCAGATGATGCAAAAATACAAAGGAGAATTACTAACACAGACTCTTGTAAAGGGCTACAAACAGAATTAAATAAACTTAATGAATGGAGCAATACATGGCAAATGGATTTCAATGTGGACAAGTGTCATGTAATCAAGTTTGGTAAAAGTGGAAAGAGACCTGATTGGGATTAAAAGTTACGAAGTAAAACCCTATACTGTACACATCAGAAAAAGAGAAAGGCCTAGGTGTGATTATCAGTAACAGACTATCTCCAGCTGACATCAGTGAGAAGGTACGGAACATGTATACACTGCTTGGAAATATGAGAATAGCATTCACATACATAAATGAAGACATGCTAAGAAGGATAATAACATCATTCATCAGACCAACCCTGGAGTATGCATCAATAGTCTGGAGTCCCCATCTCAAAAAACACATAGATAAGATTGAAAAAGTTCGAAGGGCCGCTACAAGATGGGTACCAAGCTTAAGAGATCGAAGCTATGAAGAAAGACTAGAAAAACTGATTCTGCCTACACTACAGGAAAGAAGGAAAAGAGGAGACATGATTATGCTATATAAATGCAGGGGAGTGAAAGATAAAAATGGTAGATTACTAATGGAGAAGGGAGAAAAAATGAACAGATGGAGAGAACACTTTATGGAATTGTTAAACATAGAGAATGGAAGTAATGCAATTATAAGTAGCTGGAGAATGGCTGGGAGAAGGAGGAAGGTGAGAAGACAGGAAGAAATCAGTAGGACAGAAGTTGTGGAAGCAATGAAAAAAGTCAAATTGGGGAAAGCCTCAGGAATTGACGGAGTGTGTGGTGAAATGCTGAAGAATGGGGGAGAGATAGTAGTAGAATGAATGTGGAAGACGTGCAGATTGGCCTCAGAGGAAGGTAGAGTCCCCCAGGATTGGAAATCAAGTATAATTATTCCCTTGTACAAAGGAAAAGGGGGAAAAGAAGTGTGTGGTAATCATAGGGGCATTTGTCTTTTTAGTGTAATAGGAAAAGTGTATGGTACAATACTTATTGAGAGAGTTAGGGAAATAACAGAGGAATTAGTTCGAGAAGAACAGGGAGGCTTTAGGAGGGAAGACGTTGCGTAGATCAGATATTCATTCTTAGATCTTTAATGGAAAAGCTTCTAAAGAAGGGAAAGAAGTTGTATGTGGCCTTCATGGATTTGGAGAGAGCATATGACATGGTGGATAGACAAGGATTGTGGAAAGTATTAAGAATATATGGAGTAGATGGGAAGTAGTGGTAGGTGGGGGCGCTCACCATCCACTCACTCGATGTACTGCCGCTCTCGGGTGTCTGCCCTTTCCTCTCTTCCATCCTTCTTTCCTTCTACGAGTCATCTTCTGTCTTTCTATCCTTCATTCTTTCCTTGTCCTTCTGCCTACGGGTGACTTTACACTCCCTCTTCTGTCTTTCTTTCCTTCATTCTTTCCTTTTCCTTCTGCCTGTGGGTGACTCTACATTAAGTGACAAGCCAAATGGTTTCCTGTACACCAGGAAAACATTTACTACACTGGGTGGTAACCATATAACCAAATTCTGGCACCTAGTGGTTTAGTGGGTAATTATTGCACTCCAGTCGCATTGAGCCGGTGAAGGTTTATATCCAAGGGGTGATTGAGGTTGATTGCTCATGTAATGCCACTCAGGGATGAGTGAGGCTGGTCACTCTCATCTTAAATGTTGAGACCAACTGCCTAGCCCCAGGCTCCTACGCTCCTCTAAGGGCAATGTACGATTGGATGATGGATGGATGGATGGTTGGGAAGTTGTTGAATGCTGTGAGGAGTATGTATGAGGGTGCTGAGGCTGCAGTGCGTGTGGACGGTGAACTGAGTGAATTTTTCTCTTTGAAGGTTGGGTTGAAGCAGGGATGTGTCATGTCTCCATGGTTGTTCAATCTGTATATGGATGGAGTACGAGTAATAAGGAGTAATAAAAGAGATACAAGGTAGGGCAGTAGATGTTGAAGTGGCCCTAGTGAGAGAGGGTAGTGTTTGGAAACTCCCTGTCCTGTTGTTTGCAGTTGATACTGTGTTGTTAAGTGAAGACGAAGGGGAGCTGCAAGGCTTGGTGGATGAGTTTGGGAGAGTGTGTAAGAAAAGGAATCTAAAGGTGAATGTTGGGAAGAGTAAAGTGATGATCTTTCAGAGAGGTGAAGTCAGTGAATGTACAGTGAGGCTGGATGGTGAAGAAATGGAAAATGTGAGTATGTTTACATACTTGGGGAGTGTGATGAGTAAGGATGGAAGTTTGGAGGGTGAAGTGCTTGAAATGGTACAACAAGTAAGAAAGGTTGCTGGTTCCTTGAATGCAGTGATAAGAAACAGGGAAGTGAGCATGGAAGTGAAAAATTACTACATGACAGTATTGTGATACCAACTCTAACGTACGGAAGTGAAGCTAGGATGTTGTTGGAAGGACACAAGTCAAGAGTGAGAGCAGTGGAAATGAGTTATTTAAGAGGAGCCTGTGGAGTCACATGGAGAGACAGGCTGACAAATGAGGATAAAAAGGAGCATTGTGGTGTGTATGTGGATGTGACAGGAAGCGTTAGGAGGAACACATTGAGGTGGTTTGGCCATGTGGAAAGGATGGAGGGTGAGAGATTGATGAGGACAGTGTATGTGAGTGAGGTGGAGGGGGGGAGAGGGAGAGGGAGGCCGAGGATGAGATGGAGTGATGGAGTGGAGAGGTATACGAGAGAGGGGGGTGTGAGTTGGGGGCAGGGCAGTGAAATGGGAGGAGACAGGGCAACGTGGAGGCGATTTGTTTCTGGCCATCCCATACGGGATTAAGGCATCTGGCAAAAGACAGATAGATAGATTTTTCTAACACCATATACTGTATAATATTAAAAATATGAAATTGCACATAATTTTTTCCCTTACCTTTTTAGCCATCTTGCAGTAAGGACAGTATGTCTTTGAGTAGATCATCACACAGTTGTCCTTGACCTGACCCCGCACCATGTCAGCAACTGGACCATTCATATTAACCGCTGGGATTTGACAACTTGGAGAACCACCCATTTAACAGTCTACTACACCTGAAATATGAAGAAAAGCAATATAATTTCTATTTTGTCCTTGGCCCTTTTAGTATACAATGTGCTGGGAGATTTTACAGCTACTGCAAACTGACTTAGGACCTCCCCCCACAAGGTGATAAAAAACACAGAAATCATAGTATATCACAATGTTTGTTCATGAAATGCCATTCATTACTATGAAATCATGTTTCCTTTGTTTTTCAGGACCAGTTGGATGTGTTTTGGCATGGAATTACTTAGATCTCTAAAGTAATCTAAGGACATTTCTTTGCACCAAACATCTGTCGGTTCAGTCTTGAGGTTGTCCAGACTTGGTGTCTTCTTCTCTGCCATGATTTTCTTCATCTTTGCCCAGCAGTTTTCTATCGGATTTAGATCCGGACTGTTGCCAGGTCTGTCGAGGACCTCAATCTGATTATCCTAAAACTATTTTGCCACCTTTCTTGACTTGTGACATGGAGCTGAATCATGCATGAAAAAGTCACACCCATGAATAGCCAAAAAGTTTAACAAATGAGCTTTCAGAACTTGAATGTACCAGCCACCATTCATCATCTAGTTCTTAGGAAGAAAGTAGAGGCCTCCCCTTCCCATTTCAACTGAGAAACACTCCCATACCATTACTGATTGTGGGTGCTTAACAGTCAGCACTGTGTAAGCAGGGTCATTTCAACTACGGGAGGCAGGGCGACGAACCTTGGCAGAACGCACCTGGAACACTTGACATGTGCTTTCAATGGAAAAACATACCTTTTCTCCACTCATCCGATGCCCAGTGTGCATACCTCTTGGCAAACTGAATGCACTGCTTCTTCATGCAGTCAGTGAGAAGTGGTTTCTTGGTTGCGGTGCGGCTTGGCAAACCCAGCTCCTTCTGCAAGCAGTGTTGGATAGTTCGAACTGAGACGTCTTGTAACAGCTGGGGATGCATTCTCTTCAATTCTGCTGCTGTCAGTCAAGGATTCTTGATTACTTCCCTCTTCAGAAGCGTACTGTACCTCTGGAAGTCATCGTCTTCTTTCCACCACCATGCTTATGCATCAGGTGACAGGCCGCGCGCTGCAACAAGAATCTCCATGACGGTCAACTCTGCGTGTCCACTACATTCACAAATCGTGTTGATAGGGACATTATCCTGCCTTCATGCAAAAATATGGACCCTCTCATCCCCTAAGCAGTACTTTCCAGGCATGACAACTCTACTCTAGGAAAATAACAGGGCAAACAATGATGCATACGAAAAAAGAGAGAGGTGCCAGCTCGCAGCGATGGGAACATATACTCCCACTCTCGCTTCTAGGCAAGCACTGACGTGCTGAGTGTTTCACCACCTCCTGCCAACACCAGAGGAGTTGTCAGTTACTTCTTGCCCCCAAAATTCACTTGGTAGAAGTGGAAACACAAAGCAAAGACAGTCAACTCTCCCATAACAATTCTGTGTGTAGGTCCTGAGTCAATTTGCAGAGGGTGTAATATAAAATCTTCTACTGCAGTTGCTGGCTCAAATGGTGCAATGCCTCATTTCATTTATAAGGGCTCCAACATGCTTGCATGTGTCGGCCATGGTCACCTAATGGTTCTCCCTGCTACTTGATCTCTGTCAGCCTCCTTATTCAGTCCACCCTCCCCACTCCCAGTGATACCAACCACAAGTTAGTGAGAGTTGCAGTGCCCAGTATAAAGAGCCATTGTTATGGAATTTGCCTCTTCCAGGAATCTTCTGTGAGTTTCCATGGTTTTTGGGTGGGGAAAAACAGGGCAAAACTGGTCATTTCCAATGGATAAGCAGCTAGAAATTGTAGAAATCACATCAAGAATCAAGAGAAATCCATAATTTTCAACCTAACCCAGTTCTATAAACGAGAGAATTATACAAAAATGAGTGTATAATTACCGGTATTAGCCATTTTTGGCATTAATCTAACCTGATCCCACTGTAGTGAACTGAAACTCAAATTAAGCACACTGTCCTGACTGAGATTCGATCCCACGCCCTCATGCTTCATAGACGTACATTACCACTGAGCTCGAGAGAGGATCCCCGTTTTGCCTCTAAGCAATGCGGGCTTTTATACACCCCCATCACATCACTCTCTTCTCACCATGGTGATTAAGGTCAGTTCTGAACACACGGCAGCATAGCATCGGAGGCCACTATTGGGGGTGCTGCGGACCTCACCAGACAGCTTACCCATGGGATGTAAGGACTAAGACACTGTCAACTAACCAACAACATCATTGCACTCTAGGCCTCGCCTCACATCCCACACCACTGCCAACCAATGTAATAACCAAAGTGAAACAACAAATTAATCACACTGTCCTGACCGTGATTCGATCTCATGCCCTCGCGCTTCATGGGCGCGCACATTACCACTGGGCAAAAGAGAGGATCCCTGCTTTGCCTCTAAGCAACGTGGGCTTTTATACACCCCATTATACCACTTTACCTAATCCTGACCTGTACAGATATTTTTTTTTTGGTTAAAACAAAAAAAAAATGTTGATACCAACCAACCATTTTAGGCATTAATCTACTTGATCCAACTTTACCTAAGCTTGGGGCAAACAAATGAAACCTAACCAAACCAATTCAAATATTACCTTAGTCCTTAGCCTCTGGGTCTATCTATCTATCAGTATTATTATAGTTTCAGCCAAAAACACAACTACAAGATTTTGATCCATTTTTTCAGTATTTAGACAATTGTACAATTTTCTTCTATGTCATTTTTGTTGCAAATTATTTTCATTTTACTCTTCAAGGTTAGGTTAGGATAATATCAGGATTAAAATAAAAATAATCTGCAACGAAAATGCCATAGAAGAAAAGTGTCTTAGAATTGTCTAAAACAGAGAAAAATAATGATCAAAATTAGTGGTAGGTGGTGGCGACCATCATCCACTCACTTGATGTAGTGCTGCCTACTTCTTCCTTAGCCTTTATCATTTTTTTTTCTGTGCCTGCCCTCCTCTCTTCCCATTTCTCCCATCTTTCCTGTCACTTCTTATTGCTTTTCTTTCCTTTATGGGTGGTTTTACATTGAGTGACAAGCCAAATAGTTTCCTGTAAGCCAAGAAACCATTTACAACACTGGGTGGTAACCATATAACCAAATCCTACATGTCAACAAGTGGGTTGATGGAGGGTTAGTGCCCCTTCCTGAAAACAAATAACTCAAAGTCAATGACCACCCCTTACGGGATTATGACGTCTGGCAATAGACAGACAGAAAATTCATAATTGTGTTTTTGTCTGAAACTATATTTTTACCTATCTATTTATAGCTTGATGCCCTAATCCCATGAGGGGTGGCTGTTTGAGAGTTATGTGTCTTATGGGGAGGGGTGCTAACCCTCTGCTAATTCACTTGCTGATGTGTAAGGAACAAATATGGGTTGGTTATATGGTTACCACCCAGCACTATAAATGGTTTCCTGGCTTAAAGAAAACTATTAACAGTTAGGCTTGTCACTCAATGTAAAGCCACCTGAAAAGGAAAGAAGAGTGATAAAAAGTGACAGGAAAGATGGGAGACTCTAGACGATAGGAGGGCAGAAGCGGAAAAGTGACATAAATGTGAAGGTAGAAGTAGACAGCAATACATCAAGTGAGTGGATGATGGTTACCACCAGCCTCAGAGTCAATGTTGCCCACATTTTGAAAATGTTCCTGATGAACATCTGCAAGAATGGGAGAGCGCCTATTAAGCAGCAGCCACGGTGGACCGACTCTGAAAATCAGACCGGGTGTTGCCACAAACAATTCTGCTACTGACTGACTAGTGCATTATTTGCTGAAGCCCAACCCACCAACCGGTTATATCGGAAGATGCTGCGTTGTCACAACGCAGGAAACAAGGAGTCACCACAGAGGAGGCTGGGAGTGTGATGGAGTCACTTAACAATGAATCCAAGCAATAAAAATTACTGATCTGACAGATATGTACAGACATGGTGTTAATACAGGTGACATCTAACTATAGTACTAGCATACAAAACATCCCCAAAATATATAGATGAGTATGACCTGCAAGAATACCATTTATGACTGTTTAAAAGGTGAAAAATCTTGACTTATTAATGCCATTCAAAACATCGAATTCATGAAAATCAAAGGAAAAACCAATGAAATTACTTGAAATAATTGGAATATGAAAATGACTACGGTACCTTGTTCTGCAAAAATTGTACCATATACTGTACCGTATATACAGGAATTTTATTGAGCACTGTCATAAGGGATTGCCAGTACCACTGTACATTCAATATGAAGTACCTAAATTACTAGAGAAGGAACATGCATGTGTTTCTCAGAGTCAGTATAACATGAAATTCCATTTGTTGACATTTTTCTAGTTACACAAAAATGTGAGCTTAATATCTGTGAACTTGGCAAACACAGCAACATCAATAAACAGGTATCACGCATGCACGTGCTCGTCTACGTTCATAATAAGTAATAACTGCATACCAGCATCCATTTCCCAAACCTGATGAAATAATGACCATAAATAATGTTACTGCTTCGCGTAAGTTGCGCCCTGAAGCCGCTAAACAATAGCGAGTTTCGCTACTCGCTAAGTTTTCGCAAAACTTGCCTCGAGGGTAAGCATAATTTTCCACTAAAATGCTGCTAATTAAAATCTTACTGTCTATCACATATTTTTTTCTATTACTACTGCACAGCACAGCTTTGATATTCAAACTCTATTTAACGTAACGAGGAGCAAGAAAGGAAATGCTGTAAAACATACTTTTACTTTTGTGATATACAGGGTTAAACTGGATTTTGTTCTGAGCTTACTGCAAAAAATATTACTGCTGCTGGTACGAAAACATTCCCATGACTTGGCAAAGAACATTTCCTTATAAACTTTCCTCGTTTCTCGGATGCCAGAGGTGTTTGTGGATGTGTCGTGACATAAACGTGAACCCACTGCAAAGGAAGCTAGACTATTTAGTAAGTTTTAATTTTACAAGTGCATTATTAAAAGACTGGACACATTTTCTCTCAATCAATCTGTTATGCTAGGCGTTTAAGGGGCGGCTTCCCGTCCCTAGAACGCCTAGAGTGCAGCTGGGTTCCCTTTCTAGACCGGAGCTTAGACAAACAAGTGAGGGCCAGGGCATAAAAACACAGGGCAACAACCTTACACGTATATTGACAAATTCAACTGCTGTGGAACAGGTAGACAATCTTACTATGACGCTAGGTGTTTTAGAGTCGGGTTCCCGTCCCTAGAACGCCTAGAGTGCAGCTGGGTTCTCTTTCCAGATCGGAGCTTAGACAAATAAGAGAGAGGCAGGACACAAAAACTCAAGGCAACAACCTTTACAATTGTTAAATTCTACAAGTGGAACGGGTAGATGTCACAAGAGTAATTATTTTCAGCAATTATAAACTGTTATGCTTGATGTTTATAGACCGACTTCTCGTTTGACACCAGCGAGCGGGGTCCTCTTTCTAGACCGGAAATAGAACACTTACAAAGGAACAGGGCATAACAACTCGGCAAGACACCTTAACACATATATTGCCTTAATCCAACTTCCTTACAATATACATACAATGGTACACTGAATGTGGAATGGGTATTGTAATGCTAGGTGAAAATAGGCTCGACTTCTCGTTCCTACTACACCTAACGTGGAGCGGGGTCCTCTTTCGACACCGGAGCTTAGTGCAATAAAGAGAGGCAGGACACAAAAACTCTAGGCAATAACCTTTACACGTATATTACCACAATCAGACACAGGACAAATCAGCAGATATTACAACATAATACATAGCAATATAAAACCTTATCTAGGACATGGGTATCTCGCAGGATACTTGCTTATCTGACATGAATGCCAACACAATCAATCCTAGAGTATTCAGGGTACAGTGAATATAGGCGCGTGCGGGAGGCGCGGGGGGGGTGAGTCTCACAAGGGGGAAAAAGGGGGAAGGGTGTGGGAAGTGACTTGTGACGGCTAGGAGGGAGTTATGGTAATACTGGAGAGAGGCAAATATTAACAATGAGAACTACACGTTTTCCACTAGCAAAGGGACTTTGGTAATTGATTTTATTCTTGATTTACACTTACTCTACTGTAGATACTGGGACGAGAGAGTGTCGTACAAGATTAACGGGCAGCGTGAGTGGGAGAATATCACTAATACTCTCTCGTAATATTTCTTTAGGGCTCACAGTAGTAGGGGTATGTCACTACGGAGGAATCTCCAGGCGGCACAGGCTTACTAATTGGATATACGGGACGTCACTCATAAATGTAGTTCATCAGATCTTGTTCCACACACTCGTCCTTTATTCTCTCACTGTGATCTTACTTGCCCCAATACTCACTATATTAAGTCACTGCACAATACTATACTAGAGGAAATCACACTTAACCTAAATCACTTGCACTGTAACATCACACATATTCATCGTGGGGATAGGCGGGAACATGCCGTCGACAATCCTGCCGGGCTAGGGGCACCGCCAAGGGGAGGCGTACCAATAGGGCACGGGACAACTCGTAAGGGCGTCCTCTCCCGTCCTGGGCTACCCGTGGCTCCCGGACTGGGCTCAGGGGTATGGCCCTCGGGACTGGGGCCGAATAGCTCCAGGAACCTCTGTTGTAAGTCTCGGCCGGAAGTGGGAGCCTTACGTCGTCGTAGAGGCGTATGGAGATCGCGCCCGGGTGTCCTGGGGAGACTCGGGAGAGACTGCGGACTGCGGTCTCCAGCGTCTAGGGGCGCCGACAGGGGAGGGCTGCGGCATCGACTTACACTTGGGCCCGTCAGGTGCGTCTGCTCTAGAGCCAGACGTAGGGAGCGGAGGCCAGGGGAGGCTGTGAGGCCTGTCTGGGCCAATCTGGGATGGGAGGCCTGGGCTCTTGTCTCCTGCAGGGGTGACGTCTCGCTCCTTGCCTCCTTCTGTGCACCTTCGGAGCGACAGTGGGCCGTCTCACGAGAGCGGGAGCGACAATCGGCCGTCTCTACCAGGGCACCCTCGGAGCGACAATAGGCCATCTCATGAGGGGGGAGCGACAATAGGTCGTCCCTACCATGGCACCTTCGGAGCGACAATAGGTTGTCTCATGAGGAGGGGAGCGACAATAGGCCATCTCTACCGGAGCACTTTCGGAGCGACAATAGGCCGTCTCACAAGAGCGGGAGCGACAATGGGTCGTCTCTACCGGGACACTTTCGGAGCGACAATAGGCCATCTCATGAGGAGGGGAGCGACAATAGGCCGTCTTTACCGAAACACTTTCGGAGCGACAATAGGCCATCTCTACCAGAGCACTTTCGGAGCGACAATAGGCCGTCTTACGAGGAGGGGCGCCGTCTGGAGGGTCTATCACAACTCCACCCCTAGCTGGTTCAACAATCCCACTCCGTGAAGGTAGTGTCCTTCTCCTACGACGGCGACGGCGTGGTGGCTGCGTGACATAGGGGCACACAGCCCGGGCTGACATATGTCGCTGTTGCCGGGAGTTGTTCCGACTGGTGGCGGCTACCCCGTGGGGTCCGTGTGGGGGTGTCAGCACATTCCCGGGCACACTGGGCTGTATCTTGCTTGCCCCGTTGTCGTGGGCACTATGATATATTTCGGGGGCACTGTTCTGTAAGTCACGCATTTTACCACTCTCCCCCTGTAAAAAGTCACGTCCCCGTGGCTGGAGGTGGAATGCTTGTGTGTTGGAGGTGGTGTACACGGGCTGGAGGTGTTGCAGCACAGTTTGCCAGGCGACGGTGTAGGGGTTTTCTTCTTGCTCCGGGTCGCAGGTGAGGAAGAGTGTGGAGGCGGTGGTGGTAGACTGGAGGGTTAGCAGGTGGTGTGGCCCGCGGAGTCTGTGTTTCCTGCCAAGGGTAGGCGTCCATACGGCCCGCTTCACTCTCATCTTGCTTGGTGTGGCTGTCGGTGTGGTCGGAAGCTGAATGCTGGATACCGAGGGTAAGGGCCGGGTTTTGTGCCGTGGTAATGTGGCGTTGAGTCTCTGGAGAGTACAGGTAGAGGGGATTTGGGCCTGATGTAGCTTGATGGTGTGAAGTCGTGGGGAGGTGGGTGGTGTAGGGGTGTGTGTGTATTGGGCGGGCGGGCGTGAGAGGCTGCCCGAGCGGGTGGTGGTGGTTTTGAGGGTCGGGGTGGGAGGAGAAGTGGGCGTATGGGGTGAGCGGGTTGTTTCGCATATTGTGGGCGTGGTGGGGCGTGGTGTTGGTGGAGTGGGTGTATGCATGGTGGGTGAGGGAGGGGTGGTGGTAGTGGGTTGTGGTGAGGGTGTGGTGGCATGGGCGGAAGAGGTGGGAGTGGGTGTTGAGGGAGGGGGCAATGGAGAGAAGGGGTGAGGGTGAGGGAGGGGTGGCAGGGGAGGCATCAGGTGAGGTGCTGGGGGTGGTGGCGGCTGGGGAGGCGGAGGTGGTAGGGGGTGGTGGAGTTGGAGGGTGAGGAGGAAACGTAGCACTCATATGTGAATGTAGAGGGTAGTGCGGGAGCTGGAGGGGGCTGGGGGTGTGGGGCCGGGGCGGGGGAGGTGGGCGTGCGGAAAGGCCGCACGTGGCGGTTGCAGAGGGCACGGGGAGTGCCGTGATAGCCTATGACCACCTGGTATGGGTTGGGGACTCGGGTGATTGTGTGGGGCCCCGTGAAGTGGGGGGCGAGCTTGTGGGGAGTGGGGAGCTGGGCGACGACGACTGTGTCACCCGGGTTGAAGGGGTTGGAGGCTGTGTTGGGTCCAAGGTCCAGATTCTTTTGTAGGTGGTGTATCCGCCCTTTTAGCAGGTGTAGCGGGTCTGTAGTGGGAGCGGAAGCTGGCGGCTGCAGGTGGTGGCGTAGGGGTAGTAGGAGGGGAGTTTCCCCAAAGATTCTTTCGTGGGGGGAAAACCCGTCTTCTCGGGGACATGAATTCATGCCCCACTGGACAATTTTCACATGTGCCGGCCAATCGTCGTCCTTTGTTGCCTCGATTTGGGTGCGTAGCTGATTGCTAAGGGTACGATGGCTACGTTCACATACAGCGTTCCCTTGAGGCAAGTATGGTGAGGAGTGGGAGATCTTATATCCGAAAATCCTGGCTAGCTCCTCCCAGACTTTTCCAGAGAACTCGGGGGCATTATCGGAATAGATGGCTTGTGGGATGCCAAAGTAAGGGAACACGTGTCAGAGAAGGGCATCGGCGACAGTGACGGCATGATGTTCCTTAGCCGGGCAGGCTACTACGAATTTTGAGTACGTGTCTACAAAAGTGATCATGTATTTATATCCAGATTTGGGGGGAAGAGGGCCTACTACGTCGATCGCCAGGAGTTGCCAGGGCTTGTGGGTGGTGTTATGGCCCGATGGTCCGGCGGTCTGGGTGATATCTTTTCCAAGTGCGTAGGCGCGGCAAGTCTGGATAATTTCCTTGGCGAGGGTGGAGGGATTTGGGGCCCAGTAAATGTCATTGAACACCTGTAATAATTTTTTGGTGCCCAAGTGGATGCCGTTGTGGGCATGGAGGTGGCGCAGGGTGTCACATGCCACATCGGGGGCCAAGAGGATATGCCCGGACGGGGTTAGGAGGTGGTCGCCTTGTCAGCATAGCTTAGGGAATAGGGGGGCAGGGATCCAGGGGGGCCGTTCCTTGTGGTCCCAGAGTTGTAAGAGGTCCGGGTCTGGCTGTACCGTGTGGATGGGGAGGCGGGAGAGGGCATCTGCATTGGTGTGGAGCTTTCCAGGCCTGTATGAAATTTCGTACTGAAACTCCTCCAGGGTGTCATGCCACCTTGACGAGTTGGGCATTATGGGAGTCTGCTGGCGTAACCACTGGAGTGATTGGTGGTCGGTGATTATTGTGACTTGGTTCCCGGAAGGATAAGCCCTAAAATATTGGAGGGCCCAGATTATGCCGAGGCATTCTCACTTGGTGGCGGCATAATTCTTTTCAGCCAGATTCAGAGTGTGACTGGCGCAGGCAATGATGTGTTCTCTGCCGGCCTGTACCTGGACTAGGACGGCACCTATCGCGGTAAGGGACACATCGGTGTAGAGGCGAAATGGGAGGGGCGAAAAGGGAGGGCATAGTCGGGGAAGGCTACGATGGGGGCAGAGATGAGCTTGTCTTTTAAAAGGTTCCCCTTTTCGTGTCAAATCGTGAAGAGGCTTGGCAAATCTGCGAGAATCCCTTCACGAAGCGGTGGTAATAGGACGTGAGTCCCAGGAAGGCGCGGACGCCGTGGACATCCTGTGGCGGCGGTATGTCCGCTATGGCACGGAGCTTGTCGGGATCTAGGGAAATTCCTGCTTGGGAAATAGTATGTCCCAGGAACGAGACAGTTTTAGCAGCTAGGACACATTTAGAAGGATGTAGCTTAAGGCCTGCCTGGCGAATTCTGGTGAAAACTCGACGGAGGCGCTGAAAGTGGTCGGCCCAGGTCTGGCTAAAAACAATGATGTCGTTAATATTAGCTAAACATATTTCCCAAGTGAGGCCGCTCAAGACAGATTCCATTAGTCTGGAGAAAGTGGCAGGGGAGTTGCAGAGGCCGAATGGCAGAACATTAAATTCGTAATGTTTGCCATTACTGGTGGAAAAGGCCGTCTTGCCTCAATGGTCCGGATGGACGGGGACCTGCCAGTATCTAGACTGGAGGTCGAGGGTAGAAAACCAAGACGCCCTGTAGAGGGAGTCTAGGGAATCGTCAATGCGGGGGAGGGGGGTGACATCTTTAATGGTGACGTCGTTCACACGGCGGTAGTCGATGCAAAATCGCATCGTGCCGTCTTTCTTTTTTACTAGAATGACGGGGGAGGACCATGGGCTGGTGGAAGGGGAAATAACACCTGCCTCTACCATTTCGCGCACCTGGCAGTCCTCCTCTTCTCTTTGTCGAGGGTTCTTACGTCAGGATGGTTGTCGTATAGGTGGGCCTGATGTATGAATTTCGTGCAACAGGTATATGGTATGCCCTATATCTGCTGGTCCTGTTGCAAACAAATCCTGGAAATCCAGGAGGAGGTGGCATAGGGTGTCGGACTGCTGGTCGGAGAGATGGTCGGGGATGGGGGGTAGAGGGGTGGGGAGGTGGGAGGAGGATGGGGCACAGGGCTCGGCTTCCTCCATCTCTCCGATGATAAGCCCCTTGGGGAAGGTGAGAGGGGACGGGGAGAGACTGGCGATGCGGATGGCGGCGTGGTGGGGTGGGAGGAAGGTGGGGGACACAAGGCAGGCAGAAAGGGGTCCGGAGGGGAGGAGGGGGGAGAACAAAACGGATGGACCTGAGGGCCTGTTAAGGGGCACCCAAGCCTCATGGTGGGAGGAGATGGTAACAGCGGCGGAGACGGTGGCGGGGAAAGAGGGAGCAGGAGTGGGGTGGAAAGGCACGGGAGGGGGAGGAGAGGGGGGCGGGGAAAGGGGGGGAAGGGGGCACTGGGGGGAGGAAGGGGGCGAATCCTCCGGCCAGGGCCGCGGCTAGCATGTGCAAACGGCTGGGGTGGAACGGGGTGGGGGGCAGAACTGAAGTTGTCAGTGGCGACAGTCAATCGTGGCTCCGAGTTTTTGGAGCAAGTCCAGCCCTAAATGCCCGTCATAACTCCGGCAGGAGGAATAAAAAATGATGAATGGGTGTTGGGTGGACACCGGCTGGTGGGTGTCGACCCGTAGAGCCCGAGTTTCCCCACGGATGGGCAGGGGGCCATCCTCCGCGTCCACAAGGTGAGTGGTAGTAGGGCGGAGTGGGCCAAACCGTGATTTGTAGCGGGAGAAATAGTGGCTGTAAAGGCAGGACCTGGCCGCTCCTGTATCGACTAGCAGTCTGGCCTTAACGCCGTTTATTTTCATCTTGTGGTATACTGGGGGGCGATACTTAGGGGTCATGGCCCCCACCACCGTGAGTTGGCGCGGGGGCGGCCCTAAAAATCCAGCTGGCTAGGGCTTTCATTCCCCTGTTCCTGCTCCAGTTCTCCTGAATGGGGCTCGTCCACAGGCGTCAGCTCATCCCCTGGGGCCTCGCCTTCTAAGGCGGACACTTTACGCGAACCCGGGGCTGTGATTCTGCGATGAGCAGCTTTAAGCTGGTCCCATATGTCATGAAGGGGGCAGCGGGAGTTACAGGCTGTGAATTCCCAAGGGTTGATAAGAATTAGGTTCGGGTTTTCTCGTGGGGCGGGGCGCCGACGGAAGGGGTGTGCCCTGGGCGGGCTAGGCGCCGAGGTGGGGCTGGAGTGAGGCAGAGGTGGACGTGGTGTGGCTGGGGGAGCCGGGGGTTGGGTGGGGAATTTCTTAACATTGATTTGCTGTGGAGAAGGGCAGGCGGTCAGGAGGCGCCGTATCAGCTGTATATCTCTATCCATGTCTCCTGTTGGGTCACGGATAGTGAAGTGTTGCTTAACAACACTTGGGAGGACTCTGAGCAGAGTGTTAAATGTATGCTGATCCCGGGTTTCTTCATCTGCCTCCGGGTAGGCAGCAGTAACCAGGCGTCTTGCCTGTATCAGGGTATTATCTAAATCCCCGTCGAATGAAAAACTATCCAATTGGGATAGAGCCACTACTTTCCCTAATGATGGGGTGATGGCTTATACAGTGAACTTTGTAAAGTTCTGCCAGGTGAGTTCTGGGACGATTTTCGGTGCTATGTTCGCCGCCGCTTTGCCCAACAGTGGTAGTGTGACTGCAATTTTCTGTTGGTCATTTTCAAAGCCAATATCCAGTAAGGGTTTAATTACTGCCAGATATGTGTGTATATCACACTGGTCGAGGTCAAATTTGGGTAACTGAACGTGCGGTTTAGTTGCCATTTTGCCAAATATTCCTGATTACCTCTCTGTTACGCCCGGGTCTAGAACCACCACTGGCCACCAGTGTAATGCTAGGTGAAAATAGGCTCGACTCCTCGTTCCTATTACACCTAACGTGGAGCGGGGTCCTCTTTCGAGACCGGAGCTTAGTGCAATAAAGAGAGGCAGGACACAAAAACTCTAGGCAATAACCTTTACACGTATATTACCACAATCAGACACAGGACAAATCAGCAGATATTACAACATAATACATAGCAATATAAAACCTTATCTAGGACATGGGTATCTCGCAGGATACTTGCTTATCTGACATGAATGCCAACACAATCAATCCTAGAGTATTCAGGGTACAGTGAATATAGGCGCGTGCGGGAGGCGCGGGGGGTGAGTCTCACAAGGGGGAAAAAGGGGGGAGGGTGTGGGAAGTGACTTGTGACGGCTAGGAGGGAGTTATGGTAATACTGGAGAGAGGCAAATATTAACAATGAGGACTACACGTTTTCCATTAGCAAAGGGACTTTGGTAACTGATTTTATTCTTGATTTACACTTACTCTACTGTAGATACTGGGACGAGAGAGTGTCGTACAAGATTAACGGGCAGCGTGAGTGGGAGAATATCACTAATACTCTCTCGTAATATTTCTTTAGGGCTCACAGTAGTAGGGGTATGTCACTACGGAGGAATCTCCAGGCGGCACAGGCTTACTAATTGGATATACGGGACGTCACTCATAAATATAGTTCATCAGATCTTGTTCCACACACTCGTCCTTTATTCTCTCTCTGTGATCTTACTTGCCCCGATACTCACTATATTAAGTCACTGCACAATACTATACTAGGGGAAATCACACTTAACCTAAATCACTTGCACTGTAACATCACACATATTCATCGTGGGGATAGGCGGGAACATGCCGTCGACAATCCTGCCGGGCTAGGGGCACCGCCAAGGGGAGGCATACCAATAGGGCACGGGACAACTCGTAAGGGCGTCCTCTCGCATCCTGGGCTACCTGTGGCTCCCGGACTGGGCTCAGGAGTATGGCCTTCGGGACTGGGGCCGAATAGCTCCAGGAACCTCTGTTGTAAGTCTCGGCTGGAAGTGGGAGCCTTACGTCGTTGTAGGGGCATATGGAGATCGCGCCCCGGTGTCCTGGGGAGAATCGGGAGAGACTGCGGACTGCGGTCTCCAGCGTCTAGGGGCGCCGACAGGGGAGGGCTGCGGCATCGACTTACACTGGGGCCCGTCAGGTGCGTCTGCTCTAGAGCCAGACGTAGGGAGCGGAGGCCAGGGGAGGCTGTGAGGCCTGTCTGGGCCACTCTAGGATGGGAGGCCTGGGCTCTTGTCTCCTTCTGTGCACCTTCGGAGCGACAGTGGGCCGTCTCACGAGGGCGGGAGTGACAATTGGCCGTCTCTACCAGGGCACCCTCGGAGCGACAATAGGCTGTCTCACGAGGGGGGGAGCAACAATAGGTCGTCCCTACCAGGGCACCTTCGGAGCGACAATAGGTTGTCTCACGAGGAGGGGAGCGACAATAGGCCGTCTCTACCAGGACACTTTCGGAGTGACAATAGGCCATCTCACGAGGAGGGGAGCGTCAATAGGCCGTCTCTACCGGAACACTTTCGGAGCGACAATAGGTCATCTCACGAGAGCGGGAGCGACAATGGGTCGTCTCTACCGGAACATTTTCAGAGCGACAATAGGCCGTCTCACGAGGAGGGGAGCGACAATAGGCCGTCTCTACCAATACACTTTCGGAGCGACAATAGGCCGTCTCTACCGGAACATGTTCGGAGCGACAATAGGCCGTCTCACGAGGAGGGGAGCGACAATAGGCCGTCTCTACCAAAACACTTTTGGAGCGACAATAGGCTGTCTCTACCGGAGCACTTTCGGAGCGACAATAGGCTGTCTCACAAGGAGGGGCGCCGTCTGGAGTGTCTATCACAACTCCACCCCTAGCTGGTTCAACAATCCCACTCCATGAAGGTAGTGTCCTTCTCCTACAACGGCGACGGCATGGTGGCTGCGTGACATAGGGGCACACAGCCCGGGCTGACATATGTCGCTGTTGCCGGGAGTTGTTCCGACTGGTGGCGGCTACCCCGTGGGGTCCGTGTGGGGGTGTTGGCACATTCCCGGGCATACTGGGCTGTATCTTGCTTGCTCCGTTGTCATGGGCACTATGGTATATTTCGGAGGCACTGTTCTGTAAGTCACGCATTTTAGGTATAGTGACAGGTTAGTTAATATTGGTACATTATGTCACATAGACACTGTGATTACACCTGAGTTATTATACTAGAGAATATCGCATAGGTATGGTGACACTGTTCATAAAATGCAGTATAATGCCCCCAAAAATGCCCAGACATCCCCACAAGGAGCTCACAGAGAAGCAATGACAGCGCACCTGGACTCGGAGCGACAATGGCATAAGTCCGCCTGGGCCGCGCGCCCCTATGACCCAGAACTCGCCTGCCGCCACCATAGCAGGAATACTAGACTACCTTCCGGGCGAGCCTTCCCTAACCAGCTTCGGGGTGGAGCTGTTTCTCCAGCTCCTGCCAGCATCCCTGAGACATCCTGTAGCCGCTCACCCCTCGCTAAGGAGACGGCCTGTGGCCGCTCTGAGGGCAATAAGGAGATGGCCTGTAGCTGCTCCCACCTTCATCAGGAGATTGCCTGTAGCCACTCTGAAGGTGTCTTTCTTGAGAAGGCCTGTAGTAGCTCGCCCCTCGATAAGGAGATGGCCTGTAGCTGCTCTGAGGGTAATAAGGAGACAGCCTGTAGCCGCTCCCACCTTCGTCAGGAGATGGCCTGTAGCCACTCCAAAGGTGTCCTTCCTGAGACGGCCTGTAGCCGCTCAACCCTCCTGAAGGAGATGGCCTGTAGCCGCTCTGAAAGTGCCTTCTCTGAGACGGCCTGTAGCCACTTACCCCTCCTGAAGGAGACGGCCTGTAGCCACTCACCCCTCCTGAAGATGGTCTGTAGCTGCTCTAAGGGTAATAAGGAGACGGCCTGTAGCCACTCCGAAGGTGTCTTTCCTAAGACAGCCTGTAAACGCTCAACCCCCCTGAAGGAGATGGCTTGTAGCCGCTCCGAAGGTGCCTTCCCTGAGACGGCCTGTAGCCGCTCACCCCTCCTGAAAGAGACGGCCTGTAGCCACTCACCTCTCCTGAAGGAGATGGCCTGTAGCCGCTCTGAGGGTAATAAGGAGACGGCCTGTAGCCACTCCGAAGGTGTCTTTCCTGAGATGGCCTGTAGCTGCTCCACCCTCCTGAAGGAGACGGCCTGTAGCCGCTCTGTGGGGAACCAGGAGACGGCCTGTAGCTGTTCCTGCCTTTGTCAGGAGACGGCCTGTAGCCACTCCAAAGGTGCCTTTGGGTATGCTGGTAGCTGCTCACTCCCCCAGGCCATGGCCAGTAGCTGGGACCTGGCAACAACCTGTAGCCGTGCCCCCAGGAAGCCACAGCCAGTAGCCGGGCCCTACGGCAGGAGATGGCCTGTAGCCTCTCCTCCGTCTGAAGCTGACGACTGTTCCCCGACCCACGACCCAGAGGGAGTCTCGGGCCTAGAGGAGTACTGGAGAGGCCCCTTGGTCTCCCCAGGCCTCTGCTTCCTACAACTAAGGGGGGAGCGCGGTAACTCGATGGTAGGGTGTCAGGCTCGTAATCGTGAGGTTGTGAGTTTGCGCCATGCCCGGTGGCTGTCATGCTGGGAGGGGTAGCACTCTCCTGTAACCCTAGCAGGGCTATATGATCTGATGAGATCTAGCTTGGGGATTAATCCCTATCCCTACAACCGGATCTGGAGGAGACCCACCTGACGGACCCCGATGCAGACCAGTGCCGCAGCCCCTTCCTGATGGCGCCGCCAAGCCCTGGGGACCGCAGCCCTCGGGAACCCCAGACCGCCCCAAGGACTCCCGTGCGGGAACTCCCCACACCTCGACGTCAGAGATCTTCGTCCTCCGTCAGGAGCCTGAATGAAAGGTTCAGGCAGTTATTCAGCCCCAGCCCTGAGGGCCGCACTCCTGTCCCCAGCCCTGAGAGCACGGGACCCTCCGCCACCCGCAGCCCTGGACGAGAACGGATGCCCCTGCGCGTGATCCCGTGGCCTCTGGATATAGAGGCCCCCGGTGGTACCCAGCCCAGTCAGTAGAGGAGCTGTGACACCCCTCCACCCTTGCACCTGACCGCCACGACGCCCGGACCCGACAGGAGTGACAGTGATAATACAGTGTTTGTGATCTAGTGATATAAAGGCAGAACAGTGAACGAACCCTCTAATGGAAGTCAGTGATAATACCAAAGCGTGGAGTGAATAACAACTACAGTGTACAGTGTCTGTGAGCTAGTGATATAAAGACAGAACAGTGAACTAACCCTCTAATGGAAGTCAGTGATAATACCAAAGTGGTGGAGTGAGTAACAGCGACAGTGTAACCACAAATACGGCCACCCAGTGAGAGTCAAGTCTATCAGAGTGAATACGCTACCACCAGAAAATACCTCCTGATGCTAAGACCCTAATCAGACCCCAGTGCCAATGAAACACTCCCCAGCTGGGAATAACATTAGTAACTCCACGAATATAGAAAACCCAGACTTCCCATAATTAATAACACTCTGCTTCGAGTGCCATTCACTGTGACCTGAGCAGTATCCTGCGTGATACTGATAACCCATATCTAGACATAAGAGCTTGTACTTGCCCAGTGTATTTGTATCAGTGACGTCTACTCGTTCCCCTGTCCAACTTATTGAACTTATTAATACATGTGTAAGGTTGTTGCCTTGAGTTTTTGTGTCCTACCTCTCTCCTATTTGTCTAAGCTCCGGTCTAGAAAGAGAGTCCCGCTATACGCTAGGCCTTTACGGGACGGGAAGCCAGACCTAAAACACCTAGCATTGTAGTTCTTATACTTTGTCCATTGGACTCAGCATAGTACACTCGTCTATTTGCACTTAGGTATCACCACACACTTGTAAATTGCTCTAGTCTTGGGAACTTAGGTACCAACACAGCACTCTGAGTACATTGGGTTAGAGACACTCTACGGGTGGTGTTTCTGTCTCACTGTTTTTAGAATACACAGATACTGTGATTGATAGTCTCTAATACAGCACTGGGGTCTCACTGTGTTGCCTAGGTCTGGGATTATTCAAGGTGGCGCCCAGGAGTCGGAGGGAGCCCTACTGGTGAGCCCTCCTGTAGGAGGCAAGGGACAGCTCTCGGGGGCATCACGGACTGGGCGCGTTTTGGGTCTGGGGTACAAGGATGCCCTTTCCTGTCAGGGCCTCGACCTGGTGAGGGGTCCTCGGGGCTGGGGCCAAACAGCGTCAGGAGTCGGGCCTGCTGCTTCTTACTCCAGGCGGAGGGCCGACAGTCAGTGGGGCCAGGGCGGTCCCACTGTGGGGTCCAAGGACTGGCCCTGGGAGGCCTGGGACTGCGGTCGCTTCTAGGTTGGGGCACCATCAGGGGTTGACTGTGGCACCTTGCCCATGGTGCATCCGTCAGGACCTGGCGCTGTCCGGGGGCAGGCTAGAGGGTGTGGATCCTGCCTTCAGCGACGGGGCCTCGCCACCACTCCTGGAACGGCAGCACCTCCGGGGAACTACACCTGGAGGGAGAGACAGAGGGATGTCCCATGCAGCCGCAGGGTGAAGAGTGGGCCGCACAAGGGACCTTCTTCTCCGGCAGAACCCTCGGGACTGTGGATGAAGGGTGTACAGTGGCCATCCCTTCCCCGACGTGTACAGTGGCTGTCGTTGCGGTTCCACAGGCCCTTGGGCTAGCAGCAGAAGGATGTACAGTGGCTGTTCCTTCCCCAGCACGTACAGTGGCCATCGCTGTGGTGCTGCTCCCAAAGGAGGAAGAGGGATGTACAGTGGCTGTTCCCTCCCTGGCGTGTACAGTGGCCATTGCCGCGGGCCTGCCTGCCCAACGGGAAGTAGCTGAGCTGCCTGAACCTCTCGCTCAGGCACCTGATGGAGGACGAAGAACTCCGGCTTGGGGGCGAAGGGATGTCCCGCCTGGGGGTCCTGGGGGCGGTCTGGAGGTCCCGGGGGCTGCGGTCTCTGGCTGTTGAAGACTCTGTCAGGAGTGGGCTGTGGCATCAGCCTCTGTCAGGGTCCGTCAGGTAGGTCCTCTCAGGAACCGGCTGCAGTAAGTAGAGCCCAGTGATAGTTACAAGGCCTCTCCAATACTCCTCCAGGCTGGGGTCTTCCTCCAGGTTGTAGTTTCGTGGACAGGAGTCAGCACCTGACAGAGGAGCGGCTGCCAGCTGTCTCCTGCCATGGGGCCCAGCTACTGGCCGTTGCCTTCTAGGGGCATGGCTACCGGCCATCATTAAGGCCCGGCTATTGGCCATGGCCTGGGGAAGGGAGTGGCTATAGGCCGACTCAAGGGCACCTTCGGAGCGGCTACCGGCCATCTCCTGACGAAGGCGGGAGCAGCTACTGGCCATCTCCTCGTTACCTCCAGGCAGGCTGCATGCCGTCTCCTGCAGTAGGGTCGAGTGGCTACAGACCGTCTCTTGAGGGGCACCTTCAGAGCAGGTACCAGCCATCTCCTGACGAAGGCGGGAGTGGCTACCGGCCGTCTCCTTGTTACCCTTCAGAGCAGCTGCAGGCCATCTCCTGTAGGAGGGTCGAGCAGCTACCGGCCGTCTTGTTTAGGGCACCTTCAGAGTGGCTTCTGGCTGTCTCCTGACAAAGGCGGGAGCGGCTACCTTGGCTATCTCCTTGTTACCTCCAGAGCGGCTGCAGGCTGTCTCCTGCAGAAGGGTTGAGCAGCTACTGGCCGTCTCAGGGGTGTTGACTGGAACTAGAGCAGTGGTTCCCAACCTTTTTCATTACATTACCCGTTTACTGACTTTTCAAGTTTGTGTTACCCACATCATCAAGACTGTACTTTGCGACACAAGGCACTTTAATGAGCACTTAATGATACAGCACAATACAAGGACGCAATACCTCAGTCACTCTGGCAATCACCCCACAGGCAGGCACAGAATCTCCCCTCAGTCACAGCCTCAGGCAGTTTCCTCACGACACGGCACTGTCTATACATGGCACTGTCTATGCACAGCACTGTTTATATGCGGCTGCAGGGGCACAGAAAAGGCACAGGAAAGGCACAGCAACTCACAAAGGTGACGGAGAGCTGGGCACAGCAGGGAACCGCACCCTGGCCAGGCGACGCACCTCTCCCCTCTGTCCTCTCTGTCTCAGTGACTCACCGCCGCACCCACCGCCTGCCGCTTGTCCCGTATGAGACGTGTCTGTTCTCTTCTCCGTTTTCTCTCTCACACCCATACTGCACAACTACAATTTTGCACACATATTGTACATACACACGTACACAAACATTCGTATCAATATGAATGCCTTTATTCTCAGCCTTCCATTACCCACTCAAATGATCCAAATTACCGACTTGTGACCCCGTGGTTGTTGGTGGTCGGCTCACCTGGAAAGTAGTCTCGCTTTTCTGCTATGGTGGCGGTGGGCGAGCTCCGGGTCATAGGGGCGCGCGGCCTGGGCGGACTTACGTCCCTGTCGCCCGGAGTCCAGTCGCGCTATATATACTCCTCTGTGGGCTCCTTCTTGGGGTGTTGGGTTGTCCTCGGTGATACTATACTGCATTTTATCTATGATTTGTGTATGATTCTACTTGAAAGGTTGTAATATACAGTAACCCCCTGAAATCTTCCTACTTTAATAATAAAATAATTATAATGGCTCCCTCCTTTCACCTGCCCACAGGGTCTGAGTCCACCCCAGATACATGTCCAAAAAGATTTGCATAATTCCCTGTCTCTACGCCTCATGCATCCATATGCTATAGTGTTTGGATGATTATTGAATCAGTTAATTATCTTAGATCATTCATTTCCAGTGTGTGTGAGAGTCAACGGGATGGTTATCTTCGTGCGGATGCTGCTGTGGCCGATGTGTTTTGGTGTGACAGCTTCCCGCCATAATGACAGGTAGGGTGTTTAGTTGCAGAATAATCAGATTGTACTGTAAATATATGCTGGACAGTTTCAGCCAATGTGGTGCTATGGATCTCCCAAACCATTTCATTTCGTCGTATTATTTGTGGTGGAAATATTGCTAAAGTCGAAGTATTAGTGGCGATGTGGTGGTGGTGGTGATGGTGGGCACCGTGGTGGTAGTGTTCGATGTGAAGGTTGTGGTGTTGATGGTGTAGATCAGTGCAGTCTGAATCAATAAACAACCTCTCCTTAATTAATGACAAGAACTGGGCAGGATATTCTTACGATTTACAGTAGAACAGAGGCTCTCAATCTTCTTCGAGTCTCGTCCCCCTTAGCCTTGGTCCACATATTATCCACCCCCCCCCCACACACACACACTTCCTGCAGTCAACTGTCTTTAAAACTTTCTCCCGAATTATTATTAACAGGTTCAAGTCGATGTTAACCCAGGTGAATACAAGCTGAATTAGCTCTTTTCCTGCAGTCCACTATGCTCCTTTTCGGGGGAAAAGATTTCTTGGTAGGCTATCTTTAATATTCTCTCGAAAAGATCAGATTTAGAGAGAGAGAGAGAGAGAGAGAGAGAGAGAGAGAGAGAGAGAGAGAGAGAGAATAGGGGAAAACATATATTACACGGGTATAAAGAAACTGTTTTACGGCTGGAGCAGACACAGAATATGAATACTGAATGTAAATCAGTGGTTCATCGTGACACACACACACACACACACACACACACACACACACACCCTCGCTGGCGCAGTGGTAACGTTCTCGCATGCCATCTGGTAGACGGGAGTTCGCGCCTCGCTCAGGTTGTGAAAAGTTTCACTGACGAAGTGGGTGGTTACTGTCCCCCTTGAGCAAGGGGACGGGTGTGTGGATGTGTGAAGGTCACAGCCTTGCCCTTAGATCGGACTATATGAGCTTTCAGCTCCCTTCCGGGAGGGTAAAATGCTGACGATCACGACCATCAAGTGATCCTGACCGACCCGGTGAATTACACATGCTAAGAAAGATAATAACATCATTCATTAGACCAACCCTGGAATATCCATCAGTAGTCTGGAGTCCTCATCTCAAAAAGCACATAGATAAGATTGAAAAAGTTCAAAGGGCCGCTACAAGATGGATACCAAGCTTGAGGGACCTAAGCTACGAAGAAAGACTAAATGAACTGAATCTACCAACACTACAGGAGCGAAGGAAAAGAGGTGACATGATAATGCTATATAAGTGCATATCAGGGAAGGAGAAAATAGACATAAATGATTACTTAACACATGGAGAAGCATCAGCAAGAGGACACTGAAAAAAAATGCATAAGAAGAGAGGTGATAAAGACGTAAGGAAATTCAGTTTCCCAAACAGAGCAATTGACCAATGGAATGCACTACCGAATGAAATAGTGTGTGCCAAAACAATTCACAAATTTAAGGATATGTACGATAAATATGGTTTAAGACACGGGACAGTACGAGCTGGACTCATTCCTGTAAAGATACAATTAGGTAAGAACAAATAGGTAAGAACACACACACACACACACACACACACACACACGCACTTTAAGTATTGCAAAATGGATACATACTTCAGTAAAACAATTTTGGAAAAGAAAAGGGATAAAGGTAAAAAGCAAAATGATGATTTCTACCAAGAACTGGTTGAAGTAGAGACCCACAATAGACTGGCTGAACGTGTAAACAAACTAGAAATGGCTTTCAAAAATGAAATTGATGAAATAAAGAAGCAGATGCACTTGCAAAAGGAAGAAATAGAAAAACTAAGAAGGGAGGCCAATAAGAAAGACACAACCATCAGTGAACTAACCGTGGAATTGAGTACACTTAGGAAGAAAATGAGTGAAATGGCAAGTACAGCAGTCAATCACGAGAGTGTTATGGAAGAGTTCAAAAATGACACAGAGACAATTAGGCAAGTTAGCAGTCTTACTGACCAGAGCAGTGATATTGAGGAGAAGATAACACAAGTAAATGAAGCTGTGCAAAGCTACAAAAATGATGTAGAAACCACGTATGGTGAAAGTAAAGAAAGACTTAGAAACAAGGGTGGAGGAAAAAAGCATTAAAAAGGAGGTGAAAAGAATAATCCAAAACAATCCAAAGTTAGTCAGAGATTCAGTAGAGATAAACAAATCAATAGTAACCACTGGTATAGAAGAGGATGAAGTTAAAAACAAGATCACAAGAGACAAAATGGAGATGGCAAATGTAATGAGCTTACTGAAAGAAGTATCAGAGGAAATCTGTAGTAAAGACAAAGAGGAACACAAAAGGTTAGGGAAATACGAGAAAAGCAAGACAAGACCTCTAAAGGTGACTTTCCAAAGTGTAAACACTGTGGAAGAGATACTAAAAAATGCAAAGAATCTTAAGGAAAAAGAGGAGTTCAAAAATGTATGGATAAAAAGATGCCTAACGCAAGAGGAACTGGAATTACTGAAAGAGAAAAGGAAGCAAAAAGAAAAAATGAGGGAAGATCAGAAGAGGACAAGAAGAAATTTTTTTTTTACAAAGTAATTGGATTGCAGGTACGAAAGTGGTACACAAACAGGATGGAAGAAAAAGGAGGAATGTAGTAGAACCATGTCATGACAGGTATATAAACAAGATGATAAAGTTGATGTACTCAAATTTGGATGGAATGGTATCTAAATTACTAGAGATGAATGATTATGTCAGAGAAAATGAACCACAAATAATATGCCTAACTGAAACAAAATTAATACCAAGGTTATCAAATGACATACTAAACATAGAGGAATACAATATATGGAGAAGAGACAGATATTTAAAAAAAGGAGGAGGAATTATAATATTAACTAAGAAAAATCTGAAAGTCAAGGAAATAACACTAGATATACCATCACAAGTAGAACTGATTGCAGTAGAGATCGACACATCTGAAGGTAAAGTAATTGTAGCCAATTTGTACATGCCACCCAGATCAAACACATGGGAAAGAGACAAATATGAGGACCTGGCAGAGAGTACAATTCAGAGTGTAAGATCATTGCTACATAAAATGGAAGAGAAATCGGAAAGAATTATACTAACTGGGGACTTCAATACAAATATAACTTGGAATACTCTATATATAAATAGCCAAGAAAGCTGTTGGGGCCAAAAGCTCCTGGATCTCGTACAAGAGTTTTTCTTAACGCAACATGTGAGGGAAACCACCAGAAAAAGAGGACTTGATGTACCTTGAGTGATAGATCTAATATTTACAAGGCAAGAAAATGATATTGACAGTTTAATATATCACCCTCCACTCGGCAAAAGCGATCATGCAGTACTAAATTATAACTTCAGGATAGCATATGACATAGTAAACAGCAATGATAGTTACAAGAAGAGCCTAAACTATAAAAAGGGAAATTATCAAGACCTAAAGAAGTATTTCTTAGAAGTTGATTGGGAAAATGAGCTTAGAGGACAAGATTTAAATGCTGTATATAAAAATTTTTGTGAATTTTATGAAATAGGAGTCCAGAAGTACATCCCACAGCACAAAGAAGCAGATAAGAAAATACAGAAATGGTTCAATACAGAATGTAAAAAATCAAAAGAAAGAAGAGATTTGATGTGGAATAGATACAGAAGACACAATAGTGAAAGGGCGTATAGTAATTACAAACAGGCAAGAAACGACTATACAAGAATAAGGAGGGAAGCCCAAAAACAGTTTGAGGAGGATATAATAAATAAAAGTAGTGATCAACCAAAGCTGTTTTACAGCTATATCAGAAGCAAAACTAAAGTAAAAGATATCATACAATCCATTACGGACGAGGGAATCACTTATACACAAGAGAAAGATATTTGTGAAGCACTAAACAAGAATTTCCAATTAGTTTTTACAGAAGAAAAAATTTTTGAGAGGGACTATGTGGAACACGCATGTCCACACATACTACCAGATATAGAAATAGCAGAAAAAGTAATACAGGAGGAGTTAAGTGGATTAGACAGAGGAAAAGCAAGTGGTCCTGATGAAATTTCATGTTGGGTATTACGAGAATGTGCAAAGGAGTTATGTAAACCATTATTTTTAATTTTCAAGAAATCCTTCAGTCAAGGTAAACTACATGATATTTGGAAAAAAGCAAATATTGTCCCCTTATTCAAGAAAGGATATAGACAAAATCCACTCAACTACCGACCAGTATAACTGACCAGTGTTGTAAGCAAGGTATTAGAAAAACTTATAAGAAAAGCTTGGGTAAATCATCTAGAAGAACACAGTATGATAACAGAAAGACAGTTTGGTTTCAGAGAAGGAAAATCGTGTGTTACTAATCTGTTGAGCTACTATGACAGAGTAACAAACACAATACAGGAAAGGGAAGGATGGGTGGACAGTATCTATTTAGGTTTCAAGAAAGCTTTTGACACAGTACCACACCAAAGACTTTTATGGAAACTGTACCATCAAGGAGGAATTCGAGGCAAACTGTTTTGTTGGATGCAAGACTTTCTCATAAAAAGAGAAATGAGGACAGTACTAAGAGGAAACTACTCATCATGGAAAGAAGTGACTAGTGGAGTACCACAGGGTTCAGTGCTGGCACCAATCATGTTTTTAGTGTATATAAATGATATAAACAGTGTTACATAGCCTATGATTTCATCATCCTTTGTGTAATTTTAACGCACAGTATGCTGCATGTTTGATCACGAGCGTGTTCTGCCTCAGTTCCCCCCTTCTACCGTTATAGTAGAGTAAGTCGTCATTTCTGGAGTTCAGAGCAGGATTGTCAACTCTTTGTCCCCATGGCTTCATTTGCACGTCCTTCTTACAAGTTGTATCAAGCTCTGCCGGCCCCTATATAATGAGCTCAGTCTCTGCATCATTGCCACTTAGATCTGCTCCTCATTTTGTTCACATCTCTGTCCTCCCCTGTACAGATATTATTATTATGAGTGCTCAAGAAATCTCCAAACATCTAGCAGCTGTGTGTAATTTGAGTATAACTGTTGTATTTTTTCTTGCACTGTGTAGCATAAGGTTAATTCTTAGGCCTAGTGAGGTTTTTGATTAATGTTGGGTTTTATGTCAGTCATTTTTTATAATAGTTTGTATCTGTAATAATTTATCTTGCATTAACTGAGCATTACCTGGTGTATTTTCATTTTATCAGGGCTGACTTAGATAAATTTACTCTCGCTAATTTCGTGTTAACAGAGGCTATTGCAGTTAACCATATATTTAACCTGTTTATTTGCCATTACATTATCCTTATGAGTCCTGAATGTTTTGTTGTTAGTTTGAGCATTAAACTTTAACTTGTAATTTTACCTAACTCTTTTGTTTTGAACCTGGAACTTTACAGGACAGTAGTGATTTTTAGTATTCTCAATTAAAGTGTACATTATCTTTCTCTGTTCCGTAACATAAATTTGGCGACCTCGCCAGGATATTCAGGATATTATCATAAGGATATTGCTCGATATTTTGTGACTGTTACTTATTCATGATGTCTACTATTACTACACTTGATGAAGCCAAAGATTTTTTGTCAAATGTGCAAACAGTGTGTGATGTAGAAAACAGAACAAAGAATGAACTTAAGCTTGTTGCTCAACAATTGGGAATTGCTGTTCGCTCTCATCATTCTAAAGATCAAATTGTTGACATGATTAATGAAAGCTTGTTTAATGTAACTCCTCGAAATGAGCAAACGCAGATTGAATTAGCTAAGTTACAGCTAGCCCTGCAGGAGTCTCGTGCTAAGGAGGCTGAATTTCAGGCCCGTTCTAAAGAGGCTGAGGCACAAGTTGAAATTGCTAGGATTCAGGCAGACCATGAGTATCGCTTGAAACAAGGTGGAACTGGATCATCTAGCGCTGATGATTTTGATGTGGCTAAAAATGTTAAACTTGTCCCTCCTTTTAATGAATCTGATTTAACAAAGTATTTTCAGTTGTTTGAGAGGGTAGCTACAGGTTTTAATTGGCCAAAAAAGTATTGGCCAGTACTCCTTCAAACTGTTCTCACCGGTAAAGCTCAAGTAACTTATGCATCTTTGCCTCAGGATCAATCTGATAATTATGATGTAGTTAAGAGCTTGATTCTTAAGGCCTATGAGCTTGTTCCTGAAGCCTATAGAGTAAAATTTAGGACAACTTACAAGCAAGATAAGCAATCCCATGTTGAGTATGCAAAAATCAAAGAAGATCTGTTAGAGCAGTGGTTAAATTCTAAGAATGTGGATTCTGATTTTGGTAAATTTAAGCAGATGATTTTGCTGGAGGACTTCAAGAGGTGTATTTATAAAGATGTAAGCCTATATCTTGATGAGAAAAGAATAGATAATTTGTCTGATGCTGCAGTTTTAGCTGATGAGTATGTTCTCACTCACAAGAGATATTCTAGAGAAAAAGGGAAAGCTGAGAGTAAGTACGTTGCCTCTACTCAGAGTACAGGTAACAGGAAAGAGAATAAGGATGATGTTTCTCAGGAAGTAAATACCAGCTTCACCTCTAGATTTCAGAAAAGTAAATGTACTTATTGTAGTAAGCTTGGTCATACTACGGAGAGATGTTTCAGGAGACAGCGTGATGTGAACAAAAAGGAGTCTTTAAATATTCAGTCAATTGGTCTAGTGTCCACTCTTGAGAGTTCCCAGAATTCTTTAACTGAGTTAACTGAACCTGCTTTGAGGGGTAACTTAAATTCTCATGATGGAGCTCCTCTTTTGAGCAGTAACGTGGGTGACACTCTCAAGAGTTCATGTGCTAATTTCCTGTCTGATGGTTTTGTCAGTCCTCTGGACAGTAATGACAGGAAATCAGTTAAAATATATCGTGATACAGGTGCTTGCCAATCCCTTATGCTGACCAGTGTTCTAGGCTCTAATGTTAATTCCTCTGATGAAACTGTAATCTTACAAGGTGTAGGGAATAATTACTTCTCTGTCCCTCTGTGCAGAGTGAATTTAGAGTCTGGTTTTGTTAATGGTTCCGTTATTGTTGGGTTGGTTGAGACACTCCCAATGTCAGGTGTAACTTTCTTACTTGGAAATGATATTGGTGGAAGTCAAGTGTGTCCAGCTCCTCAGTTGTCTAGTGAGCCAGTGGCTGCGTCCCAGGATTGTGGTGTCCCTGATGTGTTCCCTGCATGTGCTGTCACTAGGGCTAAGTCTAAAGTTACTGGTGATTTAGAGGATAATGATGATGATGATGTTATCCTAGCTGACACTTTTCTTGCTAATTTGGACCACTCACCAGATGAGGCAGTACCCCGTAGTGTTGATAATTTGTCTCGTCAAGAGTTGGTTGAGTTGCAGGTTGCTGACCCTGAGTTGAAAGGTCTAGCTAACTCTGCTTACAGTGAAGAAGAGTCAGCCGGTGCTTCTACTTGTTATTATGTAAAGTCAGGAGTACTTATGAGGAAGTGGAGACCCCCAACAGCATCAGCCGACTGTGAATGGGAGGTTGTACATCAAGTTGTCATCCCTCGTGTTTGTGGGCAGGATATCATTAGAGTGGCTCATGATTCCAGTTTGGCAGGACACCTTGGAGTGAGGAAGACTGTGGCACGCATTTTGAAACACTTCTACTGGCCAGGTATCTTCAGGGATGTTTCCTGGTATTGTAAGTCTTGTCACACCTGTCAAGTTGTGGGGAAGTGTAATCAGACCAAAAAGGTTGCACCTCTAGTTCCCATTCCTCCTTTTGAGGCGCCTTTCACCCGTGTGTTGGTGGATATTGTGGGCCCTCTTCCTAAGACTTCTTCAGGATTTTCTTATGTGTTGACCCTGATTGATATGGCTACTCGTTATCCTGAAGCCATTCCACTTAGAAATATCTCAGCAAAGAACGTGGTTAAGGAAATGCTAGGGTTCTTCACAAAGTTTGGTCTGCCCAAGGAGGTACAGTCAGACCGGGGAAGTAATTTCATGTCAAATGTTTTCAAGCAGTCTCTGAAAGAGTTGGGCATCACCCAGATCACGTCTTCAGCTTACCATCCCCAGACCCAAGGAGCGTTGGAGAGATATCATCAAACACTCAAATCGATGCTCAAGAAATACTGTTTGGAACATCAGAAAGACTGGGATAAAGGTCTTCCATTCGTTGTATTTGCTGCAAGAGAATCTCCAAATGAATCACTGGGCTTCTCACCTTTTGAACTACTGTTTGGCCATGAAGTAAGAGGACCCCTTAAGTTACTCAAGGAATGCTGGCTGTCGGAGGAAGATGACGTCAACCTGCTGGAGTATGTGATGAAGTTCAAAGAACGGCTGTCCACTGCTTTACAGCTGGCGAGAGAGAATTTAGGAGCTGCTCAGGAGAAGATGAAGACTTGGTATGATAAGAAGTCCAGGTTACGCAACTTTCAGCCAGGAGATCAGGTTTTGATTCTGCTACCAGTTCATGGGCAACCTCTTCAAGCCAAGTTTAGTGGTCCTTATTTCGTGGAGAAGAAACTCAGTGATGTCAACTATGTCATCGCCACACCAGATCGTAGAAAGAGCAAGCAACTATGTCATATCAACATGCTAAAGTTATATCACAGGCGGGACGAAAATAATCCAGTCTGCACTGTAGCTGTTCCACCCGAGTCTGCAAGTGAAGCTCTCCCATGCAGTATGAGCCTGAGTGATAGTTTGGGGAAGAATCCTGATATCATGAATGATCTCCAGACTAAGCTTTCTCATCTACCTCCCGAGGAAAGGCAGGAGTTTTCGGCATTACTGCAGGAGTACCCGCAAGTGTTCCGTGCCACTCCAGGAAGAACTACTGTGTTGATGCATGATGTCGAGGTTGGAGACGCAAAGCCAATTAAACTGCCTCCTTACCGTGTGAACCCAGTGAAAGTTCCTCTCATCCAGAAGGAGCTTGGCTACCTGTTGGACCACAAGATGATTGAGCCCTGTCAGAGCGAGTGGAGTTCTCCTGTCACTCTAGTCCCTAAGCCAGGTGGGTCACAGAGGCTTTGCATCGACTACAGACGTGTTAATCAGATAACTAAAACAGACACTTACCCTCTCCCTCGTGTGGAAGATTGCATAGACAAGATCGGAAAGGCTAGGTACATAAGTAAGTTTGATTTGTTAAAGGGATACTGGCAAGTACCTATGACTGAACGTGCTAGGGAGATCTCATGTTTTGTAACACTAGGAAAGGCTTTTGCATGTTCGGTAATGCCATATGGTATGAAGAATGCACCAGCCACATTTCAGAAGCTCATGAATGTTGTAACAGAGGGTTTGGCAGGGTGTGTTGTTTATATTGATGATGTATTAATCTTCAGTGACAACTGGAAAGATCATCTATGCCATGTCAGTGAATTTCTTGACCGTTTGGTTCAGGCTGATCTTGTAGCTAATTTATCAAGGTGTGAGTTTGGTCAAGCTGGAGTTCAGTGCCTTGGGTATGTAATTGGTGATGGACATGTTGCACCACCAGGAGCTGAGGTTCAGGTTATAGGTGATCTTCCCAGTCCTAAAAGTAGGAAAGAGCTACAAAGATTTTTGGGAATGGTAGGTTATTACAGGAGATTTGTTCTTAACTTTTCTATTCTTGTATCACCACTTACAGACCTACTGAAAAGGGGAGTTAAATTTGTCTGGACCGATAACTGTGAATCCTCTTTCAACAAACTTAAAGCTATTCTATTAAGTCAGCCAGTGCTCGCTACTCCAAATTTTGCTAAGCCTTTTAAGATGGCTGTTGATGCAAGTGATACAGGAGTTGGGGCTGTTTTGCTGCAAGAGGATGATCAGGGTATTGAACATCCTGTATCTTATTACAGTAAGAAGTTCACTTCACCTCAAAAGAACTACTCCACTATTGAGAAAGAGCTTTTGGCCTTGATTTTGGGTTTACAGCAGTTTTCATTTTATTTGTGTTCTGGTTTTGACCCCATAGTCATTTATACCGATCACAACCCACTGAAATTCCTTAGTAAGTTTAAAGATAAAAATCAGAGATTGACAAGATGGAGTCTACTTCTTCAGGAGTATTCATTAGACATACAACATGTCAAGGGGAAAGAAAATGTTATTGCAGATTGCTTATCTAGACTTTAGACAGATTGTTTTAGAGTAATAAGAAATTTCCTTTGTAAATTTCTTTTTCTTTGTGGGGAGGTGTTACATAGCCTATGATTTCATCATCCTTTGTGTAATTTTAACGCACAGTATGCTGCATGTTTGATCACGAGCGTGTTCTGTCTCAGTTCCCCCCTTCTACCGTTATAGTAGAGTAAGTCGTCATTTCTGGAGTTCAGAGCAGGATTGTCAACTCTTTGTCCCCATGGCTTCATTTGCGCGTCCTTCTTACAAGTTGTATCAAGCTCTGCCGGCCCCTATATAATGAGCTCAGTCTCTGCATCATTGCCACTTAGATCTGCTCCTCATTTTGTTCACATCTCTGTCCTCCCCTGTACAGATATTATTATTGTGAGTGCTCAAGAAATCTCCAAACATCTAGCAGCTGTGTGTAATTTGAGTATAACTGTTGTATTTTTTCTTGCACTGTGTAGCATAAGGTTAATTCTTAGGCCTAGTGAGGTTTTTGATTAATGTTGGGTTTTATGTCAGTCATTTTTGATAATAGTTTGTATCTGTAATAATTTATCTTGCATTAACTGAGCATTACCTGGTGTATTTTCATTTTATCAGGGCTAACTTAGATAAATTTACTCTCGCTAATTTCGTGTTAACAGAGGCTATTGCAGTTAACCATATATTTAACCTGTTTATTTGCCATTACATTATCCTTATGAGTCCTGAATATTTTGTTGTTAGTTTGAGCATTAAACTTTAACTTGTAATTTTACCTAACTCTTTTGTTTTGAACCTGGAACTTTACGGGACAGTAGTGATTTTTAGTATTCTCACTTAAAGTGTACATTATCTTTCTCTGTTCCGTAACAACAGTAACACTGGAAATGAGAGCTATCTGAATATGTTTGCAGATGATGCAAAAATACAAAGGAGAATTACTAACACAGACTCTTGTAAAAAGCTACAAGAAGAATTAAATAAACTTCATGAATGGAGTAGTACATGGCAAATGGAATTCAATGTGGACAAGTGTCATGTAATCAAGTTTGGTAAAAGTGGAAAAAGACCTGATTGGGATTATAAGTTAGGAAATAAAACCCTATACACATCAGAAAGAGAGAAAGACCTAGGTGTGATTATCAATAACAGACTATCTCCGGCTGACCACATCAGCGAGAAGGTACGGAACATGTATACACTGCTTGCAAATATGAGAATAGCATTCACATACATAAATGAAGACATGCTAAGAAGGATAATAACATCATTCATTAGACCAACCCTGGAATATGCATCAGTAGTCTGGAGTCCTCATCTCAAAAAGCACATAGATAAGATTGAAAAAGTTCAAAGGGCCGCTACAAGATGGATACCAAGCTTGAGAGACCTAAGCTACGAAGAAAGACTAAATAAACTGAATCTACCAACACTACAGGAGCGAAGGAAAAGAGGTGACATGATAATGCTATATAAGTGCATATCAGGGAAGGAGAAAATAGACATAAATATGGTTTAAGACACGGGACAGTACGAGCTTGACTCATTCCTGTAAAGATACAATTAGGTAAGAACAATTAGGTAAGAACACACACACACACACACTGGGGAAATTACTGAACATGGAGGGAAGTGACTATAGCGGAGTTCCACAGGGCTCATTGCTGGCACCAATTAATTTTTAGTGTATACAAATGACATAGGCAGAAACATTGGAAATGGAAGCTATCTAAATATATTTGCGGATGATGCAAAAATACAAAGGAGAATTACTAACACAGATTCTTGCAAAGAGCTACAAGAAGAATTAAATAAGCTTCATGAATGGAGCAATAAATGGCAAATGGAATTTAATGTGGACATGTGTCATGTAATTAAGTTTGATAAAAGTGAGAAAAGACCAGACTGGGATTATAAGTTAGGAAGATCAACCCTACACCTATCAGAAAGGGAGAAGGACCTAAGAGCGATTATCAATAACAGACTATCTCCAGCTGACCACATCGGTGAGAAGGTATGGAACATGTATGCACTGGATGCTAATATAGGAATAGCATTCACATACATAAATGAAGACATGCTGAGAAAGATAATAACATCATTCATCAGACCAATCTTGCGGTATGCATCAGTAGTCTGGAATCCTCACCTCAAAAAACAGATAAGATTGAAATGGGCAGCTACAAGATACCAAGCTTGAGGGAACTAAGCGACGAAGAAAGACTAGAAAAACTGAATCAACCAACACTACAGGAGAGAGGGAAAAGAGGAGACAATTAGGCCATATAAATGCATCTCAGGGAAAGAGAAAATAGACATAAATGAATATATAACCTACGGGGAAGCATCATCAAGAAGACATGTTAAGGAAATTCAGTTTCCCAACTATACCTCATACCAATTAATCTGGCCAGGCATGTATAGCAACACTGTTCCTGCCGAGATTCTGATTGGCTGGAGGTGTTTGTTCGATTTCGTTGTTGCATAAACCGATACTCTCTTTAATATCAGATGTGATACTGAATTTGTCGACAATACAATCGTGAAAAGCAATAAGAAATCCTTCATATACTGAACAACAATGAATTTTTCGTAGGAAGATAGAGATATGAGTCAACAAAGTATTAGAATAGTCCAAGTCAAGGTCAGCATTCGAACAATTCCTTTAAATCTCCGACACTCCGTAATATAACAGAAAATTAAGGAAACCTGCTTAATCTAAGTGTTGGTATAACACATTTAAATTTTAAGATCAGTCCGTACTGTGATAATAGAGGAGATATAATGAAATAGTCTTCCTTTAGCCTACTTTGATTTTCGCAATTTTTTCAAACCTCCCTCCCCGCAGAACTCGTCTTTTCATTAGAATTTTTAATTACTCAAAGTTGTGGCACGATTTGAGGATGCGGACTGATCTTATCATTAAAATGTGTGTTATAGCAACGCTTAGATTAAGCAGGTTTCCTTAATTTTCTGTTATATTAAGGAGTGTCGGAGATTTAAAGGAATTGTTCGAATGCTTACCTTGACTTAGACTATTGTAATATTTTGTTGACTCATATCTCTATCTTCCTACGAAAATTTCATTGTTGTTCAGTATATAACGGATTTCTTATTGCTTTTCACGTTGTATTGTCGACAAACTCAGTATCACATCTGATATTAAAGAGAGTATCAGTTTATGCAACAACGAAATCGAACAAACACCTCCAGCCAATCAGAATCTCGGCAGGAACAGTGTTGCCACACATGCCTGGCCAGATTAATTGGTATGACGTATAGGGCAACTGATAAGCGGAATGCACTACCGAATGACATAGTGTGTGCCAAAACTATTCATAAATTTAATTTTAAGGATATGTATGATAAAAATGGTTTAATACACGGGACAGTACGAGCTTGACTCATTCCTGTAAAGATACAATTATGTAAGAACAATTAGGTAAGGTACGAACACACACACACACACACACACACCATAGATGAACTAACAGTGGAAGTGAGTACACGTAGAAGGAAAATGAGTGAAATGAGAAGCACAGTAGTCAACCACGAGATCATTATGGAAGAGTTAAAAAATGATACAATTAGGCAAGTAAGCAGTCTGATAGACCACAGCAGTGATACTGAGAAGATAACACAGGTGAATGAAGCTGTGCAAAGTTACAAAAATGATGTGGAAACCACGTATGCTGAAATGGTGAAAGTAAAGAAAGACTTAGAAACAAGGGTGGAAGAAAAAAGCATTAAAAAAGAAGTGAAAAGAATAATCCAAAACAATCCAAAGTTAGTCAGAGATTCAGCAGATATCAACAAATCTATAGTAATCACTGGTATAGAAGAGGAAGAAGTAAAAAACAAGATCTCATGAGACAAAAAGGAGCTGGCAAATGTAATGAGCTTATTGAAAGAAGTATCAGAGGAAATCTGTAGTAAAGACATAGAGGAACACAAAAGGTTAGGGAAATACGAGAAAAGCAAGTCAAGACCTCTAAAGGTAACCTTCCAGAGTGTAAACACCGTGGAGATACTAAAAAATGCAAAGAATCTTATGGAAAAAGAGGAGTTCAAAAATGTATGGATAAAAAGATGCCTAACACAAGAGGAACTGGAATTACTGAAAGAGAAGAGGAAGGAAGCAAAAACAAAAAATGAGGGAAGATCAGAAGAGGAGAATACATTTTTTTTTACAAAGTAATAGGATTGCAGGTACGAAAGTGGTACATAAACATGGAGGGAATAAAAAGGAGAAAGGTAGTAGAACTATGTCATGACAAGTATATAAACAAGATGATTAAGTTGATGTACTCAAATGTGGATGGAATGGTAACTAAATTATTAGAGATGAATGATTATGTAAGAGAAAATGAACCACATATAATATGCCTATCTGAAATAAAATTAACACCAAGGATATCAAATGACATACTAAACTTAGAGGAATATAATATGTGGAGAAGAGATAGGAACTTAAAAAAAGGAGGCGGAATTATAATATTAACTAAGAAAAATCTAAAAGTCAAAGAACTAGAACTAGATATACCCTCACAAGTAGAACTGATTGCAGTAGAGATCAATACATCTGAAGGGAAAGTAATTGTAGCCAATTTGTACATGCCACCCAGATCAAACACATGGGAAAGAGACGAATATGAGGACCTGGCAGAGAGTACAATTCAGAGTTTAAGAGTATTACTACATAAAATGGAAGAGAAATCGGAAAGAATTATACTAACTGGAGATTTTAATACAAATATAAATTGGAATACTCTAGATATAATAAGCCAAGAAGGCTGTTGGGACCAAAAGCTCCTGGATCTCATGCAAGAGTTTTTCCTAACGCAATATGTGAGGGAAACCACCAGAAAAAGAGGACTCAATGTACCCTCAATGCTGGAACTCATATTTACTAGGCAAGAAAATGATATTGACAGTTTAATATATCACCCTCCACTCGGCAAAAGCGACCATGCAGTACTAAATTGCAACTTCAGGACAGCATGTGACATAGTTAACTGCAATGAAAGTTACAAAAAGAGCCTAAACTATAAAAGGGGAAATTATCATGACCTAAAGAAGTATTTCTTAGAAACTGATTGGGAAAATGAGCTTAGAGGACAAGTTTTAAATGCTGTATATAAAAAATTCTGTAAATTATATGAAATAGGAGTCCAGAAGTACATCCCACAGCACAAAGAAGCAGAAAAGAAAATAAAGAAATGGTTCAATACAGAATGTAAAAAATCAAAAGAAAGAAGAGATTTGTTGTGGAATAGATGCAGAAGACACAATAGTGAAAGGGCATATAATAATTACAAACAGGCAAGAAACAATTATACAAGAATAAGGAGGGAAGCCCAAAAACAGTTTGAGAAGGATATCATAAATAAAAGTAGTGATCAACCAAAGCTATTTTACAGCTACATCAGAAGCAAAACCAAAGTAGAAGATCAAATACAATCCATTACTAACGAGGGAATCACCCATACACAAAAGAAGGATATTTGTGAAGCACTAAATAAGAATTTCCAATCAGTTTTTACAGAAGAAAAAAATTTTGAGAGGGACTATGTGGAACATGCATGCCCACACATACTACCAGATATACAAATATCAGAAAAAGTAATACAGGAGGAGTTAAGTAAATTAGACAGAGGATAAGCAAATGGTCCTGATGAAATTTCATGTTGGGTGCTACAAGAATGTGCAAAGGAGTTAAGTAAACCATTATTTTTAATTTTCAAGAAATCCTTGTGTCAAGGGAAACTACCTGATATTTGGAAGAAAGCAAACATTGTCCCCTTATTCAAGAAAGGGAATAGACAAAATCCACTCAACTACCGACCACTATCACTGACCAGTGTTGTAAGCAAGGTATTAGAAAAACTTATAAGAAAAACTTGGGTAAATCATCTAGAACACAATATAACAGAAAGTTTGGTTTCAGAGAAGGAAAATCGTGTGTTACTAATCTGTTGAGCTACTATGACAGAGTAACTGACACGATACAGGAAAGAGAAGGATGGATGGACAGTATCTATTTAGATTTCAAGAAAGCATTTGACACAGTACCACACCAAAGACTTTTATGGAAACTGTACCATCAAGGAGGAATTCGAGGCAAACTGTTTTGTTGGATGCAAGATTTTCTCATAAAAAGAGAAATGAGAACAGTACTAAGGGGAAATTACTCTTCATGGAAAGAAGCGACTAGTGGAGTACCACAGGGTTCAGTGCTGGCACCAATCATGTTTTTAGTGTATATAAATGATACAGAGAGTAACACTGGAAATGAAAGCTATCTAAATATGTTTGCAGATGATGCAAAAATACAAAGGAGAATTACTAACACAGACTCTTGTAAAGAGCTACAAGAATAATTACATAAACGTCACGAATGGAGTAATACATGGCAAATGGAATTCAATGTGGACAAGTGTCACGTAATCAAGTTTGGTAAAAATGGAAAAAGACTTGATTGGGATTATACATCAGGAAATAAAACCCTACACACATCAGAAAGAGAGAAGGACCTAAGTGTGATTATCAATAACAGATTATCTCCGGCTGACCACATCAGTGAGAAGGTACGGAACATGTATAGCCTCCACTGCTTGCAAATATGAGAATAGCATTCACATACATACTGTAAATGAAGACATGCTAAGAAGGATAATAACATCATTCATCAGACCAACCCTGGAGTATGCATCAGCAGTCTGGAGCCCTCATCTCAAAAAACACATAGACAAGATTGAAAAAGTTCAAAGGGCTGCTACAAGATGGGTACCAAGCTTAAGGGATCTAAGCTACGAAGAAAGACTAAATAAACTGAATCTACCAACATTACAGGAGAGAAGGAAAAGAGGTGACATGATAATGCTATATAAATGCATATCAGGGAAGGAGAAAATAGACATAAATGATTACTTAACCTATGGGGAAGCATCAGCATGAGGACACTGCAAAAAACTGCATTAGAAGAGAGGTGATAAAGACGTAAGGAAATTCAGTTTCCCAAAGAGAGCAATTGATCAGTGGAATGCACTACCGAATGAAATACTGTGTGCCAAAACAATTCACAAATTGAAGGATATGTACTATAAATATGGTTTAAGACACGGGACAGTACGAGCTTGACTCATTCCTGTAAAGATACAATTAGGTAAGAACAATTAGGTAAGAACACACACACACCTGTTAAGGGCACTCATTTTTCCTGAGTCCTCGCTCCCCCCTTGGAAATTGCTTGTGCCCCCCACATTAAGAGCCACTGATTTAGAAATATGGAAATCCTGCAGTATATATTTACAAGATTCCTAACTAATATATTGTTTGTTTTGCAGATATTTTAAGACTTCCATATTGCATGATTTTGTTGTGCAGTGCTGTGTGTGTGTGTGTGTGTGTGTGTGTTTACCTTATTGTAATATACAGGAAATGAGTTACGCTCGTGCGGTCCCGTCTCCGTTTCTCAATAAGCCAAATTTTCCTTTGAACTCGTTAAGTTTTTAGATTGGACGATCTCTTTGTCCAGGCTATTCCACAGGTCTGTACATCTATATGGAAAACCGTATTTCTTGATATCCTTCACGCAACTTGGCTTTTTCATTTTCATTCCGTGTTCTCTTGTTACTCTCCCATCCCATACAAACAGATCTTCTCTGTCAATTTTTTCTACTCCCATCTTGGCCCTGAACAGTGCGGTCATGTCGTCACTCTCTCCCCTTTCCTCTAAGGAAGGCAGATCCAGCTTTTCCAGCATCTCTCTGTACGATAGATCTTCCAGGGTAGGGACCATCTTGGTTGTTGTTCTCTGCATTCTTTGGATCTTGTTTGTATATTTCTTTTTATGTGGGGACCACACTACTGCCGTATATTCTAACCTAGGGCGAATCATGGCCACTATCAATTTTTTCATCGTCTCCTCATCCATGAAATGAAATGCTACTTATGTTAGTCAAGAGCTTATACGCCTCTCTATCTTGTTAATGTGTTTTTCGAGTGAAATTATCCTGGACCAGCACTCCCAAGTCCTTCTCTTCTCTCGCTTTTGTGATTAGTTCATTACCCATCAAATAATTAAGTGACTGTCCCTTGGTACTTTTACCCATTTCCAATATTTTACATTTTTTGCGTTGAATTTCATTTCCCACATGCGGCTCCAATCATGAAATCAATCCAGGTCCTCCTGCAGCATTTTGCAGTCTACTTCAACTTCTACCTCCCTCATGATCTTTTCATCATCTGCAAAAGACTTGTGTAACTGTTCATTCCATCTACCATATCGTTTACGTAAATCAGGAACATTACGGGCGCTAACACCGAGCCCTGTGGAACTCCATTTGTTACTTCTCTCCATCCAGATATCCTGTCTTTTATTACTGTCCTCATTTGTCTGTTTCTCAAGAAGTCTCTCATCCACTTCAAGAGTTTCCCCTTCAGTCCTTCAAATTTCCACATCAGTCTCTTGTGGGGTACCTTAACAAAGGCTTTCTCCAGATCTAATTTCACACAATCCACCCAACCACTCACTCCTGTAGCACGTCAATCTCCCTTGAGTAGAAGCTCAACATGTTGGAAACACACAGCCTTCCACTTCTGAATCCAAAAATGACTCTCTGCCAAAATGCCCATCTCCTCCAGATATTTTATCCACCTGTCTCTCAGAATTCTCTCGGCACAGTTTTGTGACCAAGCTGGTCAGGGACACTGGTCTATAATTCAGGGGTTCTTCCTTGTTCCCTCCCGTATAAATTGGTACCACACTGGTCCCCTTCCATCACTTGGTGACGACGCCTAGCCGGAAGCACGCGTGTCTCGACCGCTTGCTCCTCAGCTCTCACTCTGTGACTCCCTGCCTTCATCAAAGCTGCTAACGACTTTGTCGGCATGTGCTACCCACCCACTCATCACCTCATTTAATAAACTTCACCCATTCATCACCTCATTAATAAACTTTACCCACATCATTCCTCCTACCTCTTTTCCTGTCTTCTTCTAATTTCTCTGTTATTACTAACCCCTGCTCTTTTGTGAATTCGGAGATACTTCCGGGACCCCCCCACTACCTTGTTGGGGCCACGGCCATAACAGTAGCCGGGGGTCCAGGAGATATAGCCGTGCGCCTGAGAGACTCGGCCTTTTTGTTCTCCTACTTCCTTCCCATCTTGCTGGTGATAGATTGGCTAGGACTTCGGTCCTAACAATCTGGAACCACCCTGCTCTCACAACAAGTTTAGTGATCAGGGTAACGGCGCCAACACCTCATCCTGCACACCCATTGCACCCCGGGATCTGTGCAAAAGTGTGGTGATTGGTTTTCTTCCCCCTCTTTTTTTGTTAACGTCATGCCCTACACTCTCCCCCTCCCTCCCCCTTGACTAATGATGGCTTTCTCAGTTAAGTTTAAATGTACCCTCCCCTCCCTGCCTTCAGACCCTGGTCAGACCTTTTTTTGCATCACTGAAACTCCCTTTGTTAACCTTTTTTCAAGTGCAAAAGACAAAATCATTAAGATCACCTTGGCCTCTCAGGCTCATCTAGATTCATACCTCTCCCCCAGTAACCTGCCCAAATACTCCCAGGCTGGATATGAACTGATTTCAACTCCTGAGCTAAAAGCTGCCTGTACAATAATTGCCCGTAATGTTACCAAATATGTTATCAGACACACCGATGATGACCTTATGACTGAACTGTCCCTGAAAAATGACATTCACGCCACCCACATTGTTCGCTTTGACAATTCAAACAACATCAAGATTCTCTGTGCTTCACCTCAAGAGGTACAGAAACTTCATTCACACGGTGTCAGAGCGTTCAATGCAATCATCCCACCCAGCAACCTTAGACTCGAACAGTGGTTTGATCTTGCTCAATGCTTTAGATGTTACCAATATCGGCATCCAACTCGATCATGCAAAAAAACTCAAATCTGCTCAAAGTGCTCTGCCCAAGGTCATTTTCATACAAACTGCACTAGCACTACTACTAAATGCAGTAATTGTGGCGAAGGACATATTGCAATCGCCGGAAACTGCCCTATTAGGAAAAATCTTCTAAAGGACGTAAGGGCTAACTGCCAGCCCGCACAGCATACCAACACGCCTCACTCAAACACAGCACCCCAACAAACTTCATCCACCATGTCATATGCCCAAGCCACTCAGAACTCACAGCCCCAAACTCAAGCACCCACCACTCATCCAACACCCCCCAACACCACCCCTCCCAATCCATCTTCCATTTCACCCTTTCCCCCCAACGTTACCGCAGTTGTCATGTCCGCCCTAGCCCAAGCTCTGTACTCTGATGTGCCCTTTGCATCCCTCATCAATGATGCTCTAGCTGCCCATAATTTGTCCACCATAGTCATCCCCCCTTCATGGCACACAGCCAAGAAACCCACCCACATCTTCATCCCCCCTTCACAGCAAACTGGCACCACCTCCCACACCTCAGTCCCTCCCACCTCACCCCCTCCCATCCCCTCCACCTCTCATTCGTCATCCCCCTGCACTTCCAACCCACCCACCACACCCACTCACCCTAAACCTCATCCCACTCCTGCATCCTCAAAAGCACTCCCATCTTCCCCCCCTCACCATCCCTCCCCTCCTGCTGATTCACGTCATCCTAACCAAATCACCCAGCCCCCAACCCCATCTCCCTCCACCAGCACAACCCCCAACCAACCTAACTCCATGCCCCCTCCACCTACCCCAACCACCCCCCTCACCTGCGATCGAGATCGCAGCGTTTCTTGCAAACGCAAGGCGGCTGACTCTCCCGAATCCCCCTCCTCCCTCTCCCCTTCAGTTCACACACATCAATCACGCTCCAGAAAACGTAGTGCCCCCCCTTCCAAAAAGAGAATCCCATTCTTCTCCCCTGCCTCCCCCAGAAATACCACATACATAGCACATTCAGATTCAGTTCAACACGATCACCATCATGCTTAAAATCATCCAGTTTAACATTAGACACTATTACGCAAACAGGCACCTACTTACTCAACTCATTCACGAACACGACCCAGACATAATATTACTCAACAGCACTTGCACCAACAACACCAGAAAAATCAAACACTATGGCTACACTACACTTCAAACCGACGAGGGTCCACACGACGGAGTTGCTATCATGATTAAAGGCACCATTAAACACGACTTCATCACAACATGGACACACAGGCACTTCCTTGCAGTTAAAACACACACTACTCTTGGCCCCCTCATAGTCTCTACAACATACACCAGACCCAACACTGGCATCCCCTTCACAGACATAAACAGACTCTTCAACAACACTGCACCAACACTATTCATTTCAGACCTAAATGCATAACACGGGACATTCCAACACAGCACAACCAACAATCATGGACGACAAATGTTCACCATATACCAACACAAAAGATTAAATTTCCTAGGACCTGATTTCCTCACTACATTTACACCTAGGGGATCTGGTAAGCCAGACCTCATCTTCACCAACAGATCATTTAACATTTTTCATCACCACATCACCCCCGGCCCCATGTCTGGGTCTGATCACATCCCTATTATAATGTCCATCTCCACCAACCCGATCCTGATCCCCAGTACACCACACTATGACTACCTACACGCAGACTGGGATGCCTTTACACAAACCCTTTCAGAACAAGAATACACCACTGACTATGAGGGAAAACACCACACTGACATAGAAGAACAATATAAATATCTACACACATGCATACTTAACACTGCCAACATTACCATACCCACAACCACACACACACCTATACACACATTCATACTATCAATTCGAACACAACGACTCCTAGTGTGTTACCGTCGTCGGTTTGAACTAAACAAAAACAACTTAGGCCAAGTACGGTTCGACCTATCACACCTTCGGACACATGTAATCAATAGCCTTGAATCCGGCCACAATGCACACTGGCGACGCCTCATACAAACTGCACAACAGCACAGAAAAACAAAACCCTGGGAATTCTGGAAACACATTCGCCGACTTAAGGGCTGTAACTTACCTAGAGTAAGGAAATTAATTGCCAACAACAGAGAAATCACAGATCCCAGGGAAATCACAAACACATTTAAAAATGCATGGCAACAAGTATACCACCCTAACCCTCCTCATCCTGCCGCAACACGTTACATTAGACATATAGAACAACACCTTCACACCATCCACGAACATATCACACCAGACGCAAACATACACATAAACAACCTAGACATACATAACCCCCTCACTGCTCCCATACTAGTCGAAGAAGTCAAGTCTATGCTCGCTAGAACTCCAAAGAAGGCGCCGGGTGCCACAGGCATCGGACATCACATACTCAAACACCTCCCAGACACATTCATAAATGCACTTACACACTTATACAACGCTGCCTTGGCATCCGGCTACTTTCCGGATACGTTTAAGACCGCGACAGCAACTTTAATCCCTAAAAAAGACAAGACAACAACAGACCCTTTAAACTTCAGGCCCATCAGTTTACTCGAAGTGCTAGGAAAAACGTTCGAACGAATCATCAACATTAGATTACGCCAATACTTAGAAGACGAAAACCTTCTTTCCCCCAGACAGTTTGGTTTCAGACCTAGACGATCCACACAGGACGCCCTAAACATCATCACCAATTACTTACATATCAACCAAAACATCCGCAATGCATACAAGACAGCCCTTATTACTTGTGACGTAAAACGTGCATTTGACTCTGTTTGGCACGCAGGCCTGAAGTACAAAATATGCGAACAATTCAACTTTCCTTCACTCACTAAAAAACTACTTTGCAATTTTCTAGACAACCGCACAATGCGCATTAAATTTAAAAATAATTACTCAGACTTTTTCCAGCTTCATGCAGGTGTACCTCAGGGCTCCGTCCTCGCACCCACCCTCTACACACTCTACACAAATGACATCCCCACCCCACTACATGACGATTCACTCACCATTCAATACGCAGACGACATTACTCAACTTGTACGATCAACGACAATTGACGGAATTACGAACAAAGCGAGCATAGAGCTGGACCGAATTGCACGATGGGAGCAGAAGTGGCGGATTCAAGCGAATCCCTTGAAATGCACAGTAACATATTTTCGTATTAAATCAGCCAACCCCCGCCCACTTTTTCTAAATTCGCGTGATCCCGATCGCGTTCCCATTCCTATTAGGAATACTTGCACCGTACTTGGTCTTACATACGACAAAAACTTCAAATTTCATCATCATATACGAGGCAAGGCAGGCGTGGCTGGCACTGCATTAACACAAATATACCGGTTCCGCAGTGCAACATCCTCAACAAAATTTCATCTGTATAAAGCACTGATCAGACCACTGCTCACATATTCGCCATTAAGCCTATCTCTTTCGGCCAAAAGCAACATTCTAAATTTGCAGAGAGTTCAAAATAAAGCCATACGTTGGGCACTGAGCATACGGTGGGATGATTTTATCACCAACATACACTCTCATGAACGCGCCAACATTCCACCCATCAACACTTACCTTCACCACCTACAACAAAAACAAATCACCAAACTCACCGACGTTCACACTGACTTCATCGACTTTTTCACCCGGATCACACCCCCCACACGACCTCTAGCCAACCTCTTCCACCCTGACGCAAGACCTCCACCAACCCCATTGTTCACTTAATTACCACTAGTTTATTTATTATTGACCCTTTCATTAATTATTAATTCACACCTAGCAACTCATTAAGACTCAAACCACCCCTACACCCACTAACAAGATCACGGCAGCCACGCATTAAACCGCCATCCTCATATCCAGCACCCCCGCCCCAGACCCTGACCCCCCATCAAGATACCCCCCTTCCTCCACCCCTCCCCTTTCCTTATCCCCCTACCCAAGCCCCCTAGGGCTACAACACCTTACCCTAACACCCCTATCCTACCATCCCATCCCAGGCTCCTGGAGCCGGAAAAGATCATATGAACCTGAGAGGCAGCCAATAAGCTAATGCTTGGCAGAGAAAGCCGTAGCGATTCACTCCTCCCGCCTTAAGTAACAACACTGTGCACGTGCGAGACCCCACCCCCTCTTCCCCAACACCAAACACATGCACGTTGGGTTAAGCCCCGACACTCTTTCTCTTAGTCTAAATTCTTCCTCTCCTACTATTTATTTAAAAAAAAAAAAAAAAAAAAACATGCACCTTAGACAATGCAACCAGGAACCTGATCTCTCAGTAAGGCCGGGAGACTAAACTAAGGCCTAGTTCCTGCCACCACGTGTCGTCGTTCTGGTTGCATAACACTCATCACATATACACAATCATTCTTTACCTTCCTTCCTTTCCCCCCCCTTTTCTATACGTCATTATATATATATATATATATATATATATATATATATATATATATATATATATATATCCCCTTCCATTCTCGAGGCACTTTCCCTTCTTCCAAAGAATCTCATTCGCCAGTTCTCTGCATTACTTTAGTATACAAGTAGAGATCCCGTCTAGTTCTGAGGCCATCCTTACATCTTGAGTTTCCAGTAATTTATGCACTTCTTGCACTTCAACTTTACATCTTTTAACACTACATTTCAAGTCACTCCCCCCTCTTCTACAAAATCACTTTCTTTAGTGAAGACTGATTGCAAGCATTTGTTCATTATTTCAGATTGTATAGCCGCATCTTTATAGGCATTTCCTTCTACTTGCTGCTTATTCTTTCCTTTTGTTTCAATTTACCATTAATAAACCTGTAAAACAATTTAGGTTCTTCCTTACATTTGTCAATTATACATTTTTCGAAGTTTCTTTCACCCGCTCTACGTATTTTTGTATACCCATTTCTAGTTCTTTATATTCTTCCTTTTTTCTCTCTACCTCTCTTTCTCCATTTGTTCCATGCCTTATCCCTTTCTGTTTTTGCTATCATACACCTTTTGTTGAACCAGTAATTTCTCCAGTTCTCTTTCCCACCAACTTTTGGGACCTGCTTTTCCACACCCGTATAATATAAGTCTAGAAAGATATTCTACGTCTTCTGTATCTCTCTTGTTTTCCCGATTTCTCGCCAATCCGCTTCTTCGATAAATTTTCTCAATCCTGTAAAGTTTGCCTTCCCAAAGTTGTATGTTCCATGCCTGTATAGCTCATCTCTTGCCTCCCAATTTCACTGTATTGTTTGGAACTCTGTCACTACATGATCACTTTTTCCTATAGTACACAGATATTCTAAAGATTCAATTGCATCCGGTTCTTTGGTTAGAATTAAATCTAGTCTTGCTGGTGTGTCATCCCTCCCTAAACATTGTCCCTTCTTTGACCCACTGGGTCAATACATTATCCCTTGGTGTCGTTAGGGCATTTCCATGAAGGGGAGCCTTTAGGACCTGGTTATAGGAGGCGGTGAGAGCGGCTTTTCTGTTAGGGCTAGGGTTAGGCTTGACCCTCATGGGGTAGTGAAGAGGTCTCTTGCGACACCCTTTAGAGGGTGGAGAGGCCACCCCCCCCCCATCATTGTAGGAGCCTTTGGCCGTTTCTCTGCTTTTTCGCCTGTGTGTGTTTTTTTTTAAATAATATATATATATATATATATATATATATATATATATATATATATATATATATATATATATATATATATATATTGGGCGCCTGGTGGTTTAGTGGGTAATTATTGCACTCCAGTCGGATTGAACTCGTGAAAGTTTACATCCAAGGGATGGTTGGAGTTGATTGCTCATGTAATGCCACTCAGGGATGAGTGAGGCTGGTCACTCTCATCTTAAATGTCGGGACCAACCGCCTAGCCCCGGGCTCCTACGCTCCTCATGGGGCAATGTAGGATTGGATGATGGATGGATATATATATATATATATATATATATATATATATATATATATATATATATATATATATATATATATATATATATATATATATATATATATATTTTCTGTCTTCAGTGTTTGTGTATCTTCCCCCCGTTGGCGAAATTGCACAAACCTGTCTCACACACACACACACACACACACACACACACCTATATATATATATATATATATATATATATATATATATATATATATATCTTTGCATCGCACCGTCCTGCTCACACCTTTTACTCATTCTGATATACCTGTACTGCACAATAATATGTACGTTCACTCGGTCTGTGCCTGAATATATTTAGCTATTTTATATATATATATATATATATATATATATATATATATATATATATATATATATATATATATATATATATATATATATATATATATGACTTTTATGAGAAGCTGCAGGATGTAGTGAATAGAGTGGCAAGACATGATGTGTTAGTTTGCATTGGTGATTTTAATGCGATTGTTGGCAGTAGTAGGGATGGCTTTGAAGATTGTATGGGTAAGGAGGGTGTTGGTATAAGAAACGAAAATGGGGTGCGACTTGCAAGCTTTTGTTTGGCAAATGACCTTATAATTGGTGGAACTATCTTTGAGCATAGAAAAATACATAAGACTACTTGGATTTCACCATGTGGTAAATATTGTAACCAGACTGACCACATTGCAATTAGCAGAAGGCATAGAAGTTATTTGCAGGATGTTTGCGTAAGGAGGGGGGCAGATATAGGTAGTGATCATCAACTTGTTGTGTCAAAGATTAAAATAAAACTTAAGAGAAACGTTAATGGTAATTGTACAGGAGGTAATAATTATGATTTTGATGAGCTGAGAAGTGATGAGAGCACGAGGGAAAAGTTTCGGTGCGAATGTAGAAACAGGTTTCTAGTCCTGCAGACTTTGATGGAATCTGAAGACAATGATATTAATCAAATGTGGAGAGAGGTAAAAGAGGTTTTGCATGAGAGTGCTAAGGTTACTATTAAGAAAAAGGGAAAAGCGAGAAGGAAAAAGTGGATGTCAGATGAAACATGGAATGTAATTCAGAAAAGGAAAGGGGCTAAGTTAAGAAGTGAAGAACAACATGTTGATGGCCAGGTAGTTGAAGTACTTAGAGCAAAGTACTGGAGTTTACATTCTGAAGTAAAAAGACTCGTTAGACGTGATAAGAGGAGACTATATGATGAAAAGGCGACAGAGACAGAAATTAAATTAAGTAAAAATGACGGTCAGAGCACAAGAGTAGCGTATCAGGCCATAAAGGAGTTAACTGGGACTGAAAGGAGAAGGAAGGAAATACCTGTACGAGATAGAAATGGTAATCTGATGACTAAAGATTTGGATATAAAAGGAAGATGGAAAGAGAACTTTGAATCTGTTCTAAATAGACCAATCCCAGCTGAAGAGGACATTTTGCCAGCCGAGAGAGATTTGCAGATAGAAACAGGGGATATAACTTTGGAAGAGGTAGCAAAATCTATAAAGGAGTTAAAGAATTTTAAGGCTCCAGATGAGGATGGAATATTCCCTGAAATGCTTAAGGTGGAAAATGACGAGTTGATGAATGCGCTTTTGAAACTTTTTAATGTGGCTTGGGATAATGGTGGAATTCCAGAAGAGTGGAAAAATGGAGTGATTATAAAAATACCAAAAAAGGGAGATTTAAGTGTGTGTGGCAATTGGAGGGGGATAACTTTGACACCTGTAGTTGCAAAAGTCTTTTCCAAAATCTTGTTGAACAGAATAGAGCCAGTAATTGATAAAATTTTAAGAGAAGAACAAGCGGGATTTAGAAAGGGTCGAGGTTGTAATGATCAGATTTTTATTGTAAGGCATCTAATGCAACAAGCTAATGAGATGAAAATGCCACTTAACATGTGTTTTGTGGATTTTGAAAAGGCGTTTGATAGTGTTTCACGTGGAGCTATGTTGAAAATTATGAGATTCTATGGTATACCAGAAAAGTTTGTAAATATTATTAGAAGCCTGCATGAAGGTACTTTTTGTAAGGTAATGGTGGGTGGTTGTTTGAGTGATCCATTTCAAGTTAGGTCAGGAGTGATTCAAGGAGGAGTTCTTTCGCCATTGTTGTTTGTTTTGGTTATGGATTATGTTATGAAAAAGGTTGTAAGGAGAACAGGTGCAGGAATTAACTGGACAGAAAATAAGAAGCTGATGGATTTGGACTATGCTGATGATATTGTACTGATTTGCGGAAGTATTTACGAGATGCAGAGGGTGCTCGATTGTCTGGTGGAGGAAGGAGAAAAAGTGGGATTGGTAATAAATTGTGGAAAGACTGAAATTATTAATATGAACGTGGAGAACCAAATCGATTGTGTAATTGGGAATAATGTGGTGAAGAATGTAGAAAACTTTAAATATCTGGGAACGATTGTATCATCTAATGGATCATTAAACAATGAAATTGAGGAGAGGATTAGACAGGCTTGGCGAGCTGTTGGAATGTTGAAATCTGTTTGGAATAATAATATGCTTTCGGTACATACTAAAGTGAAAATTTACAAGTCCATGGTTAGACCAATTTTAATTTACGGGCATGAGTCATGGTACAGTACAATTGCAACAGATCAGAAAGTATTAGGATTTGAGAATAAAATACTGAGAAGGATTCTTGGGGTAAAGTGGCAAGACAGAGTTACAAATGAAAGAGTAAGGGATATTACGAGAGTGGAACCAGTTAATGAATATGTGAGACTGTCTCGCTGGAAGTGGTTGGGGCACATATACAGAAAAGAAGGTTGTTTAATACAGGATGTGCCAGAGTGGACTGCTAGAGGAAGAAGAGGTAGAGGTAGGCCGAGGGAAACCTGGTTGAGGACAATGAAAAAAGAAGCAGGAGAGGAGTGTTGGTGGGACCTGAAGGAGATGGCAAGAGACAAATATTGGTGGAGAGAGTTCATTGAGGCCCTATGCATCCCGTGGGGTGCCACAGGAAATGATTGATTGATTGATATATATATATATATATATATATATATATATATATATATATATATATATATATATATATATATATATATACACATATATATATATATACATATATATATATATATATATATATATATATATATATATATATATATATATATATATATATATATATATATATATATATATATATATATATATATATATATATATATATATATATATATATATATATATATATATATATATATATATATATATATAAGTGTGCTTTCTGCCTCTGTACTGATAGTGTGCTTTCTGTATTTATACAAATGTACATCTCAACCCTGAAGGATGAGATCACATTTACAGGTATATATACATACTAATATATTAACTCTCGCATTAGCCCCAGTGATAATATATATATCTCCGCCTGCGTGGCTCTAGCCATGCAGGCGTCCCTTCCCTCACGTCCTCCGGGTGCCTCACGCCCACGCCTCCCCTACTGCACGATGAAGCGCGTCTCCACCCCGAAGCCACGCGTCAAGGCCACCGCCACCGCTACCTCCACCTCCACCTCCTCCACCGCCTCCCCCACCTCCTCCAGCATGCCTCGATCGCTCATCCCCCCCACCGACCCCCCCCAACGCCACCGCCGCCCGATCCACTGCTAAGAAGGCCCCCCACCCCACCACCATGCGTGTTAATCACCCTTCATCCTCTAGCTCCGACTCCACTGAGGAGTTACCCGTTGCTCCTGTCCGCAATGACAATGCCTCCAGCTCCTCCCTCTCTGCAACCTCGGCCACTGCATCCACCTCCTCCCACCGCCCACAGAAGACAACTCGACTCTACGAAGGTATGGAGATCGCCCCCGACACTGCTCCTGAGCCCACTCTCAGCTCCTCGCACGCCTCAAACTCATCTTCCTCAGCAGCAACTGATGATGACGGCTTCGCTCTTGTGTACAAGAGATAAAAGAAGCCCAAGCAGGGAAACTTCCCCTCCCCCCCCCCCCGCACAAGGCAATGCGCCCCGACAAAATCCGCCATCCCCATCCGTCACGGTGGCCTCTCGCCCCCTTCCTCCCCCTTCCAGGCTTCCGCATTGCCCTTCAAGAGGGCTTCACCACCTCTTACGAAGCTGTGGCAGCGGTTGAAGCAAAGCTCCCAGGCCTCCAATGTTCCAACACAATGATAAAAAACGGGAGCTCCGTACTCACACCTCTGGACGAGACCTACAACCTCCTTCAAGCCGCTGCTCGGGACGAGACCTTCCCAGTGAAAATGACCGAGCTCTCCCTGGGGAGATAAACCACAAAGGCCATAGTAATGGGCTGTCCTCGACACATGCTGGTAGACATACTGCTAGGCCACGACCTAGTGGAGACTGCCGAATGGTGCCAAAAGGCCCGGAGCCGAGAAGAAACCTAGCAAGTACTCATCACCCTGCGAGGCCCTCTCATCCCAGAGCTCACTCTGGGGAACTGGGGGACGTTCCACCTCCACTCCTTCTCCCCAGAGCCTCTCTGCTGTTTCAGATGCCACAGGTTCGGGCATCACAAGTCCACCTGCAACAGCCCCTACACCTGCGGAATCTGCAGCATGGATCACAACACAGATCTTTGCCTGGCCCAGTTCAAGGGGGGCGAGTCGATTCCTGCCTGATGGCCGAATTGCTTCGGCAAACATCATGCCTGGCACCCGAGCTGCCCTGCCAGACTCGCCCTAGAGAACCAGGGTCGCCTTCACCAGGTTTCCTGGGTGCAGGAGAAGGCCCAAGCCAACCCCAACCCTGCCCCTCCAGGCACCTTCATCTGGGGCAGCCAAATCAAGGCCAAGGCCACCCCTCCCCCCCCCTCCTGCCGCAGCAGACTTCCCTCCCCTGCCTACTGCTCACCCCCTCCACCACCCTTACGGCCGCCTCAGTCACCACCTCTCAGCCACCTGCAGCTCCACCTCAGCAGCCCCCTCAACCTTCAAACGGTGCCCACCAGGACCCACCTGCAATTTCCCTCAGTGTGGGGGATCTGCGCAATATCCTCCACGACTTTGCCCTACTGTTTACGAAGAGCCTGGCGGGCATCCTCAACATCAAGCTCGACCCAACCCCACTCCAAGGGGTGATCGAAACCATCATCAACCACGTAGTGGAGGAGACCCTTTCCTCCCTCACCCCCGTGACACCCCTCCAGCTCCCGACCAGCCCAATCCCGCATCTCCCGCCCTTACTGTGCCAGCCAATCCTACAGAAGGGCTACCTCGCCCACCCCCCAAGCAGAGACCGGACAACTAATGCCTTGCCTCTGCATCTTGTAGTGGAACTGCCTAGGGGCAAGAAGTAAGCTAGCCCACCTTCATGAGGTGGCTGCTAAGGATGACTTTCATGTCGTCCTCCTGGAGGAGACACTTCTTCCCCAGGCCTCCACTCCAAGGTTATGAGGGCCACTTTCTCCCCCAGATCCCAGGAGCCTCTAGGGGATGCACGATCCTTGTCAAATACCACATCCCCCACACTGCCTCCCTACCACCTATGTTCTGTGGTGAGGGTGTCGAGGTGCAGGGCGTGGTCCTGCACCTCGCCACCTCCTCCCTGAACATTTTCAACGTATACAAAAGCCATGAAGGCACTCTCGATCTGGGTGAGATCTTGACCCTGGCGGCAGCAGAACCCACGTTTATTGGTGGCGACTTGTGGTAGGTGGGGGCGCCCATCATCCACCCACTTAGTATAGTGGTGCCCTGTTTTTATGGTGGCTTTACATCGAGTGGCATGCCAAATGATTTCCTGTAAACCAGGAAATACAACGCAGGGTGGTAACGTTATAACCAACCGACACGTGTTCTCTACGTGACAGCAGGCGGAGGGTTAGTGCCCCTCCCTAGAAAAAAACTAACTAAAAATACGAACAAGAAGCCTCGGACCAGGACTGACCAAAAGGTGACGACTAAGGACCGTACAAAGGACATGATACGGATGGCGACCTGGAATGTAAGGGATGCAAATGATGAGATGAAAGAGAGAGAGATTGTCCAGGTGCTTGAGGGTGCGAAAGTGGATGTATGTGAAGTAACGGAAACTACTGTAAATGGAGAGGAGAGAGTGTGAGAGAATGGGCGTATGGATAGGGGATATGTGCAGGAGTAGGTGAGAATGAGAGGGCAAAAGAAGGAGTGTGTATAGTTGTGAGTAAAAGATGGAAGAAGAACATAAGAGAGTATATATCAGTTGGGTCAAGGATTGTGTGGGTAAGACTGAAAGTTGCAATACAAATGTGGGCGATTGTGTGCGTGTATGCGCCAATGCAAAATCGTGCAGGCAGAGTGAGAGAAGAGTTCTGGACAAATGTGGAAGCGTGCAGGGAAAAGTTTGGAATGAATGAGAGAGTGTTTTTTATTGGTGATATGAATGGTAAAGTAGGAAATGTGAAGGTGGACGGAGTAGTTGGTGAGTGAGGTGTGCCTGCTGACACAGATGAGAATGGTAGTGCGTTGGTGGACATTTGTGCTGGGAGGGGATTGGTGATAGCCAATACCCTCTTCAGGCACAAAATGATCGACAGGTATACATGGTGAGTGATGAGAAGAGTGGGTGGTGAACTGAATGAAAGGAAGGCAATGATTGATTTTGTGTGTGTGGATGAGAGGATGCGAAGATGTGTAATGGATGCAAGAGCATACAGAAGTTGGGGGAGTGGACTTTCTGACCACCACCAAGTGGCGGTCAGAATCAAGATCCAAGTAAATGGAGAAATAGAAGAAGGGAAGGACGGGAGGATGGAGTAGATAAGGAGAGTGGAAAGGTTACAAGAGGATGAGAAAGAGGCAGAATATAAGAAGTGGAGGAACGATTGGATAAATATGAATTGGAGCATATGGGGGACGTGGATGGTGTGTGCAAGATATTCACAGATGAAATATGTGCAGCATGTGAGGTGGTGTGTGGGGTGCAAGGAACAGCATGGTGGAATGAAGAGGTGAGACAGGCTGTGGCACAAACGAAGAAAGCAAATAATGAATGGATGAGAAATAGCGGCGTGGAAGAAGTTGAGAGACGGAAGAGAGAGTTGTATGTAGGAAGGAAGAGAGAGGTGAAAAGATTAGTAAGAGAGAGTAAGAAGAGAGTGGATGAGGAATTTGGAAGAAACTTGAGTGTAAAGTGGAGGGAATGTAAGAAAATGTTCTGGAAAGAGGTAATGAGAGTCAGACAGGGTGACAATGAAGTTAGTAGAGGAGTGAAAGATAAAAATGGTAGATTACTAGTTGAGAAGGGAGAAGAAGTGAGCAGATGGAGAAAACACTTTAAGGAGTTGTTGAACATTGAGAATGAAAGTAATGCGAGTATAGATGGCTGGAGAATTGCTGGGAGAAGGAGGGAGGTGAGAAGACAGGAAGGAATCAGTAGGATGGAAGTTGTGGAAGCATTGAAGAAAGTCAAAATGGGGAAAGACCCAGGAATTGATGGAGTGTGTGGTGAAATGCTGCAGCATGGGGGAGAAATAATAGTAGAATGGATGTGGAAGATGTGCAGATTGGCCTGGTGGAAAGGTAAAGTCTCGGATGATTGGAAGTCAGGTATAATTATTCCCTTGTACAAAGGAAAGGCGAAAAAGAAGTGTGTGGTAATCATAGGGGCATTTGTCTTCTTAGTGTAATAGGAAAAGAATACGGTAAGATACCTATTGACAGAGTTAGGGAAATAACAGAGGAATCAGTTGGAGAAGAACAGGGAGGCTTTAGGAAGGGAAGAGGTTGTGTAGATCAGATATTCATCCTTAGATCTTCAGTGGAAAAGTTTCTAGAGAAGGGAAAGAAGTTGTATGCGGCCTTCATGGATCTGGAGAAAGCATATGACAGGGTGGATAGACAAGGATTGTGGAAAGTATTAAGAATATATGGAGTAGATGGGAAATTGTTGAATGCTGTGAGGAGTATGTATGAGGATGCTGAGGCTGCAGTGCGTGTGGATAGTGAATTGAGTGAGATTTTCTATTTGAAGGTTGGGTTGAAACAGGGATGTGTCATGTTTCCATGGTTGTTCAATCTGTATATGGATGGGGTTATTAAAAAGATACAAGGTTGGGCAGTGGATGTTGGGGTGGCCCTGGTGAGGGAGGGCAGTGTTTGGAAACTCCCTGTACTGTTGTTTGCAGATGATACTGTGTTGTTAAGTGAAGACGAAGGGGAGCTGCAAGGCTTGGTGGATAAATTTGGGAGAGTGTGTAGGAAACGGAATCTAAAGGTGAATGTAGGGAAGAGTAAAGTTATGGTCTTCGAGAGAGGTGAAGTCAGTGAATGTACAGTGAAGCTGGATGATGAGGAAATGGAAGATGTGAGTACGTTTAAGTACTTGGGTAGTGTGATGAGTAAGGATGGAAGTTTGGAGGGTAAAGTGCTTGATAGGGTACAACAGGGAAGAAAGGTTGCTGGTTCCTTGAAGGCAGTGATAAGAAACAGGGAAGTGAGCATGGAAGTGAAAAAGTTATTACATGACAGTATTATGATACCAACTCTGACGTATGGAAGTGAAGCTTGGACGTTGTTGGAGGGTCACAAGTCAGTACGTAGAGATGTTGCTTCTTTAGCATTATTTTACAGATATTTTTACCGTAAGTGTTCAGACGAACTGGCTTCAATTGTTCCTCCCCTTCACATTTTCTCCCGACATACTTGGGCAGCTGGGAGCGCCCATGAATTCACACTATCTCCCCCGCAATGCAGAACCTCTGCTTATCAAAATTCATTTATCCCCAGAACTACTACTCTCTGGAATTCGCTTCCTGGCAGTTGTTTCCCACAAATATTTGATCCACTTCAGTTCAAGTCCAGTTGTTATAAATATTTTATGAATGGAGGATGCCTTTAGGCACATGGACCTATTTTTTTCCCCTTTGTTTTTTCTTCCTCCATTCATTATCTACTTAAAAAAAAAAAGTGAGAGTGGAAATGAGTTATTTGAGAGGAGCATGTGGAGACACATGGAGAGACAGACTGACAAACGAGGATGTGAAGAAGCGTTGTGGTATGGATGTGAATGTGATAGGAAGCATTAGGAGAAACACACTGGGGAGGTTTGGCCATGTGGAGAGGATGGAGTGAGAGACTAACAAGGAGAGTGTATGTGAATGAGGTGGAGGGGGAGAGAGGGAGGGCAAGGCCAAGGATGAGATGGAGGGATGGAGTAGAGAGGTATATGAGAGAGGGGGGTGTGAACTGGGAGCATGGCAGTGAAATGGCAGGGGACAGGGTGACGTGGAGGCGATTTGTTTGTGGCCACCCCGTGTAAGGGATTAAGGCGTCTGGCAATAGACAGATAGATAGATAGACTTCAACATGCACCATCCCATCCTCTCCTCTCCCCTCCCAGCAAACGAAGCTGGGAGACACCTCGCCAGTGTTCTCGAGGAAGTACCGGGCGTGACCTTGTTGAACAACACCTCTGAACCCACCCATGTTCGTGGTGGAAGACTAGACCTCTCACTAGTCTCCTCATCTCTTGCCAGTGACTCTGCATGGTTCCTACATCGGTTCCTCACTAGTGACCACTTCCGCATAGTGACTGAACTGCATGTTGCTACTCCCACACCCCTGCCGCCTCCCCCCCTCGCTGGAACCTACACAAGGCTGGCTGGAAAGAATATGAGGAGACTGCTGTGATTTTACTCAATGATGTCACGCCCCCTCCCTTCCTCGATGATCACGCCGAGAGCGTCGCTCACGCACTCAAGCACACTGCTACACAGGCAATACACCTCTACAGGCCTCCACGCTCTCTCGTCAAAGACCACTGGTACTATGACGATAGAGTCCATGAGCTTAACCACAGGCTTAATGCAGCTCGCAAGACTCGCAGGAGCAAGCCTTCTGACATCACAAGGCAATATTTGGCTGCAGTAGTGCGCCACTTCTCACAGGAAAAGTGACGCTTAAAGGAAGAGGCTTGGATCAGGTGGTGCAGATCTCTCGATCCACACTCCTTTCTGAAGGAGATGTGGACGAAGATCAGAAGAGTCTCTCACAATAAACCGCCTAACCCCCTCTCTCACCCCGATCCTGCAGGAGAAGCCAATCGACTAGCTGTCCTCTTTGCCGAGAGAACCTCTCCCACCAACCTTCCCCAGTCTGTCATGGATGAGCAGGTGCGCCTCGGAGGCCCCAGAAGGGACTCCATAGACGCTGCCTGCTCATGCCCTGATGACACGCACTGCCTCTTCACCCTTGAAGAACTGGAGAGTGCTCTCCTCAGCAGAAAGGACATTGCCCCCAGGGCTGACGACCTCACCTATTCTCTCCTAGCGAGATCGGGCCAGAGGGGCCAAACATCTCTACTCAATATTTTCAACTACTAATGGGAGGAAGGAAGACTTCCTAGATCATGGAAGAAAGCAATTATTCACCCTATACCTAAGCCTAAAGACCCAGCTGCCATGAGACCCATATCACTTCTCAGGTGTATAGCCCAAACAGCTGAGAGGCTGGTCCTCTCTTGTCTTGCCTGGAAACTAGGCCCATTGCACCCTAGGCTTTTTGCCTACTTGCTGGGCCGTAGTGCCCCCCAGTGCCTGGCCTCGTTTCTAGGTGAGCTGAGGAGTGGCAGAGGAACTGCTGTCTTCCTCAATCTAGAGAAAGCCTTTGAGTTAGCCAACCCAGAAGCCATCCTTGCACCACTTGCTGAGAAGGAAGTCAGTGGCAGACTCCTTTCTTGGATCAGAGATTTCTTCACTGATCACGCTGCCTGTGTCTGCTTTCAGGGTCAGCTCTCCCCTTCCTATCCACACTCTAACGGCACTCCACAAGGAAGTGTGCTCAGCCCTTTCCTTTTCAGTGTCCTAGTAGAAAGCTTCAGTCCAATGACTTCAGCTGCAACGTCACACTGCTCCTCTATACAGATGACCTGGTGCTTGTTCTCTCCCGTAGAGCCTTGCACAATCAGGCTATGGCTGCTCTTACCCTCCTCCATGATAGGTGCTGCGAGCTTGGCCTTAAGATTAACCTCGATAAGACCAAGTATATGCACTTCGGCATGCGCCCTCCAGAGCACCCTCTCCTTCTTGGGGAACATCGTTTGGACCTAGTTTGCAGTCACCAATACTTGGGGGTGTGGTTTGACAGCCGTCTGTCCTTCGTCCCTCACATCCGCTATCTGCGGGAGAGAGGCGCCCCCAGGATCAATGCACTTAGAGCGCTTGCGTGCCGATCTCTGGGAGCCTCCAGTCACGTACTCAAAACCATCTACTCCCACGCCATATGCTCCTTAGTTGACTACGGCGCCATCTGTCTTGTAGGGCTTTCCGAAGCTCAGTTTTGCTCCTTGGAGGCCCTGCAGAAAAGGGCACTGTGTGTCATACTGGGAGCCCCCATGTGGACACGACTGGAGAACCTTAGAGTCGAAAGCTGTTTTCCATCCCTTTTGCACAGGATCCAAAGTCGATCGGCAGCAATTGCAGCTCAACTATGCCGACACAGGCCCCAGCTTCCAGTTTCTATCCTTCTGCAGAGAAGCATAGCACGACTTCCTAACCCACATCCTGGAAAGGACTGGGCACACTGCATCACCACTATAAGCCACAACTTTAGCCTATCGCCCATACTCCAAGAAGGCCCTGACTCACATAATCCTGACTATTCCCCCCCTCCTCCTTGGCAACCCCCTGCCATACACTGTCTAGCCCCTTCAAGCAATGTTCCCAGAGCATCTATTCCCGCTCTTCTCCACCAGCAAAGCCTCGAGAGAATCTCATCCCTCTGCTTGCACAACACCTCTGAATAATACACAGACGGATCTGTTGCACCTGAGGGGTCTGCAGGTGCTGCATTCGTCTGTGAGGGTCTGGTCAAGACCTGGCGGCATCCCACTGGGACCACCACGTACGAAACAGAGTTGGTCGCCATTTTAGGTGCTCTATGCCATGCTCTACTGCATCATAGGCTTCGTGTAGTCATCCAAACTGACTCACTCTTGTTTCTGTACGGTCTCCGCACCAGAAGCTTCACTGACTGCTCACCTGTTGACCTCAATTCATGTTGTGACCGACTCCATCTCTCTCGCCATTTTAGGTGCTCTATGCCATGCTCTACTGCATCATAGGCTTCGTGTAGTCATCCACACTGACTCACTCTTGTCTCTGTACGGTCTCCGCACCAGAAGCTTCACTGACTGCTCAACTGTTGACCTCAATTCATGTTGTGACCGACTCCATCTCTCTCTATGGGGGTGAGATTCTCCTGCACTGGCTGCCAGGACATGTAGGCATCTCAGGTAATGAGTGCGCCGACACTGCTGCCTGCGCTGCCACCGCTATCCCCCATATTGCATTCCCTTTCCCAGCCAGTCTTTCATGCATAGGCCATATAATTGCACGTTCCACCCACGACCTCACCATCGCCAATCACGAGGTCCTTGTTGCAGAGAGTTCTTACTCAGCCACTTGGCTTGCCAGAGCCACAGCCTACAAACCACTCTTTTCCCCCCCCTATACACCTACCTTGCTAACGAAACGAGTTCACTGACCCTACTTTGGTTACCCCTGTTTCACTCAAATCACCCGTAATAACCCTGAGTCCTGCACACACTGTCACCACACGGACGATTGGCCCCTACTCCATTACATCCTCGATTGCCCTGACACTGCCTCCCTCTGCACTGCTATTGCTCCTTCTCTTTTCAACAGAGTCTCTAGAGCGCACACTTCTGCTGAAATCATTTTCCTTTCCTTTCTCCCGTCTCCTCCCTCCTCCACCTTGTCTCCATCTATCCCCCACCATCCTAGCCTCTTGCATCAACCTCCTAACTCACCGTCATCTCTCTCATCAACACCGCGCCATTCTTGATCCACCTCTGCTGCCCTCACCTTGTCAACTTTGCCTAGCCCTTCTCCCACGCCCTCTCTTGTCTACCAACAGAACATCCCATCTCCCCAAGCTCGCTACATTCACAGCAACACCTACTCATCACCTTCCTCCTCCTTGCTTCTTAAACATCTCCACCTTCTTCCTCCTCTTAGCCACCTTCTACGTTTTTTACCATACCCTACACCTTTTCACACTGACGGGCTTCTTTGTCTGCCCGTGTCCACTCTTTCATTCTCAAAGGTGGACGAATCTATACAAACAAACAAACAAAATAAATTAAGCAATACGGAAATATCACTCGTTCTCTTTTCAGGGCACTGTAACAAAAATCTCCAGTATGATTCCATTTTGATTTATTTAGATTCATCGTGAAGAAACAATGCTTCGGATGAGAAGGACGAAAATCAAAATAGTAGAAAGGCCTCGAGAAAAGTAATAGAAGATGCCAGTCTATATTATGTATGTTCAGCAAAATTAGTACAAGTCTCTGCCAGAGAAAGACGTGACTCCTGGCACTGAACCAAGCAGTTCCTCCATGCAGGTCTAGGTGAGTAAAGGCGGCTTCACGCTGGGCCAAAAAGTGGCTAACATGCGAGTAGCTTTTGTATGGCGAAACGCCTAGCAAAGTCAAATTACCGTCACAAGCATGTATTTTTGTGAGTCAAAACGACTAGCAGTGTCATCTGCCTTGGTGCCTCTTGGTTATTTGTAAACAAACCACTATGGAGTACCCATTCCCTTTTCCTGAGTTTCTGCAACCGCTTCTTGTACTTCAGCAACTCCAGAGCCACATGGCAGTCTACTAGCGTTTTACTTGCCACAGGACCCATATCGAATACTGGTCAGAATCTGCTTTACACTTGTTGCTGGGAAGCAGAACAGACAGCCTCCGTGACTGGTCACCAGAGTGTCCGAATATTGATTTCATGTCACAAGAAAAGAATAGAAATGAATAAAAACCACAAGAATTAAATTGTGTTTATGTAACAATTTCAGTTAAAGTTTCCTTCTGTGATAACAGAACATTTTCTCACCTGTTACAAAATTAATACAGGCTCATTTGAGTTCTAATCCCACCAACAAGCTGTGAGCAAAAATTGTTATCCATTTTGCCTTGCAAGCAAAATCTCGCTTACCCTGGGTGAGTTTGGCTAACGACTCACAAAACTGGCTCGCATGTTAGCCACTTTTGGCTCAGTGTGATACCCCCTTAAGAATGCCAAGAATATCTCATAACTTGAGCATGTGCCTTCAGCTGGAGGCAAAAAGTCTTCAAGCAGATCCCCACCAGCCAGCTACGTGTGAATTCAAGCAAAATGAGCACAGGAGGCGGTTAAGACCGACTGGTACAAGACCTTTCCCTGAATGGAGGGGGATAACATGGCTAACAACAGAAACGGTGCTGCATTTTGCCATGCTTGCTATCAGGCGACCTTATATAATGTTTTAGGAACCAGTAGAGCAGAAGATGCAATTTGTAAAAGAGGACTTCAAAAACATAAAGCATGCCTCTGAGAAATTCGTGATGTGTAATCACTTCACAAGGCAAGAACGTAGCAGCTAGGCTAGGCAGAAGCATCCAACGATCAAAAGAAAAACGCAGAATACTTGAGGGCTATTTCTACCAGTCTGATATACGTGGCACAACAAGGGTTAGCAATCAGAGATCATACGGACATAAAAATTAACTTCCCAAACCTCCTCCCTCGTAGATGTTCAGATGTTTCAATATTACCTCAATGGCTACGGCGAAAAACATCTTTGCCATCACATCATACGAGTATACAAAAAGAAATGACTGAAGTAATGGATGTCTCCGCAATGCATATGTTGGTTGCAGATATACGTGGTTGATCATTCGCTGTTCTCACTGACGAAACTGCTAATGCTTCCAGAACTAAGCCTATGTGTACATACAGTCACCGAGGAGTTAGAGATTCAAGAACATTTTCTTGGGCTGCATTTACCTGATCAGTGTGCTGCACTCATAACATTCGGAGCATTGTCGGATCTTTTTAATTATGATCTACAAATTACACAGTGCGGCTCTGTTTTTATGGGGCGGGAACGTTTCAGGGGCATCACAAAAGTGTGGCTAGAACGATGCACGATAAAGAAGCACGCATCACAACCACCCATTGTTTCATGCACTGCATGAATCTTGCAGTTCAAGACACTGTAAAGAGTGTAAAGGCCGTGAAACCTACTGACACTAGTGGTGGACTTGATATATTTTCTAGGGAATTCATTAAAAAAGTGTCATTGTCAAGTCGACAGCTGCTGAAGCCCTGCAGTGTTCACAAACGCGCATTCGTCCTTTGCGTCCAGCCAGATTCACGGTAAATTTTAAGGCTCTTGGTCATCTTAAAAAGCAACAACAGTGTTCGCAATGCCATAATTGTCCCTGGAGATAACACGGGTAACAGAAATGTACAGTCTCGTGCTAATGTCTTCTTTGAGGCACTTGACAAATTTGATATCATTTGTCTTTCAATAAGTGTGGCAGTAGTTGGATTGAGTGACCGGTTAAGCACAGCTATACCATCAGTCAGTATATCTACTAGACAAACAATGAATTTACACGGGGTACTGTTGTAGATCTAAGAGCCTTGAGATCCGAACTTATGTTTCATGAGATGTGGGGGAAAAAAACAAAAAAAACTGTAGGTGTGGAAGAGGACCTTGGACAAGAAGAAAAAGGGAGCTACTTCGCTAGTCCAGAGCCCAAGCAGATTCCAGCAGACTGAAATCCACGCCTATGACTCCTGAAAACATGTTTCGGAGTATCTGGCATGAAACCGTGGATAATATAGTACTAGGACTGAATAAGAGGATTAAATAAGTCTACCATGACTGACTCTTATCGAAGATCTGCTTTAGGAAGCCGTCGGAGGGAACAGGATATCCCGTGAGTCACTAACGAGTGTAGATAGTTACACGCTTTGAGGATGACGTGGATACTTACGGCTCAAGCCCCAGCTCGGACCTCGGAGTAGTCGAGAATATTCGTGACTCAGATGATGCTTCTTTCATCACGAACATAAATAAATGCATCACTGAAAAGTCAGTAAAGAAAATGATCCCTCAGTTGTGAAACTGTGCGGGCTGTATCACATACACCCAGCTACAACAACAACTGAGCGTTCCTTCAGTAGATTACCGTGAGCCTGGTAGATTAAACTCAATGCTGATGCTGTCCGCAGACCATGAGGAAGTTGATTGTTCCCTACGTGTCAGTAAGTGTGTTGGCGGAGGGTTAGTATTTCTCCCCGGAAAACAACCACCTAAAAAGACAAAATTTCCCGGACCAGCCCCGACCCACAAATGACGACCAAGGACGAGTCAAAGGATATTGTGCGGATTTCAACGTGATATGTGAAAAATGCGAATGATGAGGTGAGAGAGAGAGAGAGAGAGAAATGGGAGAAATGGAGTTCCCCCGAGCTAAGCCCTGTATTGGACTATATTGCCCCGCTAGGGTTACAGGAGCGAGCTACCACTCCCGGCACGGCAGTCCGGGCGAGGCTCGAACTCGCAATTCCCCGATTACGAGTCCAGCGCGCTACCACTGTGCTACCGCGCCCCCCAGAGAGAGAGAGAGAGAGAGAGAGAGAGATACTGTCCAGGTGTTTGAGGATGCAAAAGTTGACGTATGTGAATTAACTGGGACCAAGTGGAGAGTTGAGAGTGTGAGAGAGTGGGAATATGGACTGGGTATAATGTGCGGGGGTAGGTGAGAATGAGAGGGCAAAGGAGGGCGTATGTATTGTTGTGTGCAAGAGATGGTAAGTGAATATAAGAGAGTATTGATCAATTAGTTCAAGTATTTTATGGGAAAGAATGAAGGAATACAAGTGTGGGTGATTGTGTGTATATGCACCGACAGAAGACCGTGCGAGCTGAGTGAAAGACGAGTTCTGGGCAAACGTGGAAGCATGCATAGAAAACTTCGAGGAGTGAGAGTATTTTTGACTGGAGATATGAATGGAATCATACTGTAGGGAATGTGAAGGTGGATGGAGTAGTCGGTAAGTAGGGTGTGCCTGCAGAAGGGGATGAGAATGGTAGTGCTCTAGCGCACATTTCTGAGAGGAAGGAGTTGGTGACAGCCAATACCCTCTCTAGGCACAAAGTGATCCTCAGGTATACCTGGCGAATGTTATGCGCAAGGTGGGTAGTGAACTGAATGAAGGGAAGGCAATGACTGATTATGTGTGTGTGAATGAAAGAATGAGAAGGTATGTGCTGGATGCAAGAGCATACAGAGGTTCAGGGAGTGGACTCTGACCACCACTTGGTGATGGTGGAAATCAAGATACAAATGCAATGGATAAATAGGAAAGAAGGACAGGAGAGGAGGAAGCCGTCCATACAAGGAAGGTAGAAAGGCTGCAAGAGGATGAAAAAATAAAAAGGAAGAATATAAAAGAGAAGTAGAGGACTGGGTAAATATGATTTAGAGCAGATGTCGGACGTGGAAGGTGTGTGCAAGGTATTCACAGAAGAGATCTGTGCAGTATGTGAGGTGGTGTGTGGGTGAAGAGAAGACGAAAGAGTGTGCAAGGTACATCATAGTGGAATGAAGAGAAGAGACAAGCTGTGACACAAAAGAAGAAAGCATATAGCGAGTGGATGGGAAGCAAAGGCATAGAGGAAATTGAGAGATGGAATAGAGTTAAATGTACAGAAGAAAAGAGGTGAAAAGAGTAATATGAGGGAGTAAGAAGAGAATGGATGCGGAATTAGGAAGGAATTTGAGAGTAAAATAGAGAGGGAATGTAAGAAAATGTTCTGAAAGAAGGTAAAGTTAGGCAGGGTGACAAAGAAGGTAGTAGAGGAGTGATAGATAAAAATGCATGTGGAGAAAGGAGAAAAAGTGAGCAGATGGAGAGAACACTATTAGGAACTGTTAAACATAGAGAATGAAAGTAACACAAGGACAGTATAAGTGACTGGGGAATGGCTGAGAGAAGGAGGGAGACGAGAAGAAAGAGATCAGTAGGATGGGAGCAACGAAGAAAGTCAAAATGGGGAAAGCCCCAGGCATTGATGGAGTGTGTGGTGAAATGCTGAAGAACGGGGGAGGGATGGTATTAGAATGGATATGGAAGATGTGCAGACTGACCTGGGAGGAAGGTAGTCTCCGGGGATTGGAAGTCAGGTATAATTATTCCCCTGAACAAAGGAAAAGAGGGAAAAAGTAGTGTGTAGTAATCACAGAGGTATTTGTCTCAGTATAACAGGAAAAGTATATAGTAGGATACTTATTGACAGAATTAGGGAAATAACAGCGGAATTAAAAGTTGGAGAAGAACGGGGAGGTTTCAGGAAGGAAAGTGGTCGTGTAGATCAGCTATTCATCCAAAGGTGTTTAGTGGAAAAGTTTCTAGATAAAGAAAAGAAAGCTGTATGCTGCCTTCATGGATTTAGAGAAAGCATATAACAGAGTGGATAGACAAGGAATGTGGAAAATATCAAGAATATAATTATGGAGTAAATGGGAAGTTACTGAATGCCATGAGGGGTAGGCTATGTATGAGGGCGCTGGGGCTCCAGTGGATGTGAATGGTTAACTTGGTGAATTTTTCTGTCTAAGTTTGGACTGAAACAGGGATGTGTCATGTCTCCATGGATGTTCAGTTGCATATGGATGGAATTATATAACAGATACAAGGCAGGGCAGTGGATGTTGGAGTGATCCTAATGAGAGAGAGCAGCGTTTGGAAACTTCCTGGTTTGTTGTTTGCAGACGATACTGTATTGTTAAGTGAAGATGAAGGGGACTGCAAGGCTCGATGAAAGAGTTTGGGAGAATATGTAAGAAACGGAATATAAAAGTGAATGTAGGGAATTGTAGGGAAGAGTAAAGTTGTGGTCCTTGTAATGCTAGGTGAAAAAGGCCCGACTCCTCGGTCCTAAAGCACCTAACGTGTAGCGGGGTCCTCTTTCGAGACCGGAGCTTAGTGCAATGAAAGAGAGGCAGGACACAAAAACTCCATGCAATAACCTTTTACACGTATATTACCACAGTCAGACACGACAAAAGCAGCAGATATTACAACACAATATGTGACACAGAAATAAAACCTTAACTAGGATATTAGTATCTCGCAAGATACTGACTTAACCAATACGGATACCAATACAGAGTGTCTAGTGAACAGGTGTACAGGGATCACGGGCGCGCGTGGGAGCGCGAGAAGAGGGAGTTCACACGGGGGGGAGGGGGGGGGGAAGGACTCGTGACGAGCCGGAACAGAGTTATGGTGATATTGGGAAAGGATAGGTATTACTAATTCACTCTTAGTATCACCTGATAGTAAAGGGGTTTTGACATTTGATTCTATCTCTCGCTTACGTTACGTTAGGTGTGGGGAGGGGATTTTGTAGGAAGCCAGGGAGTAGAGGGACACTAGATATTCACTGTGTTTACGGTATTATAACGGGGAGGATATTGCTCTCACTTCTCTATGGTTTTCTAGGAACAAGGGACATAGGTATATTTTCACTACAGAGAATTCCTCAGCGGTAGAGTCTTACTGGTTTCCTATAATGGCGTCACTTATGAGTCGGATTCCTCAGAACTCACTTCTGTACTCGATCTTACTCGTTCGCCTGTGATTTCACTCACCCCGACATTTGACATACATTAAGTCACTATATCACTGTAACCTGTTTTCTAGGGCAACGTCACACATAACCTAATTTCACTTCACTAGTTCTGGGGCAATACCACACTTGACATACAGTAATTCACTCGTCTCGTGGGGGCGGCGGGGAGACACGCCGGCGTCTGTTCTGCCGGACTAGGGGCACCGCCAAGGGAGGGCGTGCCGAGAGGGCACGGGACGGCTCGTAGGGTCGTCCTCTCGCGTCCAGGGCTGCACGTGGCACAAGGGCCCGTAGTCTCTGGGCTAGGCTTAGGGGTGTGGCCCTCAGGACTGGGGCCAAACAGGTCCAGAAGTCTCTGGCTCATGTTTCGGCCGGAGGTGGAGGTCTTTCGCCGTCTCCTGGGTGTGCAGAGGTTACGCCCGGGGGTCCTGGGGAGGGCCTGGAGAGGCTGAGGGCTGTGGTCCCCAGAATCAAGGGGCGCCCTCAGGTGGGGGCTGCGGCACCGTCCTGCACTAGGGCCCAACAGGTGAGTCTTCTCCAGGGCCAAGCGTAGAGACCGGAGGCCAGGGGAAGCCGTTAGGCCTCGCGGGGTCTCTCGGGTGCTGGGGAGCCGGGTGCCTGTCTCAGCAGGGGCGAAGACAACACCTTCTTCTGGCCGTGGGGCCCTGCAATAGGCCGTGGCTGTGTGGGGGAGTCAGCGCGCCTCTGGTCACCTCTCAAGCGACTGTTGGCCTTTCTCTTCTGCAGGAGGGGGGAGCGGCAGTAGGCCGTCTCAGGGGCAGTGCCTTGGAACAGCAATTGGCCGTCTCCTTCGGCAGGAGGGAAGAGCGGCAATTGGCCGTCTCAGGGGTAGCACCTTCAGAGCGGTAATAGGCCGTCTCCTTCGGCAGGAGGGGTGAGCAGCAATCAGCCGTCTCGGGGGCAGCACCTTCAGAGCGGCAATAGGCCGTCTCCTCCGGCAGGAGGAAAGAGCGGTAATTGGCCGTCTCAGGGGCAGCGCTTCCAGAGCGGCAATAGGCCGTCTCCTTCGGCAGGAGGGGTGAGCGGCAATAGGCCGTCTCAGGGGCAGCGCTTCCAGAGCGGCAATAGGCCGTCTCCTTCGGCAGGAGGGAAGAGCAGCAATAGGCCGTCTCATGGGGCAGAAGAGATCAGTGGCAATAGGCCGTCTCGGGGGAAACACCTTCAGTGCAACGCTTGGCCGACTGACAAAGGCGGGAGTGACAATAGGCCGTCTCCAGAGGGGCGCTGTCAGGAACTGAGATATCAGCTCCACCCCGGTCTGATCTGGCAGTCCCACTCCCTGAAGGTAGTGTCCTCCTTCTGCTATGGTGGCGGTGCGACGGTTGTATGTTATAAGGGTGCACGGCCCAGGCTGGCTTATGCTGTTGTCGTATTGGGTCCCCTAGTGTGGGTGTGGCTACTCCGTGGGGTCCGGGTAGGGGTGTCAGTGTGTTTCTGGGGGCACTGCGTTGTTCTTCTCTCACTGTGGTTCTGGGGACACTACACTGTTTCTCTCTCACCGTGTTTCTGGGGGCACTACGTTGTTCTTCCCTCACCTCGTTTCCGGGGGCACTGTCTTGCAAGCCACGCATTTCAGTCCTCAAGAGAAATTAAGTCAGTGAATGTACAGTTAGGCTGGATAGTGAGGAGGTGGAAAATGTGAGTGGATTTAAATACTTGGGTAGTATGATGAGTATGGATGGAATTTTGGAAGATAAAATACCTGAAAGAGTATGTAATAAGGTCTATAAATGCCCGGACTGCCCATTGCCAAAGCAGTGATCCTCTGTTTGGCTCAGTGTTAATGTGCGCGCTTTTGGAGCGTGGGGGTCTGAGTTCGAATCCCGGCCAGGACAGTGATTAATTTGTTAAGTTTCTTTTCAGTTATTACATTGGTTGGCAGCTATGTGGGATGTGAGGCGAGGACTGGTTGGAAATTTGATATCAGAGTGGGCAGCATCCTTGTCCTTACATCCCGGGGATGAGCTGTTCGGTGTGGTCGGCAGCATCTGCATTGGTGGCCTCCTATGCTATGCTACCAAGTGTTCGAAACTCACCAAATTAATCACTTAAGGGAGAAAAAAAAAAGAGTGTAATAAGGTCTATAAATTCCCGCGTTGCCTGTTTGGCTTAGTGGTAACATACGCGCGTGTGGAGAGTGGGGGATTGAGTTCAAATGCCGGCCAGACTAGTGTGATTAATTTGTTAAGTTTCATTTCAGTTATTACAGGTTCAACATGGAAGAAAGGTTGCTGGTTTCGTGAAAGCAGTGATAAGAAATGGGGAAGTGAGCATGGAAGTAAAAAAAAAGTTGCTGCGTGATAGTGCTGAGAGTCTACCAACTCTAACGTATAGAAGCGAAGCTTGGACCTTGTTGGGATGATACAAGTCAAGGGGGAAAATGGGGAAGTGAAGGAGCTTTGTGGTGTGGATGTGAATACGATTGAGAACGTCAAAAGACTGAGGTGGTTTGGCCATGTGGAGAGGATGGGGAATGAGAAACTAACGAGGAGAGTGTATGTGAATGAAATGGAAGGGGAGACCGACGATGAGATGGAGGAATGGAATGGAGACATATGAGAGAGGGTTGTGTGAGTTGGAGGGGGGGGGGGAGGACAGCGTAATGGCAGGGAACAGGGCGACATGGAGGCGATGTTTGTGGCCACCCCGTACGGAATTAAGGCGTCTGGCTATAGATACACAGATAGAATACATTTCTTTGAAGGAAGCTGTAACAAGTACCCCCCCCCTCTCTCTCTCTCTCTCTCAAATGTCGATCATTTAAATCTTGAATATTTCAGTCATTATGAGACGTATTTATTGAAGATTTGGGTTACAAAGGAGTGTAAGTTTTGTTAGATTGTGTTATCAATATTTTGATGCGCAGTGGCTGGACGGGGAATAAATAATGAATGGAGTTATTAAATAAACAGATAAAGCAATAGCGGGCTGATGAATATTTTAATGCCAATGGATACAGTCATAGGAATACACAAAATGGATTGTTGTTGATTATGGAAAACGTGTCCAACAAAAATAAATGAGGACGATATGTTAATTTTGGGGGTAACACTCTGTATCAGATCAAGGGGGTAACACTCTGTATCAGGTCAAGAATCTCAAGATAAATACGACGTTGATACGTATGTTGCCTGAATACTTTCTGTTTCTAGCTCAGGTGCATCATTCCCTCCTGTAACTCCCTCCAGGGGGGTGACCGCAAGCTGAGGAGCCTCCAGTTATCCTTGTTTAAATATACACTCCTCACATCCAGATGTCTGCATTCCCCTCCTATTTCACCTCTTTTATGTATCAACAAGAAGAAGAATGAAGGTATTCGAAAGTTTAACAGGAACAGAATTGAAGAAACTGTATGGAACGTAGGAATCCTGAAGGCAACCAAGCAAAGGCTTGGTAGGATATAGGAAGAAACCAAAGGTTTTCTTTCAGAGACGGAGAAGTAACGAAGAACAGAAACGAAAGAGTCAAAATAGCAGAAATTTATACTGTAAAAGAGTTTACAACAGCAGTACCGTGGTCTGAGAGTCAGTCCAGGCTTAAAAAAAAAAAAAAAAAAAAAAAAATAGACGGTCATCCCAAGCGTTACATTACAGATAAAGCAAAAAACACTTTGAAAGGAATGAAGAAGGGTAAAGCAGCAAGTGGTGATGATGTCGCTGCGTATCATATTAAGGATCTAGGTGACTATGCTTCAGATTAACTGGCACATATGTTTACAGAATGTTTAGAAGTTAAAGTTGTACCAAATTCTTAGTAAAATGCATCTGTTATTCTGCTTCACAAAAAAAGGTGACATCAAAAACCTAAAGAACTACCGTCAAGTTAGTCTTCTACTTGACGTGTACAAACTTTTCACAAAAGTCCTAACAAATCGAATTATTCCTACCTTAGATGCAAACCAGCCAAGAGAACAGGCAGGATTTCAAGGTGGTTACTCGAAAACAGTGATCCAAAAAAATTCAGAATATAAGAAACCTTTGTGCATGGTATTTATTGATTATAAGAAAGAATTTGGTTCAAGTGAAACAGCTTCAGTGACGAGAGCAGTTCAAGGACAAAGTGTAGAAGAAACATATCAAACTACTAGATGTTCATAGAGACAGCACGGCCACCATAAAACTGCATAAGACAGCCAGAAAATACCAATTAAGAAAGGTGTTAGAAGAAGACACAATTTTCCCAAATCATTCACTGCGTGCTTAAAGGACTTTTTCAGTAAATAAGACTGGGATGACAAGGAATTAAGTGGTATGTGAATAAACAACCAGATTTGTAGACGACTAGAAGAAATGATCGGTGACCTGAACAGGGACAGTATAAAGGTAGGCTTGAAAATGAATAGGACGAAGAAGAAAGTTGTATTCAACAGACTCGTTAGTACCTGCCCAGTAAATGTTGATGAAGAGCTACAATATGCCGAGGAATAAACAATACCTTGGGCAGTCAGTTCAGGCAGACCCAGTTCATGACAATGAAATCAAGCGAAGACGAGGAATGGGATGGAGCGCTTTTGGCAAACTAAGTAACTGCATGAAGGATAAGCAATTTCTATCTGTCTATCTATTGCCAGATGCCTTAATCCGTGAGGGGTGGCCACAAACAAATCGCCTCCATGTCGTCCTGTCCAGCGCCATTTCACTGCTCTGCTCCCAGCTCACACCCTCCTCTCTCATATACTTTTCCACTCCATCCCTCTACCTCACTCTCGGCCTCCCCCTCCCTCCACCTCACTCACAAACACTCTCCTCGTCAGTCTCTCGCTTTCCATTCTTTCCACATGGCCAAACCACCTCAGTGTGTTTCTTATAATGCTTCCTATCAAATCCACATCCACACCATAACACTCCTTCACTTCCTCATTTGTCAGTCTGTCTCTCCATGTGACTCCACATGCTCCTCTCAAATAACTCATTTCCACTGCTCTCACTCTTATGTCCCTCCAACAAGGTCCAAGTTTCACTTCCATACGTTAGGGCTGGTATCATAATACTGTCATGCAGCGACTTTTTTACTTCCATGCTCGCTTCCCTGTTCTTCATCACTGGTTTCAAAGAACCAGCAACCTTTCTTCCCTGCTGTACCCTTTCAAGCACTTCACCCTCTAAACTTCCATCCTTACTTACCACACAACCCAAGTACTAAAAACGCACTCACATTTTCCATTTCCTCCTCATCCAGCCTCACTGTACATTCAGTGGCTTCCTTTCTCTCGAAGACCATAACTTTAGTCTTCCCTACATTCACCTTTAGATTCCGTTTCTTACACACTCTCTCCCAAACTCATTCATCAAGCCTTGCAGCTCCCCTTCGTCTTCACTTAACAATATAGTATTTGGGGGAGGCGGTGGCTGAATCGGTAGAGAGGCGGCCTGCAGTCCTAATGAACCCAGGATCGAATCCCTGCTGGGGCAGGGAACTGTTTCAGGATTTGAATTTCCTAAAAAACAGACTTTCCTGATCTACCAGATGACCCGCCGACATGTCGCAAAAGTATCCCCGCTAATACCAGTACACTAGTCCTGTATGAGACAGCCCTAGCATGTATTCAATATGGACGGTGGGTGTTAGCGCCGAAGTGGTGACATGTGGAGGTGTAGGAGAAATACTGGGCCTTGGGATAGGTGACTTCCCCCAAGAAATAGGACCTGAGCCTTTGCCAAGAGTCGGACACGTAAAAAAAAAAAAAAAAAAAAAAATCTACAAATAACAGTACAGGGAGCTTCCAAACACTGTCCTCTCTTATTACGGTGGCTCCAACATCCACTGTCCTACCTTGTACCTCCTTTATAACCCCATCCATATACAGATTGAACAACCATGGGGACATGACACATCCCTGTTTCAGTCCAACATTCAGAGAGAAAAATTCATTCAGTTCACTATCCACACTTGCTGCGGCCTTAGCCCCCTCATGCATACTTTTCACGGCTTCAACAACTTCCCATTTATGCCCTATATTCTTAATACTTTCCACATTCCTTGTCTATCCACCCTGTCATATGCTTTCTCCAAATCCATGAAGGCTGCATACAACTTCTTTCCCTTCTAGAAACTTTTCCATCAAGGATCTAAGAATGAATATCTTATCTACACAACCTCTTCCCTTCCTAAAACCTCCCTGTTCTTCTCCAACTAATTCCTCTGTTATTTCCATAACTCTGTCAATAAGGATCCTACTATATACTTTTCCTATTACACTAAGAAGACAAATACCCCTATGATTACCACACACTTCTTTTTCCCTTTTTCCTATGCACAAGGGAATAATTATACCTGACTTCCAATCTTCCGGGACTCTACCTTCCTCCCAGGCCAACCTGCACATCTTCCATATCCATGCTACTACTATCTCTTCCCCATGCTTCAGCATTTCATCACACTCCATCGATTCCTGGGGCTTTCCCAATTTTGACTTTTTTCATTACTTCCAGTACTTCCATCCTACTGATTTCTTCCTCTCTTCTCACCTCCCTCCTTCTCCCAGCCATTCCTCAGCCACTTAAACTTGCATTACTTTCACACTCTGTGTTCAACAATTCCTTAAAGTGTTCTCTCCATCTGCTCACTTTTTCTCCCTTCTGCCCTAGCAATCTACCATTTTTATCTTTCACTCTCCAACTTATTCTTTAACATCCTGTCTGACTCTCTTTACCACTTTCCAGAATATTTTCTTGCATTCGCTCCACTTTCTACTGAAATTCCTTCCAAATTCCTCATCCACTCTCCTCTTACCAATCTTTTCACCTCTTTCTTCCTCTCTACGTATAACGCTGCCTTCCATCTCAACTTTCTCCACGTCCCTGTTTCTCATCCACTCACTATATGCTTTCTTCTTTTGTGCCACAGTCTACCTCACATCTTCATTCCACTATGCTGTTCCTTGCACCCCCTTTCGTCTTCTCTTCACCCGACACACCACCTCACATGCTGGACAGAGTTCTTCTGTGAATATATTGCACATACCTTTCACGCCCCCCATCTGCTCCAGATCATATTTACCCAATCGCTTCTCCATTTCTCTCATATATTCTGCCATTTTTCCATCCTCTTCCAACTTTTCTACCCTCCTTGTATGGACTACTTCCTCCTGTCCATCCCCTCTCCTACTCTTCCATTTCATTTGAACCTTAACTTTCACCACCACCAAGTGGTGGTCAGAAAGTCCATTCCCCTGACCTCTGTATGCTCTTGCATCCAATACACACCTTCTCATTCTATCATCCACACACACATAGGCAATCATTGCCTTCCGTTCATTCAGTTCACCACCCACCCTTTTCATCACTCGCCACATATACTTGTGGATCATTTTATGTCTAGAGAGGGTATTGGTTATCACGAATCTCCTCCCTGCACAAATGTCCACTAGCGCACTGCCATCCATTCTCATCCACTTCTGCAGGCACACCCTTCTCTCAAGCTACTCCATCCACCTTCACATTCCCTACTTTTCCATTCATATCTGCAGTCAAAAACACTGTCTCATTCCTTTCAAACCTTTCCATCCATGCTACCATATTTGTCCAGAACTCTTCTTTGACTCTACTTGCACATCTTGCGTTGGCGCATTCATACACACAGTCGCCCACATCTGTAGTCCAACTTTCTGTCTTATCCACACAATCCTTGAGCAGACGGATCCATACTCTCTTCTATTCTCCTTCCATCTCTTGCACACAACACAAATTCCTTCTTTTATCCTGTCATTCTCACCTACTCCCGCACATATACCACATCCATACTCCCATTCTCTCACAGTCTGACCTCTCCGTTTTGTATTAGTTATTCCACATACATCCACTTTTGCATCCTCAAGCACCTGGACAATCTCTCTCTTTCACCTCATCACTCACACCCCTTACATTCCATGTCGCGATCCGTATACGGTCCTTTGTTCCGTCCTTAGTCGTTGCCTATTGGTCAGTCTTTGTCCGAGGCTTCTTGTTCGTATTTTTAGTTAGTTGTTTTCCTGAGAGGGGCACTATTCCTCCGGAATGACCATTCTGGTAAAAAAAAGAAAAAAAAAAGAAGAAAAAAAAGGTTATATGAATAGCGCGTCCTTCCTGTTCTATCGTATGGAACAGAAGCATAGAGTCTGACAAAATTCTTGGAATGTAAACTTAGGAGTGGTCGGAGAGGATTGGAAAGAATTACGTAGGAACGTAGGTAGCTAGATAGTGTAGTTAGGTATATAGGTAGGTAGGTACGGAATGAGGGAGGGAGGTGGGTATGGAGTTCAATAGGCAGGTAAGCAGGGTGGAAGGGAGGTATATAGGTAGGCAAGAAGCTAGGTAGGCAGGTAGGTAGAGACGTAGATTGGGAGGTAGGTAGGGAGGTTGGCACTTTCCTGCTCTCTCACTCTCTCTCCCTCTCATCACCATAGATCCGTTATATCCTTTCAGAGTGCTGTCTGTGGATGCGGTTGCGGCGGCTCAAGGTGGGTCCACCGACATATCCTTTGGAGCAGAATGGGAGACTACGAGAGAGAACTGGAAGACGGTAGAGGCTGGTGAGGGCTGGAATAGGGTTGGTGAGAGCTGGAGGACGGCCGGTGAGGTGTGGAAAGGGCTAGGGGCTGATGATGGTGTGGTAATGACAGTCATTCACCAAGGAAATGGTTCAGTTCTCCTCAGACGAATGTTCAATACTTGGTCTGCTTATACCCATGGGCACGACCTGAAATGGTGGATTGATAAACTTCAGCCAGGTAGACTGGTGGTTCTGTGTGTCCATAGGGCCGGCACGTATGGTTTAGGTCCGGCAATACCTACTCTGACACACCTTGGATCCCTCCTAGCCCCCTTCTCACCCCCACTAGCTCTCTGGGTGTGGGTTTTTGTGGTGGGTGGTCAAACGATTTTTGAAAGTCTTGTGCCCAACCGATACCCACTCCATAAATCAGTAGCTGCCTTGCATATCCATACCCTCATCCAGCTGGTTCCCACCTCAAACAACGGCAAAACTGCACTCAACACATATAATCACGCTCCAGCCTTGACACAGACACTATACCATCTGTGTGACACCACTGCGGCACTGGGGTCTGTGTGTGAGGATGTCATTGAGAGTGGGAGTGAGAGAGACAGGGGGAAGAAGAAGAAAGACCGTGAAAGGGCAAGGGACAGTGTCAGCGAGAGTGAGAGAGAGACTGAACAAGAAAAACAGATTGAGAGTGAGAGAGCTGTGGGTGTGGTGGTATGTGCGGGAGGCCGTGTACAGTATCTGGCACACACACTTACTCACCTGCTCTCAGCCGAACACATCACACCTCTCAGAGTCCTGGTAGTGATTGGAACAGACTTGGACTCCGGACGTGCTGATCCCGCTGTACTGACCTTACTACGTGTTCTACAACTCAGATACAAAGTTATTAATATCCTCCGCTCAGCACCTTCTACTAATCATCGCCTGTTTCAGTTTTATCGTAGTGCATGGGAGGCTGGAGTGACAGTCTTCCCTAATGCAAGATATTTGGCATTCTTAGATGAGGACGTAGAGGTATCACGGGATTGGCTGATGTTGTTAATGCACTTTGCACCGGCACTGGACGACCCAACACTATGGTGTGTCTCAGGTACAAGTGCGGCTCACATAGCCGTACGATCAGATCCAGCTGTGATTACGCGAGGGTCCAGGCAACCAGGATGGGGGTTCTTAGTGACAGCAAAGGATGCTCAAAATGCAGTTGCTTCCTGGCCAAATTCCTCGGATGTTTCACTCCTCTACGATACATATCTATATCAGACGCTGGGGCACAAGAGGGAGTGTGTTTATCCATTATTAAGCCGTGCCCGACATTATGGCATAGGTGTTAATACTCTCCTGGATGTCCACCATTTTTACTTTCTTGAGCGACCACTTCATGATGGCTCACCTGCTCAGCTACCATCACCTTTTGAACTAACGTGGAATAGTTTTGAAGCTAGGGTGTGGCATCGACTGTCCACTGCTATTCCACTGAGCACCGATCCTTGTGGCCCACAGTTTCTTGTTCCATCTACATCACCCCATCCTCAGGATTTTGTATTCTACTTCTACATGGATAACCTAGAGAGCTCCTTGGAGTGGACGATGCTTGCGGAATGTGTTGGTGCTTGGCCATACTCCATTCAGGGTTTACATCGTGGTTGTGTCGAGCTGCCACAAGATTGGGGTGGCTCTCTTTGGCTAGTTGGAGTCCCTGCTTCTCCGTACCACATTCTCAGGCCTTCATATATTCCTGTTTGGATGCCCAGTGGTTCTGATGACCTCAGGCAACAAGAATTCTTTTTGTCAACATGGAGAACTCGGCCCAATCTTGCCAACAGAACTTTAGAGGAAGGTGTTAAGCACTTATTTGGATATAAATAAGTTAAATGAATGATGTCAGAGCATCCAGTGGTCTAAATTCCTTATGCTGAATGCCCGTGCTGAATACATCAACTGGAATCGCTGAGAAGTTTTTAACCCCTACACCGCGGGCTTGTTTACCAATGACTTGTGTGTGCCGCGGGGTTATTTGGGCTCCGACAGACTCTCAAAAAATATTTGCCAAAAATCAGTTATTAGTCCTAGAATAATAAAATTACATATGCTTATGGCACATACCTTCAGCTTTCTCCTGGAATGATTGTTGAGCCTTCGTCGGTTACCGTAGGACTTGTGGAGACCTCTGAAGTAGGGTAATGAAGTCTCCACTTTACACTTCCCGAAAACCAGTAATATGATTACCACAGCCAGATACAAACACTATAAACACTATTCTACAATTTTCAAGTAGTTTGGGATCCATACTCAAAAAAAAAAAACACTGTGAAAGCAATGGAAATTACGAGCGCGTCTGATCGTCGCACTGGCACTAGTTCGCTCTTGGTACTCTGTCATTTATTATTCATAAAACCCCTCACACTTTATATTTCTATTACTATATAACACTTATATATATCTACAGTCTTTATCCATAAGTTTCCTTCAGTAGTATTAGTTAATTGTCACTGTAGGGATTCAATTTCTTTCAGTAAAATACGTAGCATTCACTTTCTTCTCCTGTATACTGGCATTGAGAGTGAATGTCACTTTCATCTTCACTCTCATAACTCATAGCATTCAGACATGCTAGAGTGAAACTTTCACTTTCATTACTCCTAGGGTATATACTCGTATTCTTATAATACTACTCATTTACATTTCTATTTACGTTCTCTATTTTATTTACGTTATTTACATTTCTATTTTATTTACACTGTGTTGTGCACTGTCACTTGAAATAACTTATAAAACTATTTTCCATTGTTCACGTATATTTACATTCATTACTTTCACTTGCTGTTTACACATTATTTACACATTATTTACAATTCCACTTGCACTGTTTTACTCAATAGAAAGATCGTAGTCACTCTTTTATCAATTGTCAGCCCTTTACCTCTTTCCACACGAGGTTTAGTAGGGGGTAAAGGTCACAGGGCCATTTGCATGGGGGTGAAAAAAGGCTTTGAAGTCAGCAAGAAGAAACATACGTACCCTCGCTTCAGAAGATGAGAGTAAACTGATAACGGAGGGCCAGCGTGGAGGCCTGCTTGGGGGTTATTCAGAGTTACCAATATTATTTCTTGAAACAGCTAAGTCTAGCACTGATATGATTGGCAGGAAATCTAGACAATACATTATAAATTAGGTAGTTCCAGGTGAATGTAAATATCACTTAGGCTTCTCCCTTCCCTCCTTACATGTATATTTATTACGAAAATAGATTAGAGGCCTACTTAGGAGATATATATTCAGAGCTACCAATGTTAGATCTTGAAACAGCTTTGTCTAGCACTGATATGATTGGCAGGAAATCTAGACAATACATTATAAATTAGGTAGTTCCAGGTGAATGTAAATATCACTTAGGCTTCTCCCTTCCCTCCTTACATGTATATTTATTACGAAAATAGATTATACGGCATATTTCAAGGGGAAAAAAACAGCGAAAATTAGCGAACGAGTGCACGTGAGGTATTGTCAGGTGATAATTAGCCAATTCCAGGTGTATGGCACTCTCACTTACCTTATTTCTTTCTTGTATATATTATTTGGTATAAGAATAGGACATAGGGCTTATTTCAATGGATGAAATCAGTGAAAAATTCCAGGGAAGATTTACTTAGCGTAGCACGGCCGGGCAGGCGAGAGGATAGGGTAATGGAGGGGGGGTAGGGAGGGGAGTCAAGAACGGGGAGAAATGGCTAAATTGTCAACAATGGATGGGAGTACAGATGAGATTAGGAGTGCTGACTAGTGTTGGACATTGGCAGTACTGATAGATGATACAAGCCCCCACTTGGAAGCCCGGGTGAATTCAAAATAACACAGAATCACAAAAGCGACGCCCCGCGGTATGATCCCTTGCTCCCAAGCGTCACGAAAGTGACGCCCCGCGGTTAAGGGGTTAATCATGTACTTGTAACGCCACCAGATGCACACAGCACTCAGTTACCCTTTATTTTTCTTTTACATATATAATGCGTCCGACTCTGAGCATAGGCTTAACTGCCTGCTCACTGATTGACCCAGCAGTTCCACGTACCTATGTTTGGCCCCAACACCTCGTTACGGGGATATGACTGATACCGTTTTTAACATACAGGATAACTAAAATGCTGGCTGTGGCAACTCAGGTCGCCACCACACTCCCAGGAGGAGGACATGGAGGGCTAGACAGCATGCAGAACGTGTCCGGACAATACGGACGTAAGTTCATCCGGGCCGCATGCCCCTATTCCCCAGAGCTCACCTGCCGCCACCCGCCACCACCTTATTCAAAGTACTTTACCTCCCGGGCGAGCTGACCACTGACAGGATTGGGGTGGAACTGGCCTAACAGTTCAGAGCAGTACCCCAGCCACGGCCTGTAGCCAGGAACCTGAGATGGCCTGTACCCGCTCAGAGACTAAAGAGACAGCCTGCAGCCACTCACCAAAAGGGGCCACGGCCTGTAGCCGGGCACCAGAGACAGCCTGTAGCCACTCACAAAAAAGGCCACGGCCTGTAGCCAGGCCGCTGACTAGGAGACAGCCTGTAGCCACTCTGCCCAGTGCCGCTCACACCCCCTACAGAGACCAGTGACGGCCTGTAGCCGCACTGGGGAGAGACCAGTATGTCCCCTCTCCTTCTGTAGTTGCCTCAGAGGGCACAACACCGGCGATGGCCTGTAGCCATGCCTGTCGGGAAGAGACGGTCTGTAGCTGCTCCTCTCCTGCACATCGCCTCCCTTGCAGGACTTAGATGACGGCTGATAGCCACACTGGCAGGCAGGTGATGGCCAGTAGCTACACTTCGCCTGTGTTCCTGTCAGGGAGTCGGGCCCTGGCGACGGCCTGTAGCCGTGTCGACAGTGAAGGGACGGCCTGTAGCCACCCTCCGTCTGTTGCCCAAGGGAACCCAGTGACAGCCTGTAGCCGTGCCAGGGAGAGACACCAAAGTCTGTCGCCCCCTGTGACTCCACAACGAGACAGTGAGCTGTGCTCAGTCCTACCCTCCGGCAGGAGCACAGATTACCCTCCCGTCCACCCAGACCGAGGCAACCTCCAGGAGGAGGACTGCTGTCCTGATGATTGGTGGAGAGGCCCTGTACTGTCCCCAGGGTTGTTCTCCCTCCGTCTGGAGGAAGAGGGCGCCTACCTGATGGACTCTGGCAGGGAATGACGCCACAGCCTAGCCCTGACAGCGGTGCCTCCAGCAAAAGACCGCAGCCGGCGCCCCTCCGAGGATGTTCCTTGGACCCCCAGCGGGCCCACTCCCCACCCTGACGAAGGAAACGCCCGTCCTCCACCAGGTGCCTGAGTGAGCACCTCCAATGCCTCTTTGGCCACAGTCCTGAGGGCCAGACCCTAGTCCCCAGCCCTAATAGTGAGGGGCCCTTTGCCACACACAGCCCGAGCCCCAGCCGAGAGACGACGCCCCTGAGAGTGGTCCCGTGGCTGTGGGACGAAAGGACTCCCAAAGGGCCTATGGCTACCCCAGGCCGAGAGTTGTGAGCCCTGGACCTTCCCTTCCCCCAGTGAAACAAAGTGGACCTAAAGACAGAAAATTTACAGTGAACAGTAAGGCTGGCACTTAACCCCTAACTGCCGGCTGACGTGTATAGCAGTCATGATTTTGGGCGCGGAGCAATGCCGGTTGACGTGTATAGCCACAGGCGTCTTCCCATTACCCTTTGAACTTTAACTTATCCTTACTCATCGACGGGACCACCTAGTGACGTGGGGATACTTTCATTTGAAAGAGGAAGAGTTGATGATTCTTATGTATCTTTAATTTTTCTCTAGCTGTTATAGTTTGGCTGATATTAGGGTATAAAGTAGGGGTATTTTTTCCGTCACGGATATCCCCCCTAGGGAGAAGCGTGCGACATAGAAACCCCCCCCCCCGCATGTAGGGGTTAAGGCACGAGGATAAATTTACCGTGATCCCAATGTAGAGTAAGGCCCAGAAAAGACCGAGACCAGTAAGTGTCAAAGAACAGGCACCTAGCAAAATCAAGCTACAAGTGTACAGTAAGGCCAAGCAAGAACGTTAGATCTTAAGTACAAAAGTACAGGCAGTGAATATTACAAACAGTGACACCCTGCTTGCCCCTTGTAACAGTGCCTGTAAAATAATGCTATCAATTACTCCCCTCCCTTGTGCATAGTCAGTAACACCCTCTCCCCAATGCTCAGCCTATAAACTTGGTGCCAGAATAGTAAACGCCTCACGACAATGCCTCCTCACCATGGACAGTGTAATAATGCCTTTGCCCTCCTGAACCAGACTTAGACTCCTGTACATCTAGTATCCTGTGTGATACCCTACCCACCAACACTAGCTTATGTATTGATTTTTGCCTATGAGATTGTATAAGATTGTCTACCTGTTCCACAGCAGTTCTATCTATCTATCTATTGCCAGACGCCTCAATCCCGTTTGGGGTGGCCACAAACAAATCGCCTCCAAGTCGCCCTGTCCCCCGCCATTTCACTGCCCTGCTCCCAACTCACACCCCCCTCTCTCATATACCTCTCTACCCCATCCCTCCATCTCATCCTCGGCCTCCCCCTCCCTCTTCCCCCCTCCACCTCACTCACATACACTCTCTTCGTCAGTCTCTCACCCTCCATCCTCTCCACATGGCCAAAAAACCTCAGTGTGTTCCTCATAACGCTTCCTATCACATCCACATCCACACCACAACGCTCCTTTATATCCTCATTCGTCAGCCTGTCTCTCCATGTGACTCCACAGGTTCCTCTTAAATAACTCATTTTCACTGCTCTCACTCTTGACTTGTGTCCTTCCAACAACGTCCAAGCTTCACTTCTATACGTTAGAGTTGGTATCACAATACTGTCATGTAGTAACTTTTTCACTTCCATGCTCACTTCCCTGTTTCTTATCACTGCTTTCAAAGAACCAGCAACCTTTCTTCCCTGCTGTACCCTTTCAAGCACTTCACCCTCCAAACCTCCATCCTTACTCATCACACTACCCAAGTACTTAAACGTACTCACATTTTCCAAACCCTCACCATCCAACCTCGCTGTACATTCACTGACTTCACCTCTCTCAAAGACCATCACTTTACTCTTCCCTACATTCACCTTTAGATTCCGTTTCTTACACACTCTCCCAAACTCATCCACCAAGCCTTGCAGCTCCCCTTCGTCTTCACTCAACAACACAATATCATCTGCAAACAACAGTACAGGGAGTTTCCAAACACTACCCTCTCTCACCAGGGCCACTCCAACATCCACTACCCTACCTTGTACCTCTTTTATTATCCCATCCATGTACAGATTGAACAACCATGGAGACATGACACATCCCTGTTTCAACACAACTTTTAAAGAGAAAAATTCACTTAGATCACCATCCACACACACTGCAGCCTTGGCACCATCATACATACTCTTCACAGCATTTAACAACTTCCCATCCACTCCATATATTCTTAATACTTTCCACAATCCTTGTCTATCCACCTTGTCATATGCTTTCTCCAAATCCATGAAAGCCGCATACAACTTCTTTCCCTTCTCTAGAAACTTTTCCACTAAAGATCTAAGAATGAATATCTGATCTACACAACCTCTTCCCTTCCTAAAGCCTCCCTGTTCTTCTCCAACTAATTTCTCTGTTCTTTCTCTAACTCTGTCAATAAGTATCCTACCATACACTTTTCCTATTATACTAAGAAGACAAATGCCCCTATGATTACCACACAGCAGTTGAATCTGTCAATTTATGTGTAAGGTTGTTGTCCTGTGTTTTTATGCCCTGACCCTCTCTTGTTCGTCTAAGCTCCAGTCTAGAAAGGGAACCCAGCTACACTCTAGGCGTTCTAGGGACGGGAAGCCGCCCCTTAAACACCTAGCATAACAATAACATCTATGATTTAGCCATTGAGCCGTATAGTATGGCGGGGCTATCTCTGTAGCGAGCGTGTGACTTTGGCCGCCACATTGAAACACCCGCACTAGTCGCCTCCAACATGGTAATGCAATTGGAACACTGTTCTTAGCTTGCTGTTTCTGTTTCGTGTTGCCTACATAAGCTGATCAGTGGGCCATGGTACCATATTTTAGTTGTGCTGTGGACCATGGCACTATATTCCGAAGTCACTGGCTGATTTCAAAAGGTGTGGGCGTTGAGTGTAGTGCACAAACATCATCAGCACCGCCCTGGGCCCCTGGTAGCAGGCACACAAACAATGCGGTGCTACCCATAAGAAAGCCCCTCCAATCCATGCTATAGAGCTCAGTGGATATAGCCCACATTTTTCTGTTCGGCTGGCGTAATCCCTTCTTGTTTTGCAGCTGCAACTTTCCAGATTTCGGTTACTCACAGATGAGTAAACATCACAAAATACTCCAGTTTAAGGTATATTCTGGGATAATTTAAGAAAATTTGTGAAATATAGCATAATGTCTCCGGGAGTGCTCAATCCCCCACGCCAGAGATTCAGCGTAGTGCCCCCGGAAATTCACCGACACCCCCACAAGGACCCCACAGAGGAGCAGCAGCAGCACACCGAGACTCAGCGCGACAACAGCACAAGCCAGCCCGGGCCATACACCCCTATGACCCAGAGCCGCCCTGCCGTTGCCATAGCAGGAATCCGGCACTACCTTCCAGGCGAGGTTCCACCAAACCATCTTGGGGTGGAGCTGTCTGTCTGGCTCCGATCAGCGTCCCTCAGGAGTTGGCCTGTAGCCACTCCCGCCTTCTACAGGAGTGTGCCAGTAGTCTCTCCGAAGGTGTCTTCCCTCTTGGGACAGCCAGTAGCCCCCCACCCCTCGTAAAGGAATCGGTCCAACACTGACCTGAGGGTAATCAGGAGACAGCTGGTAGCCGCTCCCGCCTTCGTCAGAAGGTGTCCTTCCGGAGACGGCTGGTAGCCGCTCCATACCCCCTTCTGCAGGAGATGGCCGGTAGCCGCTCCCACCTTTGTCAGACAGCTGGCAGCTGCTCCGAAGGCATTGCCCCCGAGTCGGCCTGTAGCCGCTCCCCATCCCTCCTACAGGAGTTGGCCTGTAGCCGCTCCCACCTTCGTCAGACGGCCGGTAGCCTCTCCGAAGGTGTTGTCCCCGAGTTGGCCTGTAGCCGCTCCCCACCCCACTGCAGGAGTTGGCCTATAACCGCTCCCACCTTTGTCAGACGGCCGGTAGCTGCTCTGAAGACGTTGCCCCCGAGTCGGCCTGTAGCCGCTCCTCACACCAGAAGATGGCCTGTAGTCACTCCCGCCTTCGTCAGATGGCCGGTAGCAGCTCCAAAGGTGTTGCCCTCGAGTTGGTCTGTAGCCGTTCCCTTCTCCTCCTGCAGGAGTCGGCCTGTAGCCGCTCCTGCCTTCATCAGACCCCCGGTAGCCGCTCCGAAGGTGTCCCGAGGTGCGCTGGTTCCTATTCCCCCTCTCAGGCCATGGACAGTAGCTGGGCCTTGGTGCCTTATGGTCGCGCCTCTGGGAAGCCACGGCTAGTAGCCGGGCCCCACGGCCGGAAACAGTCAAGAGCAGTCCTGCCGCCCCAGCGTGAGATGAGTGTCCTGTCCCCCGACGCAGTGGACATGGGAGAGTACTGGAGAGGCCCTATCGCCTCCCCTGGCCTCTGCTCCCTACGCCTGGCCCTGGAGAATACCCACCTGACGGACCCTGACGCAAACCGGTGCCGCAGCCCCTCCCTGATGGCACCGCTTGACTCAGGGGGCCGCAGCCCTAAGGAACTCCAGGCCCTTCCCAGAACTCCCAGGCGGGACCTTCCTATGCCCCGACGACGGAGGACCTCCACATCAGGCCGAGACCTGACTGCAAGGTTCAGGGAGTTGTTCAGCCCCAGTCCTGAGGACCATATTCCTGTTCCCAGCCCGGAGAAATCGGGCCCCTTCGCCACCTGCAGCCCCGGAGGAAAGAAGATGCCCCTGCGCGCCGTACCGTGCCCTCTCGGCACGCCCTCCCCTGGCGGTGCCCCTGCCCCGGCCGAACTGTTGCCGGCGTGTCTCCCTGGCACCCCCGCCCCCAGTAACTTGTGAGACAAGTGATTTTGCTCTAAGTACAGTGGAACAGTAACAAGGTGATAGTGTTCTCTCCTAGCATCAGGCCAAGTGTTTACGTGACAAGGAAATGAAGGCCTAATACACAAAAGGGCAGAATAGTGAACAATCCCTGTGAAACCCAAGTGATTGTGCATAAGACTCGTGTACGAGTCCTTTCACGTTATCCTCAGTGTAACAACAAAGCCGTGGAACTCATATTAGTAATTTATCTAAACGTCCCATGCTCCTAGAAAATAATAAATCGAACATGCTATCCATACCCTCCACTTCATACTATAAACATAATTAGACCCCAGTGCCTTACACCCTCCCCTAGTGAGCTTTACCTTAAACTCCCCACACACGCGCAACAACCTTAGACCATATTGTAATAATAAACAAATAACCCTTCGCACTTAGAAAACATAGAGTGAACGCGCTATCATTAACCTCTGCCTCATACTACCATAAGTATAATTAGACCTTATACCCTTCCCTAGTGAGCTCTATCGCTCACCCCTCCACGCGCACCGAGACCCTGGACTATACTAATCCTGTACACTACGCTTTGAGTGTTACCCCACGTACTTAATACTGTAGTATCCTGCAAGATACTGAGAACCTAGTTATAAGAGTTTGTAATTGACCAAATATTGTGCTGTATCATCTGCTGTTGTCCCTTGTCTGACTAAGTAATATACGTGTAAAGGTTATTGCCTGAAGTTTTTGTCCTGCCTCTCTTATTTGTCTTAAGCCCCGGTCTCGAAAGAGGACCCTGCTTCACGTTAGGCGTTCTAGGAGCGAGAAGTCGAGCCTTAAACACCTAGCATTACAATTTGTTGCTACATTATCAAAAAATACTCTTTAATCAAGTTGACTCTAATGTCTGCTGATGCTTGGGGGGAATAGAAAAAGAAAGGAAGGGGGGGGGGTCTTCTAGTGAACTGACTGTGGTGGACCTATTATAAAATTTTCTTTATTCCCGGATTTTTGGTATTCGTGGGTGTGTTTGTTCTCTGTTCCCCAACACCCGTGAAAAGTGAGGAGTGATAAGGATGTCACGTTTTTCATCGATGTTAGGGGATGGGGACTCAAGTGAGAAATGAATTCCTATGAATAGCCTACAAGTAACCCACCCTGAATGACCTGCAGAGCTCCCTACCGAACTATAATTTAACTACCTGACTACTTGATGGCCTAAAAAAAAAAAAAAAAAAAAAAAAAAAAAAAAGCAGTGCCGCACATCATCTGCAGACGCCAGAGACTACTCATTTAAAGTGTATTTTGAGGTGGTTTACAAGATACAATTTCATTCTACAGTATTTACCTACAATAAAAGTTGAATAGGCTACAGACACACTGCTGTATCACATGCACTGTCCACAACAGATGAGTAAACCACTGTACAGGGTACTAATGTCAGCCTCCTGAACTGTATTGTATTAGAGGATGATCCACCTGATGGACATGTGATGACCATGACTATGATGAGGCAGATGCTGATGACGATTAACCATACAGTTACTGACGACAGATGAGTTTTGTTGTCATTGTTGTTACTGCTGTTCAGCCTCGGTTATGTCTGGCCCAGCAGACCCATCAACCTCAGGTATGCAAGTTCTCATATGGGGTCGTCCCATAAGATCCCTACTCTTTGTGTCTGCGTCATAGAGTACCATGTGTGTGCAGTGCTACATTGTGTGTTATGGTGTGTGGGCCTGTTCTACAAGCGGGACATGTGTCATCTGTGATTCTACCCACCCTGTATCATAGCTGGTAGCTGACGAGGGCTGGGTTATGTCCTGATCTAAGCTAGCTAGGTGATTTAAATTAACTCTTCTTAAGGAATCTCTGATGGGTGAATGTCAGGAGGGGGGCCTTGTGGTATACTATATCGATAGAAGTGTTGTATTGCCCTGTACATGAAATGGGTTTGCAGATGTTCCTTTATTTGCTAGTGTTAGAGTGTCTCGAGGTGGGATGTTGTCGAAGAGGGTTTGGGAATGTTTGTGTAGTGACTGCTTTGCGTTGGGTTGGGTTGTGTGGTTCTGTCTTGTAATGACGGGTGTTGTGTGTTATTGTTAGCAAATTGCGTGACTTACAAAGCAGTGCCCCCGAAATGGAAACAGAAGAATACCATAAATACCATAGTGCCCCCGACAACGGGGCAAGCAAGATACAGCCCAGTATGCCCGGGAACGTGCCGACACCCCCACACGGACCCTACGAGGTAGCCGCCACCAGTCGGAACAACCCACAGCAACAACGGCATATGTCAGCCCGGGCCGTGCGCCCCTATGTCACGCAGCCACCACGCCGTCGCCGTCGTAGGAGAAGGACACTATCTTCATGGAGTGGGATTGTTGAACCAGCTAGGGGTGGAGTTGTTCTAGACACTCCAGATGGCGCCGCTCCTCGTGAGACGGCCTATTGTCGCTCCAAAAGTGTCCTGGTAGAGACTGCCTATTGTCGCTCCCGCCCTCGTGAGACGGCCTATTGTCACTCCGAAAGTGTCCCGGTAGAAACGGCCTATTGTCGTTCCGAAAGTGTCCTGGTAGAGACGGCCTATTGTTGCTCCGAAAGTGTCCTGGTAGAGACGGCCTATTGTCGCTCTGAAAGTGTCCTGGTAGAGACGGCCTATTGTCGCTCCCCTCCTCGTGAGACGGCCTATTGTCGCTCCCCTCCTCGTGAGACGGCCTATTGTTGCTCCTAAAGTGTCCCGGTAGAGACGGCCTATTGTCGCTCCCCTCCTCGTGAGACGGCCTATTGTTGCTCCGAAGGTGCCCCGGTAGAGACAGCCTATTGTCGCTCCCGCCCTCGTGAGACAGCCTATTGTCGCTCCGAAAGTGCCCCGGTAGAGACGGCCTACTGTTGCTCCCGCCCTCGTGAGACGGCTCACTGTCGCTCCGAAGGTGCACGGAAGGAGGCAAGGAGTGAGACGTCACCCCGGCAGGAGACAAGAGCCCAGGCCTCCCATACCAGAGTGGCCCAGGCAGGCCTCACAGCCTCCCCTGGCCTCCACTCCCTACGCCTGGCTCTGGAACAGACACACCTGACGGACCCCAGCGTAAGCCGATGCCGCAGCCCTCCCCTGTTGGCGCCCCTAGACGTTGGAGACCGCAGTCCGCAGTCTCTCCCGATCCTCCCCAGGACACCTGGGCGCGATCTCCATACGCCCCAAGACGACGTAAGGCTCCCACCTCCGGCCGAGACTTACACCAGAGGTTCCTGGAGCTATTCGGCCCCAGTCCTGAAGGCCACATCCCTGAGCCCAGCCCGGAAGCCACGGGTAGCCCAGGACGCGAGAGGACGCCCCCACGAGTTGTCCCATGCCCTCTTGGCACGCCTTCCCTTGGCGGTGCCCCTAGCCCGGCAGGATTGCCGACGGCGTGTTCCCGCCCCTGCCACCCCATGATGAATACGTGTGATGCTCCACAGAAACAGTGCAAGTGATTTAGGTTAACTGTGACTTTGCGTAGTGTAGTATCGTGCAGTGACTTAATATAGTAAATACCGGGGCAAGTAAGACAGTGAGAGAATAAAGGACGAGTGTGCGAACCAAGATCTGATGAACTATATTTATGAGTGACGTCCCTTATATACAATTAGTAAGACTGTGCCGCCTGGAAATTCCTCCGTAGGAATACACCCCTACTGCTGTAAGCTCTAAAGAAGTAATACGAGAAAGTGTTAGTGATATTCCCCCACTCCCGCTACCCATAAATCCTGTACGACATTCCCTCGTCCCAGTATCTAATGTAAGTGTAAACCAAAAATAGAATCAATTACCAAAGTCCCTTTGCTATTGGAAAACGTGTAATCCTCATTGTTAATCCTTGCCCCTCTCCAGTATTACATAACTCCCTCCTAGCCGTCACAAGTCACTCCCCGTACACCCCCTTTTTCTCCCCCCCCTTTGTGAGACTCACTCCCCGCGCCTCACGCACGTGCCTATATTCACTGTACCCTGAATACACTAGGTTTGATGTTGGCATTAATATCAGATAAGCAAGTATCCTGTGAGATACACATGTCCTAGAGAAGGGTTTTATATTGCTATATATTATGTTGTAATATCTGCTGATTTGTCCTGTGTCTGATTGTGGTAATATACGTGTAAAGGTTATTGCCTAGAGTTTTTGTGTCCTGCCTCTCTTTATTGCACTAAGCTCCGATCTCGAAAGAGGACCCCGCTCCACGTTAGGTGATTTAGGAACGAGAAGTTGAGCCTATTTACACCTAGCATTACAGTTAGCATAGGCTGCCGCATAGAATGGTGTGCCTCTCATGTCAAGATATTCTTTAACAGGGTGGACTTTGGTTTCAAACTGTAAGTGAGCTGTGGGAGTGGTACTGGTGCAGCCTATGATAATGCATACAGCGTTGTTCTGTATGGTCTGCAAGGTGTTGAAGTGAGTACTAAATAGGCTGGAGCTCCCTGCTGGGAAGACATAGGACATTACTGATCTATTGCGTATTTGAAGAGTAAGGAGGGTGTTTTTTCATTTTTTTTTTTTTTTTTTTTCAAAACTTGCCTTGTAACTGCCGTGAGTACACTGAGTCTAGAGATGCGCCTATCTTGATATCGTGTATGTGGTCCTTGAAGGTGAACCCAGTGTTGTATAACACTGCAAGGCTTATATAGTGGAGGGTATGTGTGGCACAGGCACATTGCTCAGTGTTATGTTAAGGGTGTCCTGTGCTCATGACTGCTTATGGTGATGGGTGCAGTAAAGGGTGTGGCTGGAGTGATTGACAGTCAGTTGTTCTAGACTCATGCCTGAAGGTTGTTGAGGTAGTCTTATTGCAGTCTGCAGGCTGCGTCTGCAGTGGGGTAACGTCATCTGTATATGACAGGCACGGAATTTGAAGTTGGCGTGAGGAGTTTACGCACTCACCTCTATTTTTGTCAGAGAAATAATTACTTATTAAAATGCAGTATAGTGTCACAGAGGGCGACCTAACACCCCCAGAAGGAGCCTACCGAGGAGCACCAATAGCACACCGGGACTCGGGGCGATGACGACATAAGTCTTCCTGGGCCGAGCGCCCCTATAACCCAGAGCTCACCCGCTGCCACCATAGCAGGAATACAAGACTACCTTCCAGGCTAGCCGACCCCAACCAACTACGAGGTGGAGCTGTAACTCCAGCTCCAGCACCCCCGAGATGGCCAGTAGCCACTCAACCCTCCTACAGGAGACGGCCTGTAGCCGCTCTTGAGGAAAACAGCAGACGGCCTGCAGCCGCTCGAGGAAAACAGCAGACGGTCTGTAGCCGCTCCCGCCTTCGTCAAGAGATGGCCTGTAGCCACTCTGAGGGTGCCTCTAACGAGACAGCCCATAGGCGCTCAACCCTTCTACAGGAGACGGCCTGCAGCTGCTCCAGAGGCAAACAGGAGATGGCCTGTAGCCGTTCTGAAGGTGCCCCTTGAGAGACGGCCTGTAGCCACTCAACCCTCCTGCAGGAGATGGCCTGTAGCCAGCCACTCCAGAGGAATCAGGAGACGGCCCATAGGCGCTCCCACCTTCGTCAGGAGACAGCCTGTAGCCGCTCTGAAGGTGTCCCTGAGTCGGCCTGTAGCTGCTTGCTCCCTCAGGCCACAGCCAGTAGCCGGGCCTGGCAGGAGACGGCCGGTAGCCGCTCCTCCGTCAGGTGATCTCCTGCAGGAGGGTTGAGTGGCTACAGGCCGTCTCTCAAGGGGCACCTTCAGAAAGGCTACAGGCCGTCTCTCAAGGGGCACCTTCAGAAAGGCTACAGGCCGTCTCCTGTTTGCCTCTGGAGCAGCTGCAGGCCGTCTCCTGTAGAAGGGTTGAGCGCCTATGGGCTGTCTCGTTAGAGGCACCCTCAGAGTGGCTACAGGCCATCTCTTGACGAAGGCGGGAGCGGCTACAGGCCGTCTGCTGTTTTCCTCAAGAGCGGCTGCAGGCCGTCTCCTGTAGGAGGGTTGAGTGGCTACTGGCCATCTCGGGGGTGCTGGAGCTGGAGTTACAGCTCCACCTCGTAGTTGGTTGGGGTCGGCTAGCCTGGAAGGTAGTCTTGTATTCCTGCTATGGTGGCAGCGGGTGAGCTCTGGGTTATAGGGGCGCTCGGCCCAGGAAGACTTATGTCGTCATCGCCCCGAGTCCCGGTGTGCTGTTGGTGCTCCTCGGTAGGCTCCTTCTGGGACTACAACCCAGAGGGAGCCCCCAGCCTGGAGGAATACTGGAGAGGCCCCATGACTTCCACTGGGCTCTTCTCCCTGCAGCCGGATCTGGAGAGGACTCTCCTGATGGACCCCAACATAGGCCGACGCTGCAGCTCCCTCCTGACGGCGTCTCTGAATATCGGGGACCACAGCCCTCGGGACCTCCAGACTACCTCCAGGACCCCCTGGCGGGACCTCCCTACACTCAGACGCCAGAGATCTTCGTCCTTCGTCACGCACCTAAGCGAGAAGTTCAAGCAGTTATTCGGCCCCAGCCCCGAAGGGCTGTCCTCCCTCCCCAAGCCCCCAAAACATGGGACCCTTCGCCACCCACAGCCCCAGACGAGAGAGGACGACCCTACGTGTGATCCTGTGGCCCCTGAACATAGAGGCCCCCAGCGGAACCCAGCCCCATCAGTAGGGAGGCTGGGTCACCTCCGCCGCCCTTGTACCTGAGTGCCACGACGCCCAGATCCGAAAGGAGTGACAGTGAAAGCACAGTGTCCGTGACTTAGTGACGTAAAGGCAGAGCATTGAATTAACCATATAAAGAAAGTCAGTGAGAGAAGCACCAGTGACAATATAAAAGTGGTGGAGTGAATAAAAGTAACAGTGAAACCGTGAACATGGCCAAGCAGTGAAATACGGGTCTATTACAGTGAATAGGCTACCATCTAGTAACGCTGCATCATACTAAAATCCTACACAGACCCCAGTGTTAAAGTAATAATTACCAACAGTGAAATGGTACCACCCACTCCACAAATATCTAACTTGGACTTCCTGCAATAATAGTATATAAACCTCTGCCCTAAGTGCTATTTACCTTACCCGACCTTCACCTGAGCAGCATCCTGTGCGATACTAATAACCCATATCTAGGTCTAAGAATTATAATTGTCCAGTGTATCTGTATTCGTGACATGTACCCGTTCCACTGTAGAATTTAGTAATACATATATAAGGTTGCCTTGAGTTTTTGTGTCCTGCCTCTCTCCTATTTGTCTCTAAGCTCCGATCTAGAAAGAGAACCCCGCTACACACTAGGCGTTAGAGGGATGGGAAGCCGACCCTAAAACACCTAGCACTACACTTATAACAGAAGAACAGTGTTTTTACTATAATAAAGGTAATAAATTTCATATATAAATGAAATCAGATTCCTTTCAATGAAGAGAGGGACTCAGTAATAAATTCTGAGAAATTTGGTAATGAGTCAGCGTGAAAAACTTATGGTTATTCCGCTATGAATCACACCCCTCTTTTCTACAGTGCTGGATGCGGCCATGGCTGTGGGTGGTTGGGGTGTGGGAAATGTCATGCATGTATAGGCTGAAAAGTGTGGGTGGAAAAATGATCCCCTAAGGAAATCTGTTAATGAAATTTCGTGTTCGTGATGACTTGTCCTGCAGTAGTACAATCGATTTGCTTGTTCTGTCAGATAAGTAATTGACAAACCCATATTTGGTGCTGTTCTCTGTGCTTGTGTTGTATATTTTGATTAGTTATATTTAGGGATGGCATCAAAGGGTTTACTTAAATTGATTGTTGTAAGAAGTGAACGTTGTGTGGGTTGCGTGGAGTTGTACCATCAGATGTGTTGTTTGAGGTTGGTTAGTAATGTGTTTATGGAGTGTAGTGCTCTTCAAGCCGTTCTGTGAGGGAGCAAAGGGGACCTTGAAGTGTGACTTCAAGAATTAAGCATTATCTTGGATGGTGTACTGAATATTATTATGGGTGTAATGCTAGGTGTTTTAGGTTTGGCTTCGCGTTCTGTAAACGCGCGTAGCGCATAGCAGGGCTCTCTTTCGGGACCGGGGCTTAGACAAATAAGAGAGAGGCAGGACACAAAAACTCCAGGCAACGACCTTACACGGGTATTGCTTAGTTGGACAGGGGAAGGAGAATATGTTACAGGCACAAGTATACTGGGCGATTATAAACTCTTATGTCTACTGTAGATATGGTTAGCAGTATCTCGCAGGATACTGTTTTGGGTCACAGTGAATAGCACTTGAGGCAGAGCATCTTTAATCAGGGAAGTCCATGTCTCTATGCGTGTGGAGTTGTTAAGGTTATTTCTCACTGGGGAGAGTTGTGTAAGCCACTGGGGTCTGATTATGATCTTAGTATTATGAGATATTTTCCGATAGTAGCATATTTACCTTGTTAGGCTCAACTCGTATTTTGCTTTTAAACAGTTACTGTCACTTACTCTACCCCTTTTTTTTATATCTCACCCTTAACTGTCCTATCTAAAGGCTATATGCTTAAATGACAATGTGTGTACAGTACTCAATAAATGTAGGAAACAATGTGAGATGGAAAAGTATTAACACCCTCGTGCACAATGACGCAGAATGACTCAAAGTCCTTGCAACCTGAAGAGTAACCAATGATGCACTACAATGCATCTTATAAATGATCGTAGAAACTTTTCCTGTGGCTGAAAAAGCGTCAAAATTTGGTAAGTCAAAGCTGAGGGTGGCCAGGTCTGAGGGATATATATGGCAAAACTCACAAGCCTATCACAAGCACAAGTGGCCTATTTTTAGCTCAATGTCCTCTCAGCAGTCAGACTAAGAGGGTATGTTAGCACACAACTGGCCATCTTATTTCTAGTTTTCTATTACGTCATCGTCCATACCTTGCATGTACAGTATTACAGTATTGTGATTGTGTTATATAATAGTGCAGTGTGACAGTGAAGAAGGTGTATAAGTGTTTTTTATATATTTTCTGAGAAATCCAAATTTGGAATCCATAACCGATCATGACTGTTCCCTTTCAATACTGAAAGTAACCATGACGGCAGGGAAAGGGCTAACCGAGGAGTGCCTGAAACATTTATTCAGTGAAATTGAAAGTGAGGAGGACACAAAAATCTGGGGAGAGTGATTTTTGAGGTGACTTGGATGAGGAGGGGAGAGAGAGAGAATGAGGTGAAGTGATAAACCTCCCTCTGCCCTCCATGGTCAAGGCCACCTTCATTATCACCACCACTACCACCATTTCCACCATCATCACAATGGAGACAGCTGTCTCTTATTGCCACCTCAAACACACACACACACACACACACTACACACACAGTGAGAGTCAGAGGTAGCAGACGTGCGAAGTCGGCGCTCCGTACCAAACCAGCACGGCCAGTGGCATTACCTAAATTAGTATCTTTATATGAGTCAAGCTCTGTACCAGGTTAGACTAAATGATTTTTCATTATTAAAAGAAAAAAATAAATAAATTTAAACAAGACTTGTTCAAACAGAAAAGAGAACCAAGAGGCGAAAGAATGCCTCAGTCAGCTGAGGTTTGTTTAGACTACAACTGCCCCAGGGAATGTACAGTAAGTACACTGTGCTTTTAGTATTGCAAAATGGACACATACTTTAGTAAAGCAAATTTGGAAAAAAAAAGGCATTAAAGGTAGAAAGCAAAATGATGATTTCTACCAAGAACTGGTTGAAGTGGAGACTCACAATAGACTGGTTGAACGTGTACACAAACTAGAAATGGCTTTCAAAAAAGAAATTGATGAAATAAAGAAGCAGATGCACTTGCAAAAGGAAGAAATAGAAAAACTAGGAAGGGAGGCCAACAAGAAAGACACAACCATCAGTGAACTAACAGTGGAATTGAGTACACTTAGCAAGAATATGAGTGAAATGGCAAGTACAGTAGTCAATCACGAGAGTGTTATGGAAGAGTTCAAAATTGACACAGAGGCAATTAGGCAAGTAAGCAGTCTGATAGACCAAAGCAGTGATATTGAGGAGAAGATAACACAGGTGAATGAAGCTGTGCAAAGCTACAAAAATGATGTGGAAACCACGTATGCTGAAATGGTGAAAGTAAAGAAAGACTTAGAAACAAGGGTGGAGGAAAAAAGCATTAAACAGGATGTGAAAAGAATAATCCAAAACAATCGAAAGTTAGTCAGAGATTCAGTAGATATAAACAAATCTATAATAATCACCGGTACAGAAGAGGAAGAAGTAAAAAACAAGATCACAAGAGACAAAAAGGAGATGGCAAATGTAATGAGCTTACTGAAAAAAGTATCAGAGGAAATCTGTAGTAAAGACATAGAGGAACACAAAAGGTTAGGGAAATACGAGAAAAGCAAGACAAGACCTCTAAAGGTGACTTTCCAGAGTGTAAACACTGTGGAGGAGATACTAAAAATGCAAAGAATCTTATGGAAAAGGAGTTCAAAAATGTATGGATAAAAAGATGCCTAACACAAGAGGAACTGAAATTACTGAAAGAGAAGAGGGAGGAAGTAAAAACAAAAAATGAGGGAAGATCAGACGAGGAGAAGAAGAAATTTTTTTACAAAATAATAGGATTGCAGGTACGAAAGTGGTACACAAACAGGATGGAATAAAAAGGAGGAAGGTAGTCAAACCATGTCATGACAAGTATATAAACAAGATGATAAAGTTGATGTACTCAAATGTGGATGGAATGGTATCTAAATTACCAGAGATGAATGATTATGTCAGAGAAAATGAACCACATATAATATGCCTAATTGAAACAAAATTAACACCAAGGATATCCAATGACATACTAAACTTAGAGGAATACAATATATGGAGAAGAGACAGAAATTTAAAAAACGGAGGAGGAATTATAATATTAACTAAGAAAAATCTAAAAATCAATGAAATAAAACTAGATATACCATCACAAGTAGAACTGATTGCAGTAGAGATCAACACATCTGAAGGCAAAGTAATTGTAGCCAATTTGTACATGCCACCCAGATCAAACACATGGGAAAGAGACGAATATGAGGACCTGGCAGAGAGTACAATTCAGAGTTTAAGATCATTACTACATAAAATGGACGAGAAATCGGAAAGAATTATACTAACTGGAGATTTTAATACAAATATAAATTGGAATACTCTAGATATAATTAGCCAAGAAAGCTGCTGGGACCAAAATCTCCTGGATCTCATGCAAGAGTTTTTCCTAACGCAACATGTGAGGGAAACCACCAGAAAAAGAGGACTTGATGTACCTTCAGTGCTAGATCTAATATTTACTAGGCAAGAAAATGATATTGACAGTTTAATATATCACCCTCCACTCAGCAAAAGCGATCATGCAGTACTAAATTACAACTACAGAATAGCATATGACATAGTTAACAGCAATGGAAGTTACAGAAAGAGCCTAAACTATAAAAAGGGAATTTATCAAGACCTAAAGAAGTATTTCTTAGAAGTTGATTCGGAAAATAAGCTTAGAGGACAAGATTTAAATGCTGTATATAAAAAATTCTGTGAATTTTATGAAATAGGAGTCCAGAAGTACATCCCACAGCACAAAGAAGCAGATAAGAAAATACAGAAATGGTTCAATACATAATGTAAAAAATCAAAAGAAAGACGAGATTTGTTGCGGAATAGATACAGAAGACACAATAGTGAAAGGGCGTATAATAATTACAAACAGGGAAGAAACGATTATACAAGAATAAGGAGGGAAGCCCAAAAACAGAATGAGGAGGATATAATAAATAAAAGTAGTGATCAACCAAAGCTGTTTTACAGCTACATCAGAAGCAAAACCAAAGTAAAAGATATAATACAATCCATTACGGACAAGGGAATCACTTATACGCAAGAGAAAGATATTTGTGAAGCACTAAATAAGAATTTCCAATTAGTTTTTACAGAAGAAAAAAGTTTTGAGAGGGACTATGTGGAACATGCATGTCCACACATACTACCAGATATACAAACATCAGAAAAAGTAATACAGGAGGAGTTAAGTAAATTAGACACAGGAAAAGCAAGTGGTCCTGATGAAATTTCATGTCAGGTACTACGAGAATGTGCAAAGGAGTTAAGTAAACCATTATTTTTAATTTTCAAGAAATCCTTGAGTCAAGGTAAACTACATGATATTTGGAGGAAAGCAAATATTCTCCCCTTATTCAAGAAAGGAAATAGACAAAATCCACTCAACTACCAACCAGTATCACTTACCAGTGTTCTAAGCAAGGAATTAGAAAAGCTTATAAGAAAAGCTTGGGTAAATCATCTAGAAGAACACAGTATGATAACAGAAACACAGTTTGGTTTCAGAAAAGGAAAATCATGTGTTACTAATCTGTTGAGCTACTATGACAGAGTAACAAACACAATACAGGAAAGAAAAGGATGGGTGGACAGTATCTATTTAGATTTCAAGAAAGCTTTTGACACACTACCACACCAAAGACTTTTATGGAAACGGTACCATCAAGGAGGAATTCGAGGCAAACTGTTTTGCTGGATGCAAGATTTTCTCATAAAAAGAGAAATAAGAACAGTACTAAGAGGAAACTACTCATCATGGAAAGAAGTGACTAGTGGAGTACCATAGGGTTCAGTGCTGGCACCAATCATGTTTTTAGTGTATATAAATGATACAGAGAGTAACACCGGAAATGAAAGCTATCTGAATATGTTTGCAGATGATGCAAAAACACAAAGGAGAATTACTAACACGGACTCTTGTAAAGAGCTACAAGAAGAATTAAATAAACTTCATGCTTGGAGTAATACATGGCAAATGGAATTCAATGTGGACAAGTATCATGTAATCAAGTTGGGTAAAAGTGGAAAAAGACCTGATTGGGATTATAAGTTAGGAAACAAAACCCTATACACATCAGAAAGAGAGAAGGACCTAGGTGTGATTATCAATAACAGACTATCTCCGGCTGACCACATCAGCGAGAAGGTACGGAACATGTATACATTGCTTGCAAATATGAGAATAGCATTCACATACATAAATGAAGACATGCTAAGAAGGATAATAACATCATTCATTAGACCAACCCTGGAATATGCATCAGTAGTCTGGAGTCCTCATCTCAAAAAACACATAGACATGATTGAAAAAGTTCAAAGGGCCGCTACAAGATGGGTACCAAGCTTAAGGGACCTAAGCTACGAAGAAAGACTAAATAAACTGAATCTACCAACACTACAGGAGAAGAGGAAAAGAGGTGACATGATAATGCTATATAAGTGCATATCAGGGAAGGAGAAAATAGACATAAATGATTACTTAACATATGGAGAAGCATCAGCAAGAGGACACTGCAAGAAACTGCATAAGGAGAGGTGATAAAGACGTAAGGAAATTCGTTTCCCAAACAGAGCAATTGATCAATAGAATGCACTACCGAATGAAATAGTGTGTGCCAAAACAACTCACAAATTTAAGGATATGTACAATAAATATGGTTTAAGACACGGGACAGTACGAGCTTGACTCATTCCTGTAAAGATACAATTAGGTAGGAACAATTAGGTAAGGTAAGAACACACACACACACAAGAACTGGTTGAAATGGAGACTCACAATAGACTGGTTGAATGTGTACACAAACTGGAAATGGCCTTTCAAAATGAGATTGATGAAATAAAGAAGCAGATGCACTTGCAAAAGGAAGAAATAGAAAAACTAGGAAGGGAGGTCAACAAGAAAGACACAACCATCAGTGAACTAACAGTGGAACTGAGTACACTTAGGAGGAAAATGAGTGAAATGGCAAGTACAGTAGTCAATCACAAGAGAATTATGGAAGAGTTCAAATATGATACAGAGACAATTAGGCAAGTAAGCAGTCTCATAGACCAGAGCAGTGATATTGAGGAGAAGATAACACAGGTGAATGAAGCTGTGCAAAGCTAGAAAAATGATGTGGAAACCACGTATGCTGAAATGGTGAAAGTAAAGAAAGACTAAGAAACAAGGGTGGAGGAAAAAAGCATTAAACAGGAAGTGAAAAGAATAATCCAAAACAATCGAAAGTTAGTCAGAGATTCAGTAGATATCAACAAATCTATAGTAATCACTGGTATAGAAGAGGAAGAAGTAAAAAACAAGATCTCAAGAGACAAAAAGGAGATGGCAAATGTAATGAGTTTATTGAAAGAAGTATCACAGGAAATCTGTAGTAAAGACATAGAGGAACAGAAAAGGTTAGGGAAATACGAGAAAAGCAAGTCAAGACCTCTAAAGGTGACTTTCCAGAGTGTTAAAAACTGTGGAGGAGATACTAAAAAATGCAAAGAATCTTATGGAAAAAGAGGAGTTCAAAAATGTATGGATAAAAAGGTGCCTAACACAAGAAGAACTAGAATTACTGAAAGAGAAGAGTGAGGAAGCAAAAACAAAAAATGAGGGAAGATCAAAGGAGAAGAACATATTTTTTTACAAAGTAATAGGATTGCAGGTACGAAAGTGGTACATAAACAGGAGGGAATAAAAAGCAGGAAGGTAGTAAAACTATGTCATGACAAGTATATAAACAAGATGATAAAGTTGATGTACTCAAATGTGGATGGAATGGTTTCTAAATTATTAGAGATGAATGATTATGTCAGAGAAAATGAACCACATATAATATGCCTAACTTAAACAAAATTAACACCAAGGATATCAAATGACCTACTAAACTTAGAGGAATATAATATATGGAGAAGAGATAGAAACTTAATAAAGGAGGAGGAATTATAATATTAACTAAGAATAATCTAAAAGTCAATGAAATAAAACTAGATATACCATCACAAGTAGAAATGATTGCAGTAGAGATCAACCCATCTGAAAGCAAAGTAATTATAGCCAATATGTACATGCCACTCAGATCAAACACGTGGGAAAGAGACAAATATGAGGACCTGGCAGAGAGTACAATTCAGAGTTTAAAAGCATTACTACATAAAATGGAAGAGAAATCGGAAAGAATTATACTAACTGGAGATTTTAATACAAATATAAATTGGAATACTCTAGATATAAATAGCCAAGAAAGCTGCTGGGCCCAAAATCTGCTGGATCTTGTGCAAGAGTTTTTGCTAACACAACATGTGAGGGAAACCACCAGAAAAAAAGGACTCGATGTACCTTCAATGCCAGATCTCGTATTCACTAGGCAAGAAAATGATACTGACAGTTTAATGTATCACCCTCCAATCGGCAAAAGCGATCATGCAGTACCAAATTGCAACTTCAGGATAGCATATGACATAGTTAACAGCAATGAAAGTTACAAAAAGAGTCTAAACTATAAAAAGCAAAATTATCATGACCTAAAGAATTATTTCTTAGAAGATGATTGGGAAAATGAGCTTAGAGGACAAGGTTTAAATGCTGTATATAAAAAATTCTGAAAATTTTATGAAATAGGAGTCCAGAAGTACGTCCCAGAGCACAAAGAAGCAGAAAAGAAAATACAGAAATGGTTCAATACAGAATGTAAAAACTCAAAAGAAAGAAGAGATTTGTTGTGGAATAGATACAGAAGACACAATAGTGAAAGGGCACATAATAATTACAAACAGGCAAGAAACGATTATACAAGAATAAGGAGGGAAGCCCAAAAACAGTTTGAGGAGGATATCATAAATAAAAGTAGTGATCAACCGAAGCTGTTTTACAGCTACATCAGAAGCAAAACCAAAGTAAAAGATATAATACAATCCATTACGGACGAGGGAATCACCTATACACAAGAGAAAGATATATGTGATGCACTAAATAAAAATTTCCAATCAGTTTTTACAGAAGAAAAAATTTTTGAGAGGGACTATGTGGAACATGCATGCCCACACATACTACCAGATACACAAATATCAGAAAAAGTAATACAGGAGGAGTTAAGTAAATTAGACACAGGAAAAGCAAATGGTCCTGATGAAATTTCATGTTGGGTGCTACGAGAATGTGCAAAGGAGTTAAGTAAACCATTATTTTTAATTTTCAAGAAATCCTTGAGTCAAGGTAAACTACCTGATATTTGGAAGAAAGCAAACATTGTTCCTTTATTCAAGAAAGGGAATAGACAAAATCCACTCAACTACCGACCAGTATCACTGACCAGTGTTGTGAGCAAGGTATTAGAAAAGCTTATAAGAAAAGCTTGGGTAAATCATCTAGAAGGACACAATATGATAACAGAAAGACAGTTTGGTTTCAGAAAAGGAAAATCGTGTGTTACTAATCTGTTGAGCTACTACGACAGAGTAACAGACACAATACAGGAAAGAGAAGAGTGGGTGGACAGTATCTATTTAGATTTCAAGAAAGTATTTGACACAGTACCACACCAAAGACTTTTATGGAAACTGTACCATGAAGGAGGAATTCGAGGCAAACTGTTTTGTTGGATGCAAGATTTTCTCATAAAAAGAGAAATGAGAACAGTACTAAGGAGAAATTACTCATCATGGAAAGAAGTGACTAGTGGAGTACCACAGGGCTCAGTGCTGGCACCAATCATGTTTTTAGTGTATATAAATGATATAGACAGTAACACTGGAAAAGAAAGCTATCTAAATATGTTTGCAGATGATGCAAAAATACAAAGGAGAATTACTAACACAGACTCTTGTAAAGAGCTACAAGAAGAATTAAATAAATTTCATGAATGGAGTAATACATGGCAAATGGAATTCAGTGTGGACAAGTGTCATGTACACTCAACCCTTGGCTATCACGGGTTCTGCTATAGCGTATCTCGCTATCACGCCTATATAAAAACTACCCAAATACCTTTATCACGCACTAAATGCCTGCTATCACGCACCACAAATGTTCGAAAATTTCAAAAAGGCCAGGCTCCAGTGCTCCACCCAACCAACAAAAGCTTCACTCCGTGATTGGTCGTGTGACATCAGTGCCAGCCGAGCACAGATTGGTCACCTGACCGAGTCTCCTGCCCGCCAAACCATTCAAGTGCGCACCCTCAGACCGTGAACAGTGATAGCAAGAACAATAACCTTTTTTATGATATGACCATGGCCAACCGTACCCCCTCCCCATCCCCCTACCATCACCCAACATAATGCTGCGGCACCTGGCAGGGAAATAAAGAAGAGGAAGAACCTATGTTATGCAGATAAACCGGAAATGTGAAACTTATAGAGAATGGTGAGACTAAGCGAAGTGTGGGGAAGAAACATAACATCAATGAATCAACTGTGAGGGGTATTTATAAGAATTGTGATCACATCATAAAACATGCTCATTTTTAGACTATTATATATTCATATGTGGTACAAAAAAGGTATCTTTGGGGTAAATATTGAGGTCATGGCACCAATTAAAATTATTACCATAAGTTCTTCAATTTGCCTATCATGGTTTCAGCTATAGCGCAGCCATAGCGGGACCAATTGGGAGTGATAGCCGAGGGTTGAGTGTAATCAAGTTTGGTAAAAGTGGAAAAAGACCTGATTGGGATTATACGTTAGGAAACAAAACCCTACACACATCAGAAAGAGAGAAGGACCTAGGTGCGATTATCAATAACAACGACATGTGGAGATGTAGGAGGACTACTGGGCCTTGGGATAGGCCACTGCCCCTGAGATATAGGCCCTGAAGCCTTTGCCCAGAGTCGGACACGTAAAAGACTATCTCCGGCTGACCATATCAGTGAGAAGGTATGGAACATGTATACACTGCTTGCAAATATGAGAATAGCATTCACATACATAAATGAAGACATGCTAAGAAGGATAATAACATCATTCATCAGGCCAACCCTGGAGTATGCATCAGTAGTCTGGAGTCCTCATTTCAAAAAACACATAGACAAGATTGAAAAAGTTCAAAGGGCCGCTACAAGATGGATACCAAGCTTAAGGGATCTAAGCTATGAAGAAAGACTAAATAAACTGAATCTACCAACACTACAGGAAAGAAGGAAAAGAGGTGACATGATAATGCTAAATAAATGCATATCAGGGAAGGAGAAAATATACATAAATGATTATTTAACATATGGGGAAGCATCAGCAAGAGGACACTGCAAAAAACTGCATAAGAAGAGAGGTGATAAAGACGTAAGGAAATTCAGTTTCCCAAACAGAGCAATTGATCATTGGAATGCATTACCGAATGAAATAGTGTGTGCCAAAACAATTCACAAATTGAAGGATATGTACTATAAATATGGTTTAAGACACGGGACAGTACGAGCTTGACTCATTCCTGTAAAGACAGAATTAGGTAAGAACAATTAGGTAGCTAAGAACACATCACAAATAATCAAACACACACAGGCTGTGATCGTAACTTTCCTCCTCTCTGCTACCCATCTCTACATTCCAGAAGCATTGCAACACTGCTAGAGGATGTGAGAAACCAGCTTATTTATTTAGTTTTTATATTATTGTATTGTAAGGTACAAAATGCATGTGTTCACTATATCTTCTCTTAGGGAAAATGTGGTGCATTTCATTGTTTTTCTCTCAGGCATTTTACTCATAAAGTATAGGTCGCATAAAAAATCCGAAGAAAGCATGAGCAAGCTGATGAACTTTTATGCATATTTTTGTAAAGCAAAATAACCTATGTGTGCGAACTATTATTTTGGGAAAAGTTATGAAACACAAACATACTGGCACGGGCTTACGTGTTGTTACCGTGCGCAACCTGTCCTAACTTTTTAGAATTCATTTTCTCAATAACAATAAGGGTTATAACAATGTCTGTTATACACTCATTACTCGTTTTACAATGCGGTTATGTCAGGTCATACCTTCTCGTATACCGATTTTATCATAAATCGGGAGATTGAAACCCACTATAAAAGGGGGTTCCGTCAACTCAACTTCTCAAAGTCACCTAACCAAGACTGAACCATAAATGACAACCCAACTTCATTCCTTCCTGTGTTGGTCCAAGTCGTCCCCCCCCGAGGCTGGGGGACAGCCTGTGCTTAAAGGCACTATTGGTCAGCTTCTGAGTCAGACAGGAACAGGTTAGGGGGTGGGGAATCTGGCCCATACCTGCACCAAACTTAGCACTGGGATCCATACCTGCACCAACCATAGCACTGGGGCCTATACTGGCACTGACCTTACCACTGGGCAAACAAATCCACAGTACTGTAGTATGATCGATGTTTGGCTGAGAGGTGAAGATAACAGGGGGGCACACATGAACAAGCTGAAAAGACAGGGCTTTGAAGGGGTGGCAGGACCTGACACATAACAATGCGCTGCATGCCGGGGCCGCCATCTTGCCTGAGACAAGCGACGGTCACCTTGCGTGTGCCTGGCGCTTTCCAATGGCAAAATTGTTATAGCGGGAAATTTACTGTAAATCAAATTTTGGGGTGGAACTTTTCATTACCGTTGTAGCAAATTGTCGTAAACCGAATCATCGTAAAACGAGTAATGACTGTATCATGTGCTTCCTTAACCTTTCAGCTACAAAACTGGAAATAATTTACATACTATGTTTGTTCTATCTATCTATCTATTGCCAGACGCCTCAATCCCGTTTGGGGTGGCCACAAACAAATCGCCTCCAAGTCGCCCTGTCCCCTGCCATTTCACTGCCCTGCTCCCAACTCACACCCCCCTCTCTCATATACCTCTCCACCCCATCCCTCCATCTCATCCTCGGCCTCCCCCTCCCTCTTCCCCCCTCCACCTCACTCACATACACTCTCTTCGTCAGTCTTTCGCCCTCCATCCTCTCCACATGGCCAAACCACCTCAGTGTGTTCCTCATAACGCTTCCTATCACATCCACATCCACACCACAACGCTCCTTTATATCCTCATTCGTCAGCCTGTCTCTCCACGTGACTCCACAGGCTCCTCTTAAATAACTCATTTCCACTGCTCTCACTCTTGACTTGTGTCCTTCCAACAATGTCCAAGCTTCACTTCCGTACGTTAGAGTTGGTATCACAATACTGTCATGTAGTAACTTTTTCACTTCCATGCTCACTTCCCTGTTTCTTATCACTGCTTTCAAGGAACCAGCAACCTTTCTTCCCTGCTGTACCATTTCAAGCACTTCACCCTCCAAACCTCCATCCTTACTCATCACACTACCCAAATACTTAAACGTACTCACATTTTCCAATTCCTCACCATCTAACCTCGCTGTACATTCACTAACTTCACCTCTCTCAAAGACCATCACTTTACTCTTCCCTACATTCACCTTTAGGTTTGTTACAGTGTCAATAATAACATACGAAATGATAACCAATCAGACATTTTTGGGTGATTTTTTTTTTTTTCAATTTACTCGAAAACTATTGGGCGTAACAAATCACCACAGGGTTCATTAGAAAGCTCGTGAAATTCTGCATATAGACATGTACTTTGCAGGTGCACATCCCAGGCAAAATTTTGTACAGTGATGTTGGGAAGTTATTAGAGGCTAGTTTTCACCTAAATAAGGATTATTCTCACTTCATTTCTGTACATTTATTCATCTGTTTTGTTTTTGTTATATTTTTTGCTTATCTTATAAACATTAGTGAAGATAATGGGGTATGATTTATAACAATATAAGCATTTTCCAAGGGTGAATTTGGCCTTAGAATTTTTTTCCTTTTTGCGCAAATGGAGGCAGCTTAAGTGGGGTTTTGGTTTCGTGTCTGGCTCCAAAACTTATCAGAAACTTATAGTGCACGAGAGGGTTAACCACTCAGGGAAATAATACTGTACAGTACAGTATATTCTCATCCATGTGCTCTCAAATGTTAGCTTTCATTTTGGTTCAGTCAAGCAAGCTATAACCATCTCTCCTCAATCAGTTTTAAAGTTTTTTCCCCTGACTCTGAACATATTTGGCAACCTGTACTACTTGAGTTTCTTTCAATCATACCTGCCATGACAACTGTGGACACTGCAAGAACTTATCATTTTTTGACTACACATGCAGAGAAGGAAAGGCTACTGCACTAGGCAGCTACCTTCGTGTACTGCTTTATGTCAGCCATCAAGGCAGATTTCAGGTTTGATGTCATCTTCTATAGCATGTATGGAAATCACAGCTGGCTCAATGATACTAAGAATAAAAATTATGGTTAACAGACTCTCTTAAGTCATAAACAATTTCCTGAATGAGATTATTTTTCAGTACACTACTCTGCAACCCTACCACCACAGAATCTAGATGAGGGGATTCAGGGGATTCGACATAACAGTATTTCATTAATGCTCGCCACAATGCAGATCGACAAGCTAGCCTCACCAGCCACATATCAATATTCTTCACACAGTACAGGGCTTTACTGGTTACTGTAGTGATCTGATGGAATGTATAAACAATCTCTCCTTCAAGTAAAGCCAGCAGCTGAGCAACTGAAAGTTCTTGGTTATCTACCATGGAATCTGTATCAAGTGTATCTATATTCTGCCCACATGGATAAAACCCAGACTGCTTGGAGAAAGAATCAGACTCCAATCCATCTCCACTCTGACCACTTAAATTAGAGACAACTGTTTCCTTGGGAACAGAAATTTTGTCTGGTTTATCTTCACTCTCTACACATTCATCAGTGATATGTAATGGCTTTGGGTTTAAAACTGAATCCAGCTGAACTCCACTTGGTGCACATTCATTAGAATTAGACTGTTTGGAATAAGAAAATGCATCTGGATCATCCCCTCTCTGCAAATATAAATATGGTGTAACTGATTGCTTGAGGAACACTGGTGGCTGTGTCTGTTGGGGCCATGAGGATAACACACTGGCTAGTGAAGAGGCAGCTGTACGCCCAATCAGGAGAGTCTCGCTGTACACGTTCATCTCTCCCTTGTCAAACACTCTGTCATCATCCTGAGGATAAATTCAAACATCATCAGCATCCTAATCTCCAACTTACATCCCTGTAATGCTGATGTTTATTTTATGCTGGCAACAGTGGGATATTATATTGAACTTAGGTAAGACCTCTCTGGCTGAAAGAAGTTGCTGTTATTGATCAACCCCAACCTGATTGGCTGAGTAGACCCATCATCTGCAGGCAAGCAAATGCCTCTGCAGGGCAGTCCCATGCAGTGAACCAATGCTCACCTGCTGCTGACACCACCTTACCACAGCAAGGTGTGGGAATAGTGTGAAGGTGAAGGTTTTGTTTGTGGATGGTTGCCACATTTGAATCTCTCCACCCATTACTGTATTTGGTTATATGGTTACCACCCAGCACTGTAAATGGTTTCCTGGGTTACATGCAACCATTAGCTTGTCACTAAGCGTAGAGCCACCTGAAGTGGAAAGAAGAGTAAAAAAAGATGTAAAACCAACCATCATTACAGTCTTCAAAACAATGGGCCTCCCGTACACTGGATATTCATTGTACTAAAGTGATTGCAGAAGATGGGTGGGATCCATAAACAGAAAGATAAATTCACAAAAGTGACCTCCTGGCAGATCAAGGAATACATCGAATGACGTTTTGTGAGGAACAACCTCAGGGTTAGAGGAATTGATCAAAACACCAAGACCATGCAGCTTGAGAACCATCAATCAGAAAACCAAAGGCCGACCCATCCAAGCAAGATGATGATGATGCACAGCATAGCCATACTCTGAAATTGTGTTTATTGTGAGGAAAGAGCATCGTCTTTAAAATGTATGTATGTATGCATTTAACGTTCAAGCCTTAACCCATAAACTGTGGTATACTGGAAATCCAAAGTGCTTCTGTTCATCTCTCAAAGGATGCTTTTAGTAATTATTCACAAAATGACACTTTTTTTGGGGGGGTGGGGGGAGAATCTTAAATTTGCCAGAAAGTTTAATAAACTGTATCCATATAATATCTTATCCTTCAACACATTAATATTCAATTACTGTAACTAAATTTACTGTGGTTAATTTCAGGCAATTTATGGAAAATTCACAACTCAAGAATGGACTGTTTGTGGATTTTGTTCTAATTGCAGATAAAATATTCTATTTAACTGCAGTGAGTCCCTAAGTGTGAGGTCTGGGAGGGCTAGGTTTACGATGGAAGAGTTGAGGGGTAGGATGGTACTGGATTGTATTGGTGTTGTGGTGAGGAGAGGTAGATTGAGATGGTTTGGGCAGGTGGAGAGGACGGGGGATGACAATTGGGTGAAGCAAGTAAGAAGTGTTAAAGTTAGGGGTAGGGCTGCGAGAGGCAGACCAAAAAAGACCTGGGACAAGGCCAAAGAGTGTGACCTCAAGGATAAGGGACTGAAGAGAGAAACTGCCAGAGATCGGGCAGCATAGAGAGCCGCAGTTAGGTGACCAAGGCTGATGCACGCAAGCATGTCGGAGCCTTCGAAAACGAACGAATGAATGAACTTGCTATCACTGAACAAAATTGTTGGAGCTAGGAAGAGAGTTTTAACTGCAAGGGTTAAATAAAGCCTTCATTAACCTTGAATGCTATAAAAGGTTTCCCTGAAGCTGTATTATGCAGCAGGGGCAAGAATGAAATACAGTATACAGGACTAACTGCTGTAAAGGAAGTACAACAGACTTCATCTACTGTATAGCAACTTTAAAAGTTTGCTCTGTTTAATGCCAGACAATAACAGGCTTTAAAGAGAAAAAAGGTTCAGGCTAACCCCACATGACTATTCATTGTAGGGGAACCCCTTGCCTGACAGTTAAATATGAAATACATTTTGCCAAACAACAGATGATTTTACTCATTACAGGAGGAAACCCTAGCCGGGATCAAAATGAAACATTTTCTGGGATTCAGGATAAGACAGATTATTTTGTCACAAGAATGGAAATCCATGTCTATCCAAAATTAATGAACCTTTATAAATACAGTACAATCCTAGTTAATCAGGAAGCTTTGGGAATTTACCTTCCCAGTTACTGATTTTTCTTGCATACCTGATACACACTCTTATACATGGGTTATATCATTACAGTATACTGTATATACAGTACCACTCATATCCAGGGCCTCACTAACTTGAAGCATCACCTCCTCTTAAACACACCCCATAGACTTAACACACACGATTGCAGCGCTTTGCATCAGTTAAAGTCGATTTTCTACGATGTATAAATTCATCTTACAATGCTTTTGCACTAGTAGAGAAGTTAAAAGCTAGCAGATAGCAATGACAGTTTGTTTTGTTGGATAAAATTACTGTGTTTGTAGTTCCTACGTACAGTATTTATTCTATTACCTGCAAAACAGCTGAATGGCAAGTAAGGAGTGGAGTGACGGCTGTCAGGTGGGGAAGATGTGGGAGAGCGTGGCCATATAGGCAACTGCAACCAAGGGAATCGTTATAATTCCACTGAACAACACTTATTTCCAAACCATCAGTTCACCAGTAAATGCTCAGGATTTATTTCTTGAATTGGTATTTCCATGTTTTTATGAATAAAATACAGAATCCCCGTAATATCCGGATGTCCAATAACCAGACACCCCAATGTCCGGACGTTTTGGGCCCGGGCCTTTGGAAACCCAAAATGCCCCAACAACGTAAAAAAGAAAAAAAATCCGACATTTTTTTCACCTGTATTTTGAACTTGATGTGCGGCACCGAACAGCTGTGTTTTCACACATTGTAGGGCGCCCCCCTGCTCTCCCCTCCCCAGTTTCCGCCTAATTTCCGTCCTGACTAGACGCTTGCCAGAATGGCTGCCGCATGTGCTCGTTTTTGTGAATGAACGGTGAATAAACTGCAATACCTCATCACCAGACCACATGGGAATTTATAGGTGTTGTGCAGTGTTACGAAATTAAATTCAGAGTGCAAAGGATTAAGTGCAGAGTGCAAACTGGCGTATTGCAAGTTACTGGCATGTCTCAAGTAAGAACAGAATGTGCAGTGTTAAACAGTTATACTGTAATTCACGGTGCAAAGGATTAAGTGCAGCATAACACTGAATTACTGAATGTGCTTCAAGAGCATTTTCACCACTGCCAGAGCCTTAGAGAAGGCGGGTTAATCTTCATAACGGCCATGGACATTTTGTAAGTACCCTGTACACTGCCAAATATTTTCCATACTCTCTTCTAACTCCTCATTCTCTGATTCCTTTTCATTTATTTCATGCTTTCTGTCCCTTATTTGTGTGAATAACATCTTAAATAGGTGCTATGCATGTTCGGTAGGGAGTTATGTAGGTGGTTTCCTGAGTTAGGCTGGGTTAGCGTCCATAAGTTCCTGTCCAGGAGGCATTTTCCCAGTATCCGGACAAACCCACTTTCTGGACATGCCTTTGGCTCTATTACAACGGATATTGGAGGGATTACTGTAATGAATAATATTCAACAGAATGGATTTGGGAAGGTACTGTAAGATCCTGCAAGCACATGGATAGCTAAGAGTAATTTTGTTAGGTAGAAAACCAAGCTAGTACCACACGTTTTCAGCCGATGAAATGTATGCCTTTTCTCAACGAATTTATTCATCTTACTTTTCATGAAAAATTCCTTGAGTTTTAGGCCTCTAGGACAATATCATAAATTGTGGAATTTCCTATGTTACATGCTGTCATCAGTGTCTTATAATGTTCACTTTTTTCTAGTCTATTGCATATATTCAGCTTCAGTTTCAAAGTGAGCACAATGCGCTTAAGATTTTTGCACTTTAGGAATCCCCTGGGGGTAGGGGGTTTTCAAGAATACTCCCCCAGTATCCCTGCTTGTCGTACGAGGCGACTAAAAGGGTTGGCGGAGGGTTAGTGCCCCTCCCCGGAAAACAGCTAACTAAAAAGATGAACAAGAAGCCCCAGAAAAGGACTGACCAAAAGATGACAACCAAGGTCCAGACAATGGACATGGTACAGATCGCAACAGGGAATGTAAGGGGTGCGAATGATGAGGTGAAAGAGAGAGAGAGATTATCCAGGTGCTTGAGGGTGTGAAAGTGGATCCATATGGAGTAACTGAAACTAAATGGAGAGGAGAGAGTGTGAGAGAATGGAAGTATGGATGGGGTATATGTGCAGGAGTAGGTGAGAATGAGAGGGCAAAAGAAGAAGTGTGTATTGTTGTGAGTAAAAAATGGAAGAAGAACATAAGAGAGTATGGATCAGTTGGGTCAAGGATTGTGTGGGTATGACTGAAAGTTGGAATACAAATGTGGGCGATTGTGTGTGTGTATGTGCCAACGCAAGATCGTGCAAGCAGAGTGAGAGAAGATTTCTGGACAATGTGGAAGTGTGCATGGAAAAGTTTGGAAGGAATGAGAGAGTGTTTTTGATTGATGATATAAATGGTAAAGTAGGGAATGTGAAGGTGGATCGAATAGTTGGTGAGTGGGATGTGCCTGCTGAGACAGATGACAATGGCAGTGCGTTAGTGGACATTTGTCCCGGGAGAAGGTTGGTGTTAGCCAATACCCTCTTCAGGCACAAAATGATCCACAGGTATACATGGTGAGTGATGAGAAGGGTGGGTGGTGAACTGAATGAAAGGAAGGCAATGATTGATTATGTGTGTATGGATGAAAGGATGTCAAGATGTGTCATGGATGCAAGAGCTTATAGAGGTTGGGGGAGTGGACTTTCTGACCACTACTTGGTGGTGCCAGAATCAAGATCCAAGTAAGATGGAGAAATAGAAGAAGGGAAGGACGGGAGGAAGGAGCACTTGCAAGGAGAGTGGAAAGGTTACAAGAGGATGAGAAAAAGGCAGAGTATAAGAGGGAAGTGGAGGAACGATTGGGTAAATATGAATTGGAGCAGATGGGGGACATGGAAGGTGTGTGCAGGATATTTTCAGAAGAAATATGTGCAGCATGTAATGTGGTGAGTGGGAGGAAGAGAAGACGGAGGGGGTGCAAGGAACAGTGTGGTGGACTGAAGAGGTGAGACAGGCTGTGGCACAAAAGAAGAAAGCATACAATGAATGGATGAGAAATAGGGGCGTGGAAGAAATTGAGAGGCGGAAGAGAGAGTTATATGTAGAAAGAAAGAGAGAGGTGAAAAGATTGGTAAGAGAGAGTAAGAAGAGAGTGGATGAGGAATTTGGAAGGAATCTGAGTGTAAAGTGGAGGGACTGTAACAAAATGTTCTGGAAAGAGGTGAAGAGAGTAAGACAAGCTGGCAGTGAAGTGAAAGATAAGAATGGTAGATTACTAGTGGAGAAGGGAGAAAAAGTGAGCAGATGGAGAGAACACTTTAAGGAATTGTTGAACATACAGTAGAGAATGGAAGTAGTGCGAGTATAAGTGGCTGGGGAATGGCTGGGAGGAGGAGGGAGGTGAGAAGACAGGAAGATATCAGTAGGATAGAAATTGTGGAAGCCATGAAGAAAGTCAATTTGGAGAAAACCCCAGGAATTGATGGAGTATGTGGTGAAATGCTGAAGCATGGGTGAGAGAGAGTGGTAGAATGGATGTGGAAGATGTGCAGATTGGCCTGGGAGGAAGGTAGAGTCCCGGAGGACTGTAAGTCAGGAATAATTATTCCCTTGTACAAAGGAAAAGGGGAAAAAGAAGTGTGTGGTAATCATAGGGGCATTTGTCTCCTTAGTGAAATAGGAAAAGTGTATGGTAGGATACTTACTGACAGAGTCGGGGAAAGAACAGAGGAATTAGTTGGAGGAGAACAGGGAGGCTTTAGGAAGGGAAGAGGTTGTGTAGATCAGACACTCATTCTTAGATCTTTAGTGGAAAAGTTTCTAGAGAAGGGAAAGAAGTTGTATATGACTTTCATGGATTTGGAGAATGCATTAGACAAGGATTGTGGAATGTATTAAGAATATATGGAGTAGATGGGAAGTTGCTGAATGCTGTGAAGAGTATGTATGATAATGCTAAGGCTGCAGTGCATGTAGATGGTGAACTAAGTGAATTTTTCTCTTTGAAAATTGGGTTGAAACAGGGATGTGTCATGTCTCCATGGTTGTTCAAGCTGTACATGGATGGGGTACTAAATGAGGTACAAGGTAGGGCAGTGGATGTTGCAGTGGCCCTGGTGAGTGAGGGTAGTGTTTGAAAACTCCCTGTACTGTTGTTTGCAGATGATACTTTTTGTTGGATGAAGACGAAGGGGAGCTGCAAGGCTTGGTGGATGAGTTTGGGAGAGTGTGTACGAAATGGAATCTAAAGGTGAATGTAGGGAAGAATAAAGTGATAGTCTTTGAAAGAGGTGAAGTCAGTGAATGTACAGTGAGGTTGGATGGTGAAGAAATGGAAAATGTGAGTACATTTAAGTACTTGGGTTGTGTGATGAGTAAGGATGGAAGTTTGGAGGGTGAAGTGCTTGAAAGGGTACAACAAGGAAGAAAGGTTGCTGGTTCCTTGAAGGCAGTGATAAGAAACAGGGAAGTGAGCATGGAAGTGAGAAAGTTCGTACACGACAGTATTGTGATACCAACTCTAACTTATGGAAGTGAAGCTTGGACGTTGTTGGAAGGACACAAGTCAAGAGTGAGAGCAGTGGAAATGAGTTATTTGAGAGGAGCCTCTGGAGTCACATGGAGAGACAGGCTGAGAAATGAGGATATAAAGGAGCATTGTGGTGTGGATGTGGATGTGATAGGAAGCGTTAGGAGGAACACACTGAGGTGGTTTGGCTATGTGGAGAGGATGGAAAGTGAGAGACTGATGAGGAGAGTGTATGTGAGTGAGGTGGAGGGGGGAAAAGGAGGGGGAGACCGAGGATGAGATGGAGGGATGGAGTCGAGAGGTATATGAGAGAGGTGGGCTGAGTTGGGAGCAGGGCAGTGAGATGGCAGGGGACAGGGCGACATGGAGGCGATTTGTTTGTGGCCACCCCGTACAGGATTGAGGCATCTGGCAATAGATAGACAGACAGATAGATAGAATCACTGAGCGTACTAATCACCGTCTATCATAACACGACAACGAGTGCTCGTCTACTGACTGGTGGTGGTAAGATGACTGATGATTTGTGGAAGTATGGAGGGAGATTGAATTAGAGGAGATGAAAGAGGGAGGAGGAGGGCTGTGAAGAGGATTAACTAGGAAACTACTCTCAACGGAAATGCCTTCACATTACATCGCCCAACTTCACCCAATCTCACGTGACATGAGGTTATTCCATGCACAGGTGGGCATTTGGCAAACACTGTGGCATTTTTATTTATATACTGGCCAGTCCATGAATTTTCCAGGATGTCTGATAATCCCAGTTACCTGAATACTAGATATCCCAGACTGTACTGTAATTATTCATGTTCTAAAGTATGGGTTTTGCCTAACACCAGATGAGTTTGTGAAACTTTTTATTACCTGTATTATACTCATTAAACAGATAATCTTCAGAGAACAATGGGTCAAAATAAGTTCCATCAGCCACATGCTTTTGTTTCTAAACTTCCTCCATCTTTTCTTTGCTCAATATTCTACCTACAAAGTCCTTACATACATCAAATACTCCACAAAAACATGAATTAAGTTCCTGTGGTAGAGAGGGAACTTAATGTTACCAAGGTGTGTGTGCGTGTGTCCATATGAGAATGAGAGAGAAAGCGAATGGTATTGGAGGTGAGAAGTGGAAGAAAGGTGAGTGGCTAGGGAGGCAGGACGAGGAGGGTGGGAGGGAAAGGAAGGGAGCAAGTGAGGGAGGGAGCAAGGATAAGAGTTGTGGAAGGGTGTCAGGTGGACTGGAGAGGATGCATTTTTCAAAAAATTAATGCTGAGTTTATGATTAGATTGTATCAACCGGGTTAATACAGGAAAGTAAAGAGTATATTGTTATGTGGCGGGTGAGAGCAATAGTTCACTTAAATTTAGGCAACATAAAAAAAAAAAAAAAAAGCGATTGTCATACCCTTGGCAATACCCGACAGTGCTACCAGGTAATCTATAACCGTGGACCAAATAAAGAGTGAATGCTTTTCTGGAGCCAATAATACACTGCTAATGTGATATCAACGGAGTATCTGTACTTATGCTTGCACCTGGTGATGAGTGGTGTGGAGGATTTGGTTGGAGTGATCATCAGTATGTTGTCCTTGACTCATGCCTGAAAAGTTTATTGAGGTAGTCTTGTTCCAGTGTGCAAGCTGTGTATTCAGCATGGTGTGAGGTCATTATGATAATGCCACCTGCATAGGAGGCAATGTTGGTGGGCAGTTAGGGTGCAGAAATGTCATGCATATGTAAGTTGAACAGTGTGAGTGAATAACAAATTCTGTTAGGAGAGTTTTGTGTTTGTGACAAGTTGATCTGATGCATAACATGTGCAAGTCTACCAAATAAATTGTTGGCAAGCCAACATTGGGTGTTCTTATCCAAGTTTGTGATGCAGATTTTATTAATCTGTCTGCATCAAGGGATGGTATCAAAGGGTCTAATAATGTTTGTTGCTGTAAGAAATGTATGTTGTGCTGGTTCAGTCATTAGATGTATGTTGTGTAAGGCTAACTTAGTTAGTACAGTGTTTAGGAAGTGTTGTGCTCTAAATCCATGTTGTGAAATGCAAGGCAGATATGAGAATTAGGCTTCCAGTTATCTTGGATGACATGCAGAGTGGTGTTCTGCGGCAATACAAAGAAGCATGTTTGGTCCTTGTTTGGTTTAAGAATTGTGGTGATAGTTTCTTATTTCAATATGCTGGAATGCTAAAATGTGTGTACAAGCAGTGCTGATGCTTGTGAGGACCTGGATGGTGTGTGGTCTTCAGTGTTTCAAGTTTAGGTTGCTGATACCATCTGTTCCTGTCTTTGTAGAGTTCTTTGAGTTCTTATGTAATAACCATAATGAAACTTAACAAATTAATCACTAGTCTGACTGAGATTCGATCCTGGCCCTCACACTCCACATGTGCGCAAGTTACCACTGAGCCAAAGAGAGGATCCCCACTTTGCCTCTGGGCAACACAGGCTTTTATAAATCCCATCACATCACTCTTTTCTTCCCTTGGTGATAAATTTGGTGAGTTTCGAACATACATGGTAGCGTAGCATTGGAGGCCATTGTTGGGGATGCTGCACATCACACTGAACAGCTTATCTTCGGGATGTAAGGACTAAGACGCTGTCAGCTAACCAACAACATCATTGCCCTCCAAGCCTCACCTCACATCCCACACCACCGCCAACCAATATAATAACTGAACTGAAACAACAAATTAATCACTGGTCTGGCCAAGATTCTATCACAGGCCCCTCGCGCTCCAAACGGGCACACGTTACCACTGGGCCAAACAGCAGATCCCCACTTTAACGGAATTATGTACCGACCTAAATAACAACCACTTACAAATAATGAGTGACCAGTATACTTAAATTTATGAAGTTTATGAATAAATTAAATATTTGAGGGACTGTTTACTGGTAGTATTGAACATCTCAAAAACAAGAATAATAAATGGACCTAATATAAAGGAGTGTCCATGCTATAATGTGAAGAAGGGTACAACATATATATGGTAGTGTTGACCCTTCAATTTACTGATCTCCAAATTCTAGTTTGCTGTGGATGTTCAGTTGTATTTTCTGAAAGGGAGAGTAGGGTCATATGGGAGGTCGGCAAAACACCATACTTTAAATGTTGGTCCTTTCTTCATGTACTGCTTCTCCATACATGCTAGATAACAGCAGGGAGATTGGACCTGTTCCAGGTCTGGGCAAGACTTGAAAAATACTTGAAAACCAGACAGTGGCAATGCAGGACCCAGTGTCAGAAGTAAAATACTCTGCCAGAACTTGGTTGCAAAATACTCTGCCAGAACTTGGTTGAAGTCCACTCCCAGACTTATTCTCAGACTTACACAAAGACTTGCTCCTAGACTTATCCCCCTGAAAGTGTTAGAACTTTCAGGTAGTTTCAAGCAAAGTAATAAGATAAAAGTATTATACTTTAATGTGAAAAATTAAACTTTTCTTGGTTTATTTCAAGGAATTGGATAATGCAGCTGCCCTTTGACCACCCTAACCTTTAGTTGTTAGGGTGATATTGCACAGGATAAGAATTCAACACCTTATTCCATAATGATAAAACAGTTTTTTAAGCTCATGGTGGTGTACGTGACTGACTGGCCACATCCCGGGACGTCAAACTGCTGACAACAGCTGTTTCTTCCTCTCTTCGCACACAGCTGTTCTGTACTCTTCTCATATCTCACAATTTCCAGGGCAGATACTACTTTCAAAACATTACTAACACAGGCACAATACAATCAAAAGATCTTTTAGGGGAACAGACGTCGATGCACAAACTCGTAATGGGGGAAGGAGAAGGAAAGCCCCAGGCAGGAGGCCGTGATTCTGCTCCCGAGAAATAAAACAGAGAGACTGAGCATCTCCCCTTACTCAGCACTCCACCTCCCCTTTGGGACCCTTATGACAGAAGTTTTAAACTACCTTTGATATTTTCTTTTCGAAATGTGGATAAACATTACAGGTAGTTTAATAGTTTTATCATAAAGGGTCCCTAAGGGGAGGTGGAGTGCTAAGTAAGGGGAGATGCTCAGTCTCTCTATGTTTAATTTCTCAGAAGCAGAATCATGGCCTTCTGCCTGGGGCTTTCCTTCTCCTTGCCCCATTATGAGTTTGTGCATTGACTTCTGTTCCCCTAAAAGGTCTTTTGATTGGACTGTGCCTATGTTAGTAATGTTTTGAAAGTAATGCAGTAATCCCTCTACTATCCGACGTAACAGAGCCAAAGGCATGTCCGGAAAATGGTCCCATTCGGAGAGTGGGCCCCAGCCTCCTGGACTTCTACTTAAGGACCCTAACCCAGCCTAACTCTGAAACCCACTTAAATAACTCCCTACTGGACATGCATAACACCTATTCAAACCTATTTATGACCCTATCCACACCAATAATGGATATAAAGCATGAAATAAATGAAATGGAGCCAAAGAATGAGGAATCAGAAGTGACTGTACCTCAGCCAGGGTACTTACAGCACGTCTGTGGCCGCTTTCTCTAAGGCTTTGGCAGTGGTGTAAATGTTCTTGAAGCACATACAGTAATCCAGTGTTGTGCTGCACTTACAGTAATTCTTTGCACTGTGAGTTATAACTGTTTAACACTGTACATTCTGTTAACTGCACCACGCCAGTTTCAACTGCCAGTTTGCACTCCACAGTTACTCCTTTGCACTCTAAATTCTCATTTCTTAACACTGCACAACACTGTAATTTCCCGTGTGGTCTAGTGGTGAGGTATTGTAGTTTATTCACTGTTTATTCACAAAAAACAAGCATGTGTGGCATCCACAGCGATAAGTATCCACTCGTGATCACAGTTCAGCAGTAACTGTTGGTGAGGGGGAAGCAGGGTTGCCAGATCGCAATTTGGCCACATTACCAAACTCTTCAATTTTCATTACCAAATTTAACTCTTCATTACCAAATTCGTAAAGCTAGCATTTATTCTTCATTAATTATATATACAAGTGAAAATACATGTAATCACTCTCCATACAATTAACAGCATGTTGATTATTTTCACACTATGTAGGCTAGCATACTCAGAGAGTGCAAACAATCCACCATCTCCATCTGTGTATCCTCATACATGTGAAAAATCTGTTTGGTAATGCATTATTCTGATTCATTACCAAACAAATTTTTCATTACCAAATTGGTCCACATTTGGTAATGAAAAATACCAAATGGCAACCCTGACAGGGGAGGGGAGAGGGGGGAGGAAGGAAGGGATGAAGGGGCCATGGTGTAAACAGCTGTTTGGTGCCGCACGGCAATTTCAAATTACGGGTGGGGGAAAAAAAAAAAAAAAATCCATTTTTGGGTTCCGAAGGTCCAGGCCCACAATGTTCGGTAAGTGGGGTGTCCGGAAAGTGGGTGTCCAGATAGTACGGGGATTACGCTATCTGCCCTGGAAATTGTGAGATATGAGAAGAGTACAGAACAGCTGTGAGTGAAGTGAGGCAGAAACAGCTGTTGTCAGCAGTTTGATGCCCTGGGATATGGCCAGTCATGTACACCACCATGACCTTAAAAAACTGATTTATCATTATGAAAAAAGGTGCTGAATTCTTATCCTGTGCAATATCACCCTAACAACTAAAGGTTAGGGTGGTCAAAGGGCAGCTGCATTATCCAATTCCTTGAAATAAACCATGAAAAGTTTAATTTTCCACATTAAAGTATAATACTGTACTTTTATCTTATTACTTTACTTGAAACTAACTGAAAGTTCTAACACTTTCAGGGGGATAAGTCTAGGAGCAAGTCTTTGTGTAAGTCTGAGAATAAGTCTGGGAGTGGACTTCAACCAAGTTCTGGCAGAGTATTTTACAACCAAGTTCTGGCAGCGTATTTCATTTCTGACACTGGGTCCTGCATTGCCACTGTCTGGTTTTCAAGTATTTTTCAAGTCTTGCCCAGACCTGGAACAGGTCCAATCTCCCTGCTGTCGTCTAACATGTATGGAGAAGCAGTACATGAATAAAGGACCAACATCTAAAGTACAGTGTATCATCGACCTCCCATATGACCCTACTCTCCTACCCAGAAAATACAATTGAACACCCACAGCAAAGCCAAGAATTTAGAGATCAGTAAGTTGAAGGTGCGGAAATGTAGGAGTGACAACGGAAAGAAAAGTGAAAGTGTAAGGATGTCAGTGGTAGATAACCCATGGGGATGAAGTAAGGACCAGATGAAAAGAATATTTTGAAAGCCTGATGAATGGCAACAGAGAGAGCAGAGTGGCTGTAGTAGTAGTAGTTGTTCTCTAGGCAGTCCCTAAGGAAGGCCACGGCCACGACCGGGCTTTCCCACAGAGCTCTCAAGGAGTGTACTGTATGTTGTGTTGTTGGCACAGGTGATTGTGTGCAATGCAGTCTTCCATAATGTGCTTAATAGTATGGGGTGCTGTGTCGCATCCTGTACAGGCGTCAGCAGTGGAGTCATCCAGCCTCTTCTGATAACTCAAGAGGTCTGGATGATGACCATATCTCAGCCTGGCAAGGTGGACCCTGTCCTCATGAGGGAGACAGGATTTAAAAGGATGGATATCAGGAGGTGCGCATGCAGCTGTGTGCTGTCTTCAAGTGACTGAATGGAGCGGCGAGTGATTTGAGTATAGATATGCTTCTGGAAGCTGGTTTGAGGCGGGTGAGGGGTGAGAGATGACAGTGTTTGTGTGATATTGTGTGCTGGGTATTGTTTTGATGTACCTTGGTGTGTGTGGATGTGCTGCCATGTAGTGTAGTGGATGGTGTGGGTTTGTGGAGACTACGGCAAGAATTTGGGTGCCTCTCATGTCGAGATTATCACTGACTTTGAGGATTTTGGTTTCTTGGTGTAGGTGGTCTGTGGGTGTAGTAGCTGTGCAGCCTGTGATTATTTTTAGGGCCGTGTTCTGTGTGGTCTGTAGAGTGTTGTAGTGTGTTTTGGTGAAGTTAGAAGCCCAAGAAGGGCTTGCATAATTCATCACTGAAGGTATATTTTGTTTGTACACTCATTACTCGTTTTACAATGCGGTTACGTCAGGTCATACCTTATCGTATACCGATTTTATCGTAAATCAGGAGATTAAAACCCACTATAAAAGGGGGGTTACGTCAACTCAACTTCCCAACGTCACCTATCCAAGACTGAACCATAAATGACAACCCACCTTCATTCCTTCCTGTGTTGGTCCAAGTCGTCCCCCCTGAGGCCGGGGGACAGCCTGTGCTTACAGGCACTGGTGGTCAGCCTCTGAGTCAGACAGGAACAGGTTAGGGGGAGGGGAATCTGGCCCATACCTGCACCAACCTTAGCAATGGGACCCATACCTGCACCAGCCATAGCACTGGGGTCTACACTGGCACTGACCTTACCACTTAGTACACAAATCCACTGTACTGTAGTATGATGTTTGGCTGAGAGGTGACGATAACAGGGGGGCACACATGAACAAGTTGAAAAGACAGGGCTTTGAAGGGGTGGTGGGACCTGAACCATAACAATGTGCTGCACGCCGGGGCTGCCATCTTGCCTGAGACAAGCGACGGTCACCTTGCGTGTGCCTGGCGCTTTTCGATGACAAAATCATTATAGCGGGATATTTATTGCAAATCGAATTTTGGGGTGGAACTTCTCTGTTATTGTTGTAGCGAATTATCGTAAATCGAATCATCGCAAAACGAGTAATGACTGTACTCCGGTGGTGGTTTCTTTGTTGTGACAAAATGTTGTACAGGCAAGTGACCTCAAGGCATTTGAGTCTTGGTGTTAATTTATCTTAACCCCTCCATGGCCGTGGGTCCGCAATTTTACGTTTGCCCCTGGCTGACCCCGGGGCCATTTTCTGAAGTTTCGAATATTGATTTTTTTTTTTCCTTGCCATGTTGAAGAGGAAGTTCCGATGCACCTGGCAGTGAAATTTCAGCTTCCTAGACCCATCCTGTGGTGTGCAATCGAACGCAGAAGTTGCGTAAACTTAGGCAGCTGATACTAGCCACATGTTGCTATTGCAGTGACGCAATATTGCATTTTTTTTTTTTAACCAAAAAACATTGTCAATGGTGCTGAAAGGGTGTGAAATAACTATATATGTATATTTTGAAGTTTTTCAGGACATAATAAGCAAGGTTTGAATGTCTATCTATCTATCTATTGCCAGACGCCTCAATCCCATTTGGAGTGGCCACAAACAAATCACCTCCAAGTCGCCCTGTCCCCCGCCATTTCACTGCCCTGCTCCCAACTCACACCCCCCTGTCTCATATACCTCTCCACCCCATCCCTCCATCTCATCCTCGGCCTCCCCCTCCCTCTTCCCCCCTCCACCTCACTCACATACACTCTCTTCGTCAGTCTCTCACCCTCCATCCTCTCCACATGGCCAAACCACCTCAGTGTGTTCCTCATAACGCTTCCTATCACATCCACATCCACACCACAACACTCCTTTATATCCTCATTTGTCAGTCTGTCTCTCCATGTGACTCCACAGGCTCCTCTTAAATAACTCATTTCCACTGCTCTCACTCTTGACTTGTGTCCTTCCAACAACATCCAAGCTTCACTTCCATACATTAGAGTTGGTATCACAATACTGTCATGTAGTAACTTTTTCACTTCCATGCTCACTTCCCTGTTTCTTATCACTGCTTTCAAAGAACCAGCAACCTTTCTTCCCTGCTGTACCCTTTCAAGCACTTCACCCTCCAAACCTCCATCCTTACTCATCACACTACCCAAGTACTTAAACGTACTCACATTTTCCAACCTCGCTGTACATTCACTGACTTCACCTCTCTCAAAGACCATCACTTTACTCTTCCCTAAATTCACTTTTAGATTCCGTTTCTTACACACTCTCCCAAACTCATCCACCAAGCCTTGCAGCTCCCCTTCGTCTTCACTCAACAACACAGTATCATCTGCAAACAACAGTACAGGGAGTTTCCAAACACTATCCTCTCTCACTAGGGCCACTCCAACATCCACTACCCTACCTTGTACCTCTTTTATTACCCCATCCATGTACAGACTGAACAACCATGGAGACATGTAAAAAATTATATTATGAATTTATTTTGCACTTTTCAGTGTTTATTGTGTTTATGGTAGTATCAACTTATTTTTGTAGTCTGGGTGAAGGAGTTTGTTGGAAAAGGGAGGCAAGAGTGTCAGTTTTCAAACTTAAATGAGATAAATGTCATCCCTTGAGTGTATAAGCTGGACGGTGAGGGTTGAATTGCGAAACGATCTACCATACGCACCTCGTACTAGCTGATTAGCAGGAAGGGAAGGAAGGCCTTTTCACTAATGAAAGCATCAAGTGAACACAGAAAACTTTCCTGTTATGCTTGTAAAAGGCAAATAATATGTAAAATTATTCAAAACAGTGCAACAAACCTGCGTGGTTGTGTGTGTTTGGCAAGGGAGGAGAAAGAAGATATTTTCTGTCTGGGTCGAGATAATGGGTGTAACTACATGTGGTTAGGCATGGTCACGAGCGAAAAAATCATACATCCACTTGTCACGGCAGCAGGTGGTAAACTGACAAATGAGGAGTGACAGCGTGAAGTGAAGGTCAGTCTTGTGTCCCAGATGTTCGTTCACTTCTCGAAAGTTTTCACAGTTTTCTACAAGTCAAACTGTATCAAATGATCCAAACCAGTACAACAAACCTGAGCAAATGGGTAAAGTTACCAAGAAAAAAATGTATTTTTCTCTCATCATCATGTCTTTTTTGTTTGTGCCTGTATCACTTCATAATCATAAACAGGGTGGCTGTGTGTTCTGCATGAGAGGGCAAAGATGATACTTTCTGTCCAGGTCGAGATAATGGGTGTAGTTGTGCTCCTTTGAGCATGGCCAGGAGCAAAAAAATCGAAAATCCACTCAATACAGCAGCAGGCAACTGACAGCAAACCCTTTTCTGTATCCTCCTACTTTCTCTATACTCATTTCAAAGCCAAAGGTGGCTGTTGTGTATACATACGCAACGACTTATCTTGCTCTTGTGTTCCTGAACTTGATTCTTCTGAATTCTCCACACTCTGGCTTCGGCTTTCCTGTCATTCTCTGACTAAATATATCTGTGCTGTTTACTTATCCCCTAATTCTACTGACTATCAAAAATTCTTTGACTATCTTACTTCTACGTTGGAACACATTCTGTCCACTTCTCCTTTCTCTGAAATCTCCATTCTTGGAGATTTCAATGTTCACCACCACCTTTGGCTCTCCTCTCCTTTCACAGATCCACCTGGTGAACAAGCCTACATCCTTTCTATCCTTAATGACCTAGAGCAGCTTGTACAGCACCCTACCCGTATCCCTGACCGCCTTGGAGAGAGCTCCAGCGTACTTGACCTCTTCCTCACAACTAATCCTTCTGCTTACTCTGTTAATCTTTTCTCTCCGTTGGGCTCCTCCGATCACAACCTTATTACCTTAACCAGTCCTATCACTCCGGTACGGCCTGTGGACCCTCCAGGGAAACGTCGTCTGTGGCATTTTGGAGCCGCGGACTGGGAGGCCCTCAGGCAGTACTTCTTTGATTTTCCCTGGAATGATTATTGCTTCCATGGCCGTGAGCCATCTGAGTGTGCCTTGCGCATTACGGAGGTTATTCTCTCGGGCATGGAAGCATACATTCCTTTCTCATATCCTTTGACTAACGCAAGAAAGCCTTGGTTTAATCACGCTTGTTCTAATGCTGTCCGCAACAAGGAGAAGGCCTACAAAAGGTACCGGAGCCAACCCACCCCTGAATCACATCATCTTTACATTTCTGCCCAGAATCGTGCTAAGTCTGTTCTTCGCTCTACTAAAAATAATTTCATCCATACTAAATGCTCTCAACTCTCTAACTCGAATTCTTCCCACTCCTTCTGGCACCTTGCCAAAAATCTTTCTAACAACTTTACCTCATCAATCTTCCCTCCTCTTTTCTACTCTGATGGTTCTGTAGCTATTTCTTCTACTGATAAAACAGATCTCTTCGCACAGACTTTCTCCTCCAATTCAACCTTAGACGATTCCGGTGCTGTTCCTCCATCACTTCCCCCCTCTGACTTCCTCATGGCTGACATTAAAATTTCTTCAATTGAAGTATTTTCTGCCATCACTGGCCTCAGTACTAACAAGGCATATGGGCCTGATGGGGTCCCTCCTGTTGTTCTCAAGAACTGTGCTTCTGTGCTTACACCCTGCCTAAGCAAACTCTTTCGCCTTTGTCTGTCAACTTGTACCTTTCCTTCTTGCTGGAAGTTTGCTCTCATTCAGCCAGTCCCAAAGAAGGGTGACCACTCCCAACCCTCCAACTATCGTCCAATTGCTTTAACGTCCTGTATTTCAAAAGTTTTCGAGTCAATTCTTAATAGAAAAATTTTAAGGCATCTTTCCTATCGCAACCTTCTTTCCGATCGTCAGTATGGGTTCCGTCAGGGACGCTCCACTGGCGATCTTCTCACCTACCTTTCAGACTCCTGGTCATCCTCCTTTCGGGACTTTGGCAAAAGCTTTGCCATTGCACTTGACATCTCAAAGGCTTTCGATCGAGTCTGGCATAAATCTTTAATTTCCAAACTGCCCTCCTACGGTTTCTATCCTTCTATCTGTGCCTTCATCACTAGCTTCCTTTCTGGTCGTTCTATAGCCGCTGTTGTAGACAGCCATCGTTCTTCTCCTAGATCTATCAACAGTGGTGTTCCTCAGGGCTCTGTCCTATCACCAACTCTCTTCCTTTTATTCATCAATGATCTTCTAAGCTGTACATCTAACCCTATCCACTCATACGCTGATGACTCCACCCTTCACCTTTCCATTCGGTTCCCGCAACGCCCATCTCAACAGTTACTTCAACAAGCAAGGGATGAGGCTGTGGCGCACCTAATGTCTGATTTGGCTCGTATCTCTGACTGGGGTAAAAATAATATGGTTGTCTTTAATGCATCTAAGACTCATTTTTTTTTTTTTTTTTTTTTTTAATGTGTCCGACTCTGGGCATAGGCTTCACAGCCTGCTCTCAAGGCCCAGTAGTCCTCCTACATACCATACACCTCTCTACATGTCACCACTTCGGCGCTAACACCCACCGTCCATATTGAATACATGCTAGGGCTGTCTCATACAGGACTGGTGTATTGGTATTAGCGGGGGTACTTTTATGACATGTTGGCGGGTCATCTGGTAGATCAGGAAAGTCTGCTCTTATGAAATTCAAATCCTTAAACTGTTCCCTGCCCCAGCCGGGATTTGAACCTGGGTCCATCAGGACCGCAGGCCGCCTCTCTACCGATTCAGCCACCGCCTACCCAACAACCTATCAACCCGACAAAATCTTCCACAGGTATACCAACTAATGTTTAATAATATTCAGCTTAATCCTGCATCATCCTTGAACATGCTTGGGGTTTCATTTACTCGGGACTTATCTTGGAAAGATCATATTACATCTCTTGTATAATCTGCTTCCAAGAGATTGGGCGTGCTAAGCCGACTCTGCTCTTTCTTTACCCCTGCATAATTGTTGACTCTATACAGGGGTTTTACCCACCCCTGTCTGGAGTACAACTCTCATGTGTGGGGAGGCTCCCCACATACAGCTCTTCTCAATAGGGTGGAGTCAAAGGCTTTTCGTCTCATTAACTCTCCTCCTCTTACTGACTCCCTTCAAACTTTGTCTCTTCGCCGCACTGTTGCATCTCTATCTCTTTTCTATCGCTACTTTAATGGTCACTGCTCCTCTGAACTGTCTGCTTGCATTCCTCCACCTCCACGACTGGCGCGTAGCACCCGTCTGGCAGCAAACTCTCATCCCTTTTCTGTCCAACTCTCTAATGCAAGAGTTAACCGTTACTCCCAGTCTTTCATTTATGCAACAGGTCAGCTCTGGAACTGTCTCCCTCTGTCTGTATTTCCTGCTGCCTATGATCTCCAGTCTTTCAAACGCAGTGTGTCCAGGCATCTCAAAATGATCGGATCTTGAATTTGGCTCTCTATTGTATTTTGTTTTTCTCTTGGAGGGAACTGTTACTGCGGGCTCATGGCCTTTGGTTCCTTCTTCCTCGCATTAAAAAAAAAAAAAAAAAAAAAAAAAAAAAAAAAAAAGGCTCTGAACTGCTTGATGGGATGTATGTATGTCAGTCTGAAGACGTTCAGAAAGAAGATGCTGACGTTCAGAGAGTTCGTTCACTTCCCAAAAATTTTCGCCGTTTTTTATAGGCCGCGCTCAAATGATGCCTGCAGCCATTTATCAACTAACCAGTGGCCATGGAGGGGTTAATGTTTCTGGCGTGTTGTTTAAATGACATTGATGTACTGTATGTTACACCAAGGATTTTGTGTGTGTGTGTGTGTGTGTGTGTATTTACCTATTTGTATTTACCTATTTGTAGTATACAGGAATTGAGCAATGCTCGTGTTGTCCTGTCTCCATATCCACATTTATCAAGTCTACCTTTACACACATGAATGTTTTTCTCATGCACCACCTCTTTGTCTAAGTCATTCCAAATATTTAAGTATTTACCTAATATACCTAATTGTGATATACACGGAATGTACTATGCTCGTGGGTTTCCGTCGCTATTTCTCAATAAGTCGAATTTAACTTTAAACTCGATTAAGTTTTTAGACTGGATGATCTCTTTGTCCAGGCTATTCCATAAGTCTATGCTTCTGTAAGGAAAGCTATATTTCTTGATATCCTTCAAGCAGCTTGACTATTTCAATTTCATTCCATGTCCTCTTGTTGCTCTCTTATCCCATACAAACAGATCCTCTTTGTCAATTTTATCTACTCCCACCATGGTCCTGAACACCGCTATCATGTCTCCCCTCTTTCTCCTTTCCTCTAATGAAGGCAAATCCAGTTTTTCCAGCCTCTCTCTGTATGACAGGTCTGTTAGACTAGGGACCAGCTTGGTTGCTGTTCTTTGTATTCTCTCAATCTTGTTTATATCTTTCTTTTTGTGTGGGGACCACACTACCGCTGCATATTCTAACCTGGGGCGGATCATGGCCATTATCAATTTTTTCATCATTTCCTCATCCATATAATGAAATGCTACTCTTATGTTAGTCAAGAGCTTATAAGTCTCTCCAACTATCTTGTTAATGTGCTTTTCAGGTGACAAACTATCTTGGACCAGCACTCCCAAATCTTTCTCTTCTCTCCTTTTTGTGATTAATTCATTACCCAAAAAATAATTCAGTGATGGTCTCCTGGTACTTTTACCCATTTCCAATATTTTACATTTCTTTACATTAAATTTCATTTCCCATGTCCGGCTCCAATTGTGTATCCTATCCAAATCCTCCTGCAGTATTTTACAATCCTCCTCAGCCTCTATCTTCCTCAAGATCTTTACATCATCAGCAAACAGACTTGCATAACTGTTCACTCCATCTACCATATCATTTACGTAAATCAGGAACATTACTGGCGCCAACACTGAGCCTTGAGGGACTCCACTTGTTACTTCCCTCCATCCAGACATCTTTTCCTTTATTACTGTCCTCATTTGTCTGTCTCTCAAAAAGTCTCTCATCCATTCCAGAAGTTTCCCCTTTAGTCCTCCTATATATTCTAGTTTCCACATTAGTCTCTTATGAGGTACCTTGTCAAAGGCCTTCTCAGTCTAAGTACACACAGTCCACCCAACCATCTCTCTCCTGTACCACATCAATCGCTCTTGAGTAAAAGCTCAACAAGTTGGAAACACATGACCTTCCACTTCTGAATCCAAACTGACATTCAGCCAAAATATTCATCTCTTCCAGATATTTTATCCATCTGTCTTTCAGGATTCTCTCACACAATTTTGCGACCATGCTGGTTAGAGACACTGGTCTATAATTCAGGGGTTCTTCCCTGTTTCCTCCCTTGTAAATTGGTACCACATTTGCCCTCTTCCATTCTTTTGGTACTTTCCCCTCTTGCAGTGAGCATACAATTAAGCTGTGAATTTTATCCGCCAGTTGTTCTCTGCATTCCTTCAGTACCCAATTAGAAATTCCATCAGGTCCTGGGGCTTTCCTTACATCTTGAGTTTCCAGTAATTTATACACTTCCTGTACCTCCACTTTTATATCTTTCATCACCGGAACATTTCTAATCACTCCCTCCCCTTCCACAAGCTCCTTTTCTTTAATGAAAAATGACTGGAAATGTTTGTTCATTATTTCTGCTTGCATTGCCGCATCCTTAAAGACCTCTCCTTCTACTTTCAGCTTGGTGATTCCTTCCTTTTGTTTCAGTTTGCCATTAACAAATCTATAAAACAGTTTGGGTTCATCCTTGCATTTGTCAATTATACCTTTTTCAAAATTCCTTTCTTCTTCTCTACGTATTCTTGTGCATTCATTTCTTGTTCTTTTATAGTCTTCCTTTGTTCTGTCGTTACCTCTCTTTCTCCAATTGTTCCACGCCTTATCTCTCTCTTTTTTTGCTATCATACACCTTCTATTAAACCACTCCTTTTTCCAGTTTTCTTTCCCTCTTACTCTTGGTACAAATTTTTCCACTCCCAAATTATAGAGGTCTAGTAAGATATCCCACTTCCTCTGTATCTCTCTTGTTTCTCTGAATTTTCTCCAATCCGCATTTTCAAAAAAGTTTCTCAATCCTGTAAAATTTGCTTTGCCAAAGTTGTATCTTCCCTGTCTATGAAGCTCGTCTCTTGGCTCGACGTTTCCTATTAACATCTGGAACTCAATGACCACGTGATCACTTTTTCCCAAAGGACAGAGATATTCCAATGATTCTATTACATCGGGTTCTTTGGTGAACAGTAAATCTAACCTTGCTGGTGTGTCCTCACCTCGAAACCGTGTCTCTTCTTTAACCCATTGCGTCATCACATTATTCATTATTATATTTAATAACATAGTGCCCCACGAATCCTCGCCGCCTCCCGAGTACCATTCCTCCCAGTTCACCTCTTTACAATTAAAGTCACCCACCAAAATTATATTATTGCTTTTCTCAATTATTTTTTGCAAGTAGCTAGCCATATCTGACAACATCTCATGGTATTCGTCATCCTTCCATGCTCTCGTCTTTGAGGGAACATAAACTACCGCCATATCTCTCTTAACATTCTCTCCAGTTTCTAATTTCATATATATCACTTCAGCCCTGCCTTCTCCCATTTCCACAGTATCTACATTTATGTTGTTCTTCACTGCTATCATCATTCCTCCTCCCTTTTTTTCTTTTCTGTCTTTTCTCCATAGTTTGTATTTACCATCTCCCAAATGAACATCAATATCTTCTCTTAATTTGGTCTCTACAAAGCACATGACATCAGGTTCATGTTCTCTCAAGAAATCATTAATTTCAATCCTTGTCGATCTGAAACCATCAACATTAGTATATATCACCTTCAAATTATTTTTGACGTTTTTAATACCCTCTTCTCTCCTACTCTCTGTCCGTACCACTTCCTCAACTTCTGATCTTTCACAACCATCCCCCCTAGTTTCCTTCACTTCTATTTCCTTAAATACCATTTCCTTACTTTCAAATCCAATACTCTCCAAAAAAAAGTATTACGTTCTTCGTCTGTCCTCTTATCATTTTTTCCTTTACTTCTTCCTTTAATGATTTTAAAACTTCTCTTTCTTCTTCATTCAGATCTTTTCTTATTATAATATTTTCCATCCCCGCCTCTTTGCTTAATTTCCAGGTCACTTTAAGTATCTCATTTATTACACTTTCTGATGTAAACTTGACTCTCATTGGTCTTGTTTCCCCTTTCTTATAAGGCCCTATCCTCCTTACTTCCTCAATTTCTTTTACCCACTTGTCTCCTTCGGGGTCAATCTTGCCTAATATTCCTCTCACCATGTTCGTGTCTCTCTCGAGTCATACGAACCTAACCTTTTCTTCCTCTTCCCTGTTTCCAAATACTACCACACATCTGTTCCTTTCTACAGATTCTCTCACTATTTTCTCTTTTTTCTTCAGTATTTTCACTACATTTTCTTCCATTTCTTTCTTGTTCATTTCCCTTTCTTCCTGGATGATCTCTCTTAAGCTGACCACTTCTTTCTGTTCTTCTTCAACGTATGCCCACTTTGCCTTATGTTCTTCTAATACATTACTCACCTTCTCCGTTTTATTAGTACTCTCTTCTAGTTTCCTCCTCAGTTCAACATTTTCCCACTTCAAATTCCTAATCTCTTCATTGGCTATTTCATTGGACTGGATCAGACTCTGTATGGTGATTTCCGTATTTACTGACACATCCTTTATCACTAGATTCTCTACTTTCTTTTCAAGTTCACTAATCCTCATAATTAATGTTTTCACCAGGTCCATGACATTGGTATTAGCATCAAATCCTTGAAATTCCATTCCCTCACTGTTTACATTTTCGGCCATGTTTAACCCCTACACCGCGGGCTTGTTTACCAATGACTTGCGTGTGCCGCGGGGTTATTTCGGCTCCGACAGACTCTCAAAAAATATTTGCCAAAAATCAGTTATTAGTCCTAGAATAATAAAATTACATATGCTTATGGCACATACCTTCAGCTTTCTCCTGGAATGATTGTTGAGCCTTTGTCGGTTACCGTAGGACTTGTGGAGACCTCTGAAGTAGGGTAACGAAGTCTCCACTTTACACTTCCCGACAACCCGTAATATGATTACCACAGCCAGATACAAACACTATAAACACTGTTCTACAATTTTCAAGTAGTTTGGGATCCATACTCAAAAAAAAAAACACTGTGAAAGCAATGGAAATTACGAGCGCGTCTGATCGTTGCACTGGCACTAGTTCGCTCATGGTAGTCTGTCATTTATTATTCATAAAACCCCTCACACTTTTTATTTCTATTACTATATAACACTTATATATATCTACAGTCTTTATCCATAAGTTTCCTTCAGTAGTATTAGTTTATTGTCACTGTAGGGATTCAATTTCTTTCAGTCAAATACGTAGCATTCACTTTCTCGTCCTGTATACTGGCATTGAGAGTGAATGTCACTTTCATCTTCACTCTCATAACTCATAGCATTCAGACATGCTAGAGTGAAACTTTCACTTTCATTACTCCTAGGGTATATACTCGTATTCTTATAATACTACTCATTTACATTTCTATTTACGTTCTCTATTTTATTTACGTTATTTACATTTCTATTTTATTTACACTGTGTTGTGCACTGTCACTTGAAATAACTTATAAAACTATTTTCCATTGTTCACGTATATTTACATTCATTACTTTCACTTGCTGTTTACACATTATTTACACATTATTTACAATTCCACTTGCACTGTTTTACTCAATAGAAAGATCGTAGTCACTCTTTTATCAATTGTCAGCCCTTTACCTCTTTCCACACGAGGTTTAGTAGGGGGTAAAGGTCACAGAGCCATTTGCATGGGGGTGAAAAAAGGCCTTGAAGTCAGCAAGATGAAACATACGTCCTCTCACTTCGGAAGATGAGAGTACACTGATAACGCAGGGCCAGCTCCGCCAGCCAGCCTGGAGGCCTGTTTAGGGGTTATTCAGAGTTACCAATATTACTTCTTGAAACAGCTAAGTCTAGCACTGATATGATTGGCAGGAAATCTAGACAATACATTATAAATTTGGTAGTTCCAGGTGAATGTAAATATCACTTAGGCTTCTCCCTTCCCTCCTTACATGTATATTTATTACGAAAATAGATTAGAGGCCTACTTAGGAGATATATAATCAGAGCTACCAATGTTAAATCTTGAAACAGCTTTGTGTAGCACTGATATGATTGGCAGGAAATCTAGACAATACATTATAAATTAGGTAGTTCCAGGTGAATGTAAATATCACTTAGGCTTCTCCCTTCCCTCCTTACATGTATATTTATTACGAAAATAGATTATACGGCATATTTCAAGGGGAAAAAAACAGCGAAAATTAGCAAACGAGTGCACGTGAGGTGTTGTCAGGTGATAATTAGCCAATTCCAGGTGTATGGCACTCTCACTTACCTGATTTCTTTCTTGTATATATTATTTGGTATAAGAATATGACATAGGGCTTATTTCAATGGATGAAATCAGTGAAAAATTCCAGGGAAGATTTACTTAGCGTAGCATGGCCGGGCAGGCGAGAGGATAGGGTAATGGAGGGGGGGTAGGGAGGGGAGTCAAGAACGGGGAGAAATGGCTAAATTGTCAACAATGGATGGGAGTACAGATGAGATTAGGAGTGCTGACTAGTGTTGGACATTGTCAGTACTGATAGATGATACAAGCCCCCACTTGGAAGCCCGGGTGAATTCAAAATAATACAGAATCACAAAAGCGACGCCCCGCGGTATGATCCCTTGCTCCCAAGCGTCACGAAAGTGACGCCCCGCGGTTAAGGGGTTAATGTACCGGTAAAGTACCAAAACAGCTGTTACCGAATAAACCTCAAACATTCATGTATACTATAGCCAACAAATCTTTACATTTTTGGTAGTCTACTAACTTTCATTGTTTTAAATTTAAAGAAAGACCCTAGGAGACAGGACAGACAAAATTCCTGAAACTACTCAAGGTTAGGAGCGATGGCTGGGACGTCCGCTCTCTCCGGCTGCTTGTTCGTGTGTGTGTGTGTGTGTGTGTGTGTGTGTGTGTGTGTGTGTGTGTGTGTGTGTGTGTGTGTGTGTGTGTGTGTGTGTGTGTGTGTGTGTGTGTGTGTGTGTGTGTGTACCTAATTTACCTAATTGTGATATACAGGAAATGAGCTAAGCTCGTGGGGTCCCGTCTCTGTTCCTCAGTAAGTCAAATTTAGCTTTAAACTCGTTCAAGTTTTTAGACTGGACAATCTCTTTGTCCAGGCTATTCCACAGGTCTATACATCTATAAGGAAAACTATATTTCTTGATACCCTTCAAGCAGCTTAGTTTCTTCAGTTTCATTCCACGTCCTCTTGTTGCTCTCTTATCCCATAAAAACAGATCTTCTATGTCAATTTTATCTATTCCCACCATGGTCCTGAACACTGCAATCATGTCTCCTCTCTTTCTCCTTTCTTCTAAGGAAGGCAAATCCAACTTTTCAAGCCTCTCTCTGTACGACAGATCTGCAAGACTGGGGACCATTTTGGTTGCTGTTCTTTGTATTCTCTCAATCTTGTTTATATCTTTCTTTTTGTGAGGGGACCACACTACCACTGCATATTCTAACCTGGGGCGGATCATGGCCATTATCAATTTTTTCATCATCTTGTCATCCATATAATGAAAGGCTACTCTTATATTAGTCAGGAGTTTATATGCCTCTCTAAATGCCTTATTAATGTGTTTTTCAGGTGACAAACTGTCCTGGACCAGCACTCCCAAATCTTTCTTTTTTCTCGCTTTTGTGACTGGTTCATTACCCATCAAATGATTCAATGATGGCCTCTTGGTTCTTTTACCCATTTCCAATATTTTACATTTCTTTGCGTTAAATTTCATTTCCCACATCCGGCTCCAATCGTGTATCCTATCCAAATTCTCCTGCAGCATTTTACAATCCTCCTCAACCTCTACCTTCCTCAAGATCTTTGCATCATCAGCAAACCGACCTGCATAACTGTTCACTCCATCTACCATATCATTTACATAAATCAGGAACATTACTGGCACCAACACTGAGCCCTGTGAGACTCCACTTGTTACTTTCCTCCATCCAGACATCCTATCTATTATTACTGTCCTCATTTGTCTGTCTCTCAAAAAGTCTCTCATCCATTCCAGGAAGTTCTCCTTCAGTCCTTCTGTATGCTCTAGTTTCAACATTAGTCTCTTATGAGGTACCTTGTCGAAGGCCTCCAAATCTAAATACACACAATCCACCCAACCATCTCTCTCCTGTAGCATGTCAATCGCTCTTGAGTAAAAACTCAACAAGTTGGAAACACATGACCTTCCACTTCTAAATTCAAACTGATTATCAGCCAAAATATCCATCTCTTCCAGATATTTTATCCATCTATCTTTCAGAATTCGTTTGCACAATTTTGCGACCATGCTGGTTAGGGACACTGGTCTATAATTCAGGGGTTCTTCCCTGTTTCCTCCCTTATAAATTGGTACCACATTTGCCCTTTTCCCTTCTTGAGGCATTTTCCCCTCTTCCAGAGAACACACAATTAAACTGTGAATCATATCCGCCAGTTGTTTTCTGCATTCCTTCAGTACCCAGTTAGAGATTCCATCTGGTCCAGGGGCTTTCCTTACATCCTGAGTTTCCAGTAATTTATACACTTCCTGTACTTTCACATTTATATCTTTTATCACTACATTTCTAGTCACTCCCACCCCTTCCACAAACTCATTTTCATTTGTCTATTATACCTTTTTCAAAATTCCTTTCTTCCTCTCTACGTATTCTTGTGTATTCATTTCTAGTTCTTTTATATTCCTCCTCTGTTCTGTTGTTACCTCTCTTCCTCCAATTGTTCCACGCCGTGTCTCTCTTTTTTTTTGCTATCATACACCTTTCATTAAACCACTCCTTTTTCCTGTTTTCTTTCCCCCTTACTCTTGGCACAAATTTTTCCACTCCTGAATTATAGAAGCCTAGAAAAATATCCCACTTCTGTATCTCTCTTGATTCTCTGAATTTTCTCCAATCTGCATTTTCGAAAAATTTTCTCAAACCTGTAAAGTCTGCTTTCCCAAAGTTGTATCTTCCTTGCCTATAAAGCTCGTCTCTTGGCTCCACATTCCCTGTTATCATCTGGAACTCAATGACCACATGATCACTTTTTCCAATAGGACACAGATATTCCAATGATTCTATTTCATCAGGTACTTTGGTAAACAGTAAGTTTAGTCTTGCTGGTGTGTCCTCACCTCGGAACCGTGTCTCTTCTTTGACCCACTGTGTCATCATATTGTTAACTGTTATATTTAATGATGTAGTGCCCCACGAATCTTCGCTGCCTCCTGAGTCCCATTCCTCCCAGTTCACCTCTTTACAATTGAAGTCACCCATTAAAATTATGTTGTTGCTTTTCTCAATCATTTTCTGTAAATAACAAGCCATGTCTGACAACATATCCTGGTATTCATCATCACTCCATGCTGTTGTCTTAGGGGGAACATAAACTACTGCCATATCTGTCTTGCTATTCTCTCCAGTTTCTAATTTCATATTATCATTTCGGCCCTGCCTTCTCCCATTTCCATGATATCTACATTCACGTTGTTCTTCACAGCTATCATCACTACTCCTCCCGTTATTTCCTTTCTGTCTCTTCACCACAGTTTGTGTTTTCCATCTCCCATATGAACATCAATATCTTCTCTTAATTTGGTCTCTACAAAGCACATAACATCAGGTTCGTGTACCCTCAAAAAATCGTTGATTTCTAGCCTTGCCGATATTAAACTATCAACATTAGTATATGCCACCTTCCAATTATTTTTGATGTTTTTTATACCCTCTTTTCTCCTTCTCTCTGCCGATACCACTTCCTTAATTTCTGATCCATGACTCTCCAATAAAACACTGTCTTCTCTTCCTCCGTTCTCTGTTAGTTTTTTACTTCTGCTTCCTTTACTAACTCCTGTATTATAGCTCTTTCTTCCTCATTTGCATCTCTCCTTATCCAAACATTTTTTAACCCTTTCTTCTCTGATAATTTCCATGTTCTACTGATAATTTCGTTTACTGTTGCCTGAGACTTGAACTTTACCTTCAATGGCCTTGCCCCTTCTTCCTCGTACTTTCCTAAACACCTCTTCAATCTCTTCTTGAGCTTCGTTGTTTTCCTCCATGACTACTGATATTATTTCTTTAACCTTACTCAGTTCTTCTCTTTCTCTTTCTGATCTTATTGTCATATGTTTTTCTTTAACTCCTGAAATTATTACAGATTTTTTCATATCTGCTACATCCCTAACTAAAGATTCTCTACTTCTCAGCACCCTAACCACTTCCCTCTCCACCTTTTCCTTGCTTTGTTGTTCTATAATCTCTTTCAAATTTACATTTCCCTCTTCCTGAATTTTCTTCCACCCCTTATGTTGTTCCTTGATTTCCTTTATGTGCTCGTCCTGTATTCCTGATTTGGATTCATACTCATCTAGTTTGCTTTTCATCCTTTCTCTTTCTTCTTCCAACCTCTTATTCTCCCTCTTCAGCTGTTTTATTTCATTTGAGGCTGATTCATTGCTCACTTTTAATTCAGTAACTTCTCTTTCTTGTTTGTCACTACGTGTACAAATTTTTTCCAGTTTATTTTGCAGACTTTTGATCTCGTTTTCCTGCTCTATGGTCCGTTCCTGTAACTCTTTAACCCGCCCCATCCCGACGTTTTCTGGGCAGTGGTACGCCCCAGTCCCGATATTTTTGGACCTTTTTTTTTTTTTTGGCTCAAACATCCGCTTTTGGTGAGAAACATTGAAAATTCATAGAGAAATCGCTCACCTGAGGTTTAAAATACTCGATTCAGGTACGAGTACCTCCTTACCTGACTGGGTTTTCTAACACACTGGCACCAAAGAAAACGAGTTCTATGGGAGGGTAACAATTTTATCCACTCATAAACAGTATTTATTTATTTACTTGGTACGAATTTATATGTAGTACAAGAGAGTATTGGTTTTCAAACAGTAATATAGGCATTATATGCATTGTTTCACTCACTAACTCATCACCATTCATGACCTTTTTTTCCCACATTACCAGATCATCATTTCTGACCGTTTCTTCCTCTAATGCTATGTAAACTTTGTCCTCTACATTGTCATCGATTGGGGAATCGCTCTGGCCCTGAATGTCTTTATTGGCCAGGTCACTGGTAACAGGTGAATTGCCGAGACAATGGCATGCAGGGGGGGAGATGTTATGCGGTGTATGGCACTGTCCCTGCTTGGCATCTTGTAGAGGAATACAGGAAGGTGTCCCATGTATACGTGCCAAAAATCACTCGCGAAAATTGAAAATTGTGCAAATCAGGGACCTTGCAATGTTACCGTGTTAATTTACGTCTCCGGGATATGAGTGCACATCATGTGAGGACGTGAATTCACGTCTCCGGGGCGCGGCAGGTTAATTACTGCCCATACCTTTTTTATCTCCTGGACATTCCCCTTCGCTGTTTTCTCTGCACCTGCTATTCTTGTTTGGTTCAACTTAATACTTCCATTTCCCACATCCTGTTCAGAGAAACCCCCAAACTCTCTCTCACCACTTGTAAACATTGCACCATCCCTTTCCGCCATGAATCAACCATATGGAGACCTTCTATTTTCACTATATCTTGTTTTTTTAATGACTGAAACCGCGATTTTTTTAACTACCGTCCGACGGGACCACCACTCAATTAACACAATCACAAATAGGCTGGTCTTCTCTTCGTTGCTGATTCAGCGATTGTTTCCCCACGATCCAGGAGGAGCTCCATCTCTGTCAACATCCTGTGTGTGTGTGTGTGTGTGTGTGTGTGTGTGTGTGTGTGTGTGTGTGTGTGTGTGTGTGGTAGGGGAGTGTTGTTTATGGTGAGGTGTGGGATGTGACAGTATTCTGCTGTCCAGTTTGTGAGAATGGTCACTGTAGATTTGGCTGGGGCTATTTTGAGCCTGTTTGTGGTGAACCATTCGTGTAGTGTGTTGTGGTATGGTTGGAGGATGTGTGCGGCTGTGTTTGCATTTTAGCGTGTACAGGTAAGTGTTATGTCGTCTGCATAGGAAGCTATGTGCATTTGCGGTGTTTGGGTTGTGGGTATGTCATGCATGTATAGGTTAAAGACAGTAGGGGACAAAACAGATCCTTGGGGGATGCAGTACGTGAAGTTTCTGATGCTCAATGACTGAGCAGCAAATGTTACATGTGCTCATCTGCTGCTAAATTGTTTGCCAGTCATCTTTTTGTGTTACTGTGCATGTTTGTGTTGAATATTTTGTTTATGAGGTTATGGCGGGGGATTGCTAATGTCAAGTGTGACTAGGAGTATTTTGTATGATGGCCTAGCTGAATTGATGCCATCAAAAACTCTCTGTGTAAGGTCTGTAAGAGGAGTGTCTGTGGAGTGTAGCAGCCTAAAACCAAGTTGTGACAGGGCTAGGGGGGTGTGAGGTGTAACTAGTTGTTATATCAGTCGATCAGTGACTTTGGAGAGGGTGCAGAGAAGTGTGATGGGGAGGTGTGAGGAAGGTAACGTGGAGTCTTTGTTGGGTTTGGGGATAGTGATGATAGTGCCATGCTTCCAGATATTGGATAGAGTAAAAGTCCAATATTTCGGCATCTATGGGACTGGGCTGATGCCAAGAGATTGGATTTGCCAAATAATCGAAAAACCTATCCACTCAGTACCTTGTTTCCATTGGTGAACACTGTCATCACCACTTATGGTATTACAAATGTGTTTGGAGAGAATACTGTACACGGTATGATATTGTAATCATTACAGTACTATACCTGAATCTGAAATATACATAAATTAGTGAACATATACAAGTGTAATGACACAGTAGGTCTACATGTCACAGATAACACTTCCTGGATGGCCAAAATGATAAGGAATATTACCTACATGCTCAGTACATCATTTGTATTGGTGAACACTGTCACTGCTACTTATATTATTACAAATGTGTTTGAAGTGAGTACTGCATATAGTATTCTCTCCAAACACAAAATAAAATAGTCGGAAAAATACATAAAATAAACTGGAGAAACATGAATTGCTAAGATCTTTCGGATGCAAGTTAAACAAACATTTTGCGCTCATTCTTTTGTTCGTTTTTGTGCGTACACTTAACCCTCGGCTATCACTCCCAATTGGTCCCGCTATGGCTGCGCTATAGCCGAAACCGTGATAGCCAAATTGAAGAACTTATGGTAATAATTTTAACTGGTGCCATGACCTCAATATTTACCCCTAAGATACCTCTTTTGTACCACATATTAATATATAATACTGTAGTCTAAAAATGAGCATGTTTTATGATGTGATCACAATTCTTATAAATACACCTCACAGTTGATTCATTGATGTTATGTTTCTTCCCCACACTTCGCTTGGTCTCACCATTCTCTATAAGTTTCACATTTCCGGTTTATCTGCATAACATAGGTTCTTCCTCTTCTTTATTTCCCTGCCAGGTGCCGCAGCATTATGTTGGGTGATGGTAGGGGGATGGGGAGGGGGTACGGTTGGCCATGGTCATATCATAAAAAAGGTTATTGTTCTCGCTATCACTGTTCACGGTCTGAGGGCGCACACTTGAATGGTTTGGCGGGCAGGAGACTTGGTCGTGCGGCCAATCAGCGCTCGGCTGGCGCTGACATTACACGACCAATCACGGAGTGAAGTTTTTGTTGGCTGGGCGGAGCACTGGAGCCTGGCCTTTTTGAAATTTTCGAACATTTGTGGTGCGCGATAGCAGGCATTTAGTGCATGATAAAGGTATTTGGGTAGTTTTTTATATAGGCGTGATAGCGAGATATGCTATAGTGGAACCTGTGATAGCCGAGGGTTGAGTGTATATGAAAGAGAGAGTATTGAATCAATCAGTAATTGTATTCCATTAACCCCGTAACACGTCACGTCCCGGCAAATTTTTCACCACTGACCCCATTGCTAGTGAGTCCAGAAGTACAGCAGTGTGTGATTGAATTGAAGGAGGTGTCATTGAGACTGATGTGGGTGAAATCGAAATTTGAACATGAGTTGTGGGTGTTCGTGAGTGCATATGGGCCTGGTAGTGAAAAGGATGAAGAAGAGAGGGAGTCTTTCTGGAATGATGTTGATGAGTGTCTGCAGAGTTTTGGAGCGAATGTGAATGTGGTAATGATGGGAGATCTGAATGCTAGGGTGGGAAATGTAGCAGTTGAAGGTGTAGTTGGTATGCATGGTGTCCCTGGAAGAAATGAAAATGGGGAACGAATGATAGCAATGTGTGTTGAGCGAGAGATGGAGATTGGAAATATGCTGTTTGAGAAGAAAAATATTTATAAGTATACATGGGTGAGACAGGAGGGTGGAAGGGTTGTTGACAGAGCTTTGATGGACTATGTGGTTGTGTCTAGGAGTGTAATAGGAAGATTGTTGGATGTGAGAGTTCTGAGAGGGGAGGGTGGAGGTATGTCTGACCACTACCTGGTGGAGAGAAAGTTAAGAGTAGGTAAGAGATGGGTAGGAGCTAGGAGGGTTATGTGTGGCAGGGAGGTTTTGCAAGTGAGTGAGTTGGATAAAAGAGAGAAAAAGATAGAGTATCAGGAGAAATTGAAAGATGAGTGGAATGCAGTGAAAGATCAGGAAAATGGCAGTGTGGAGGAGGAATGGCAGTTGTTTAAGAGTGCTGTGGTGGGGCATGCAGAAGAGGTGTGTGGTGTGAGACGTGTGGGTGGTGGTGTAAGAAAAGGAAGTGAATGGTGGTGCGAGGAAGTAAGTATGGCTGTGGCTGAGAAGAGACATGCATATGAAGTGTGGCTGCAGAGGAAGGATGAGATGTCATATGAAAGGTATAAGGAAAAGAGGAATAGGGCGAGAAGGGCTGTGTGTGATGCTAAAGTGGCAGCAGATGAGAGGTGGGGTAGGCGGCTAACAGAGAATTTTCAACAGAATGAGAAAATGTTTTGGAAGGAGGTGAAAAGGGTGTGAAAGGGAGAGTCTGGGAAGGAAGAACGAGTAAAAGCAGAGGATGGAAGGATGTTAATTGAGATGGATGCAGTAAGGAAGGGATGGGCAGAGTATTTTGAAAGATTGTTAAATGTAGAGGAGGAAAGGGAGGCTGAGATTGTGGCGGATGGAAGGGTGCAAGGAATAAATGTGTTGGGAGAGTTGAATGATTCTTTGATCACGAAGGAGGAAATGGAGAAGGCAGTAAAGGAGATGAAAACAGGGAAAGCTGCAGGTATGGATGAGTGTGCTGTGGAATGCCTGAAGGGTGGTGGAGTGACTATTGTTGACTGGTTAGTAAGACTGTTGAATGTGTGCTTTGTGAAAGGTATGGTGCCAATTGACTGGGCAAGTGCTTGTGTGGTCTCGTTGTATAAAGGCAGGGGTGATAAGTATGAATGTACTAGCTTTAGGGGTATAAGTCTCTTGAGTGTTGTGGGTAAGGTTTATGGTAGAGTGTTAATTATGAGAGTTAGAGAGGGTACAGAGGAAGTGATTGGTGATGAGCAGTGTGGCTTTAGGAAAGGGAGGGGATGCGTGGATCAGGTGTTTGCTGTGAGACAAGTGTGTGAAAAGTATTTAGCGAAAGGCAAGGATGTGTTTTGGGCATTCATGGATTTACAGAAAGCGTATGAAAGAATTGATAGGGAGGATTTGTGGACCGTTTTAAGATTGTATGGACTTAATGGTAGGTTACTAAAAGGGGTGAAAAGTTTTTATGTAAATAGTATAGCATGTGTAAGAGTGGGAAATGCTGTGAGTGATTAGTTTCCCATGACAGTGGAGCTGCGACAGGGATGTGTGATGTCGCCTTGGTTGTTTAATATTTACATGGATGGTGTTTTAAGGGAGGTGAATGCAAGAGTTTTAGGTTGAGGTCTGAGTCTGGTGAATGTTGATGGTGGAGAGTGGAATCTGAAGCAGCTGTTGTTTGCAGATGATACTGCACTGGTGGGTGATTCAGAGGAGAGATTGAGACAGTTGGCAGAGGAGGTTGGAAGGGTGTGTGAAAGGAGGAAATTGAAAGTAAATGAGAATAAGACTAAAGTGATGAAGTGTATGAGGTTGGTAGATGGTAGGGGGATGAATATAGTTTTGAATGGCGAGTTGCTTGAGGAGGTAGAGTGTTTTAAGTATCTAGGGTCACATGTTGCTGTGGATGGAAGAATAGATGCAGAAGTGAAGTTTAGAATAAATGAAGTAGGAAAGGCGCTGGGAGGAATGAAAAAAGTGTTTAGATGTAGTTCGCTTAGAATGGATGTAAAGAGAAGGCTGTATGAGGGTGCTGTGGTACCGACTGCGTTATATGGGGCTGAAACATGGAATATGGGTGTAGCAAAGAGGAAAAGTTTGAATGTAATGGAGATGAGGTGTCTGAGGAGTATGTGTGGAGTGACGCGTATGGATCGAGTGCGAAATGATGAAGTGCGAAGGAGAACTGGAGTTGTTCGGGAGATGGCTGGTAGATTTGAGCAGAGGGTGTTGCGATGGTTTGGGCATATGGAGAGAATGGATAATGAGCAAATTGGTGAAAAAGATAACTAGATCTGATGTGAGAGGTGTAAGGCTGAGAGGAAGACCACGAATAGGATGGATGGACAGTGTGAAGAGAAAGCTGGATGCGGGAGGGATGTCTGTTGAGCAAGGAAGAGTGGCTGTGCGTGACAGAAATAAATGGAGAGAAATTGTGAATGAATAAGTGATGCCGCAGCCCTGAGGGGATATTCTCCCGCATTTAGTCTGATCAGCTAGTCAGGTCATGTGCGTGTAAGGGGATGGGTCTGTTATGATGTGGCAAGGGTAAACCAGCTCTGCTGTCGGGCCCTGCTGCGGATGTCACTGATTGCATTGTGCAGTTGACCCTTGTGCGGCGTAGTGTGGTGAGGATCTGTCCGTTCTCCCTTTTGGGGCTAAGATGCTAATGAATGTGTTTGAATGGATGAGTAAATGGGGAGTGTGTCGTCCTGTCTCGGCTACCTCCCTTTCCTTGGGGGAAGCAGCCTAGGTATATACATAGATAGAGATTTTTTTGGCTAAAACCTCCACTTTTTATGAGAAACATCGAAAATTCAGAGTGAAAGTGCTCAGTTGAGTTTAGAAATACCAAATACAGCCGTGGCTCAGTGGGTTAGAACGCTCCGCTCTGACCGATGGGTCGGGGGATCGAATCCACCCAAGGGTCATTGGTAGACATCAGGAAGGGCATCAGGTCATAAAATGCTACACGCTCCAGTCCAAAAGTCCTCTACCCAGGGGCAACGCCTTATCCCTTCGGGGATATCTGGCATAAAACCAAATTATTTTATTTTATTTTTTTAAATACAGGTAACTGTACCCTCACCCTGGCACCGTGTTCTCTCAGGCCAGTGTCCAGAGAAGACGTTTTCTTGGGAGGGGTAACTATTCCAAACCACTCATTATATGTAAATATTTATTTATTTGGTACGAATTTATATGTAGTACAAGAGTATATTGGTTTTCACACAATAATATAGGCGATATATGCGTTGTTCACTCATCAAAAACATCAACATGTGGCACCTTCCTTTACGACGCTACCGCCTCATCATTTCTGCTTGTTTCGTCCTCTGGCTTCTTTCTTCCTTTGTCCTCCACCTCGGGAATCACTTTTGCCTTGAATTCTGTCATTGGAGAGACCGTGGTGCGACATGTCTATACTGGCCAGGTCACTGCTAACAGATGAGTTGCCGAGAAAATGGTGTGCGAGGGGGTAGGGGGGGATAAGGTGGGGCTAGGCATTATCCCCACCTGGTGTTGGGTAGAGGAAGGTCTCCCACATATGCCTAACTGATAAAGTTGCGGTCCATGTGCCATATGGGCAAAAACATCTGAGATTAAGTGACCACCTGACAGCTTGGAATGGTAGCACAGAGTCATGTAAACATACCAGTGATCTTCGTTCCCTTCCCATAATTGTTCACAGTTTTTTATAGCTCACACTAACTGGACGTCACTGACACTGGTACTGTAAAGCGTTATTCAATGCCGGGGGTTATTAAGGGGTTAATGGTATACATTACTGTTTACATCAATACTCTCTCTTTCACATATACACACAAAAACGAAAAAAAGATTGAGCACTAAATGTAAGTTTAACTTTCATCAGAAAGACCTCACCAATTCATATTCCTCCAGTTTATTTTATGTATTTTTCTGACTTTACGTTAGGTTAGGTTTGGTTAAATTATTAGGTACAGTTAAACTCGGTTAGGTTAGGTTTAGTTAAACACTTAGGACAGTCCCTTCCACCATTATGCTGAGGAATCAAACAAGAGCTGTCACAGCCGTACGGCTAAAGACAACAGGGAAACAGATTTAACAAGTCACGTTTACTTATGGGTAATGCATTACAGTATCAATGGTTCATGGGCTACGCAATTATCGGTAAATGTCATTTTCTGGAAGGCGTCAAGAATTAGCGAATTTCAATAATTAATGAGGGTGTTTGGAATGTAACCCTCGCTATTTTTTTTTGGGGGGGGGGTACTCTATTACACTGTACAATACTGTAATCAATACAGTACTATACCTAAATCTGAAAAATATAAAAACTAGTGAACATATACAAGTGCAATGACACAGTAGGCCTACAAGTCACAAATGACACTTCCTGGACTGCTGAGATGATTCTGAACATCTGCCGAACAATGAAAGACTTTCATAAATGGGACTATTTCTCAACACTGCTGAAATATCGGATCTACTGAATAATCGGACTTTTACTGTACAGTAATCCCTCTACTATCCGATGTAATAGAGCCAAAGGCATGTCCAGAAAGTGGTCTCATCCGGAAAGTGGGCCCCTGGCTCCTGGACTGGTACTTAAGGATCCTAACCCAGCCTAACTTTGAAAGCCACCTAAATAACTCCCTACCGGACATGCATAGCACCTATTTAAGACCCTATTCACACCAATAATGGACATAAAGCATGAATTAATGAAAAGGAACCAAAGAATGAGGAATTAGAAGAGACTGTACCTCAACCAGGATACTTACAGCATGTTTGTGGCCGCCTTTTCTAAGGTTTTGACAGTGGTGAAAGTGCTCTTGAAGCACATACAGTAATCCAGTGTTGTGCTGCACTTAGTTCTTTGCACTGTGAGTTATAAATGTTTAACACTGCACATTGTTCTTAACTGCACCACGCCAGTTTCAACCGCCAGTTTCAACTGCCAATTTGCACTCCACAGTTAATTCTTTGCACTCTAAATTCTAATTTCTTAACACTGCACAACACTGTAAATTCCCATGTGGTCTAGTGGCGAGGTATTGCAGTTTATTCACTGTGTATTCACAATAAATGAGCAAGTGTGGCTTCCATTGCAATAAGAATCTACTCACAATCGAAGTTAGGCAGTAACTGTTGGAGACGAGTGTTGATGACAGGGAAACAGAGTTGCCAGATCGCAATGGCCACATTACCAAACTCCTCAATTTTCATTACCAAATTTAACTTTTCATTACCAAATTCATAAAGCTTGCATTTATTCTTCACTAATTATATATACAAGTGGAAATACATGTAATCACTCTTCTTATAATTAACAGCATGTTGATAATTTTCACACTATGTTGGCTAGCAGATTAATCAGAGAGAGCAAACAATCCACCATCTCCATCCTGTGTATCCTCATATATGTGAAAAATCCATTTGGTAATGCATTATTCTGATTCGTTACTAAACGAATTTTTCATTACCAAATTGGCCCACATTTGGTAATGAAAAATACCAAATGGCAACCCTGACAGGGGAGGGGGGAGGAAGGAAGGAAGGGGTGAAGGGTCCGTGGCGTAACAGCTGTTCGGTGCCACGTGGCAATTTCAAATTACAGGTGGGGAAAAATTCGGATTTTGGGGGGATTTTTTTCATTTTTTGGCCATTTTTGGGTTCCTAAGGTCCAGGCCCACAATGTCCGGTAAGTGGGGTGTCCGGAAAGTGGGCGTCCGGAAAGTACGGGGATTACTGTATTATGTTGTGTGAGTAACTGTAGTTTCATATGTTGGTGAGTGCTTGTATGCCTTGTGGTCCAAGGTGCTTAACCCCTATATACCAAAGCATGTCAAATTACATGTTGGCCACTGTAGCCCTCCCGGCGGAATCACATCAAAATAGTGCACCTTGTAAAAAACTGCCTGCACATTGCTCCGCCCCGATTGTGATGTATATCCCTTCAAGCCAATGAGAACTAACCCCTCCGGCCTCGGGTTGGGTGATCCGGCCACTCTGGGGGCAGGGGGGGTCACCCCTCCTCTCGGCCCACCCATTGCCGTGGCGTAACAGCTGTTCGGTGCCACGTGGCAATTTCAACCCTCTCTGAAAACCCTCCCACCCCTCTGTATGCCCCAATAGGACGTTATTAGTCGAAGTTTACCCCTCCCCCAACCATGAGGCCCATTCCATTCTCCTCCAGCCCCCCCCCACCTTTCCCCCCAACCTTGCACTACCTATCCTACCCCCTCCCTCCCTTTCGGCTCCATACTACCCATTTGCCCCCAATAAACCATAGTGTGATAGTGAGCACGCAGCTTGGCTTGTTCTCCCCCACCACGCCTTCCCTCCCCCACTCCCCCCACCCCCAACACATGTACACGTGCTTTATATGTATTGCCTCGATGTTTTTTTTTTTTCCTATGCCTTTTCGTACCTGAACATAATAAATTCTTCTCTGTATACTATTCCATACATGCAAACACGTACAATCACAGGCATCTGAGCCCCAGCCCCCCACAACACCACCCAACCCCCTCCCCCCACCACAACCTCTCCACCTTGATATAGTAAAGACAGTTACATTTTCCCTTTTCCTTGCATGCATCTGCAACAATATTGAACAACATTCTGTTTTCCTTCATGGCAATATAAACATTTGGTGTTTCTGAAAGTTTATGAAGTACTATGAGGCACTGCAGGATTACTCCCCATACGTGAATTATCTTCCCACACCTGCAAACACACCTGCCTGTATGGTTGATATGCTAAATCACATAGATTTTGTTTGTTTCAACTAGCCAAATTGGTTGTTACCGTAAATGATCTCCCAAGGTTCAGTGTACTCGTTGTGGGCCTTCTCCCCGATTGAATTTTATCTCCCCACACGTACGTACATACACATCTGTTTTCATAGTAGTTGGTCAAGAACAAACTAAAGTGCTCTACTTTCATGAGAAAAGATGGTTTTATCCAACCTCCATACCTATAAACCTTCTCCCCACAGGGTACTTTATCTCCCCAAAAGCAAGTAATCTCCCCACACCCCAAAACACCTGTTCTCGGGCTTGGTGTGACATATGATATTGCAGTGACCTATTTCAGTAATAGAAATAGTTAGTTATCAAAACTATGGGGCTTTCGAAAATTTTGGGGGGTAACTATTTTATTTTATTTTTTTCAACTTTGACCCTCGATTGTGCGGTAACCATTAGGGCTAGGGGGGGTGCTGATTGTGCTGTGAGGTGTGTAAATTCTTCCTCTTTAGCCAGAACATATTGATTTTCCCCTTGGTGAAAGTCGAAAAAACACCTCCTAATTGCGGCTCCAGTGGCAGACAAGCCAGATCGAATTGCGATATTTAGGGGTTAAGGTGTATGTTGCTTATGTTGTCTGGTCCATAAGCAGATGAGTGCTTAAGGCTGCTAAAGATGCGCTTCATCTGGTTATAAATGAAAGGTGCAAAGTCTGGACATGTGGGGAACTGTCTCGTGTCAGATTACACGTCGGTCATCGCGATGGGGCTTTAGATGGTTGACATGTGAAAAATGATTGATGAGTGTGCTTGCTTGTTGTTTGTTTGAGGGTATGGTGTCTGTTGTTGTGATGGCAGCATGTGATTGTGAAGTGATGCTGTTGGGGAGTGTGATGCTGTTTAGTGTTTTGTAGAGTTTGCTTTATGATCAAGTGGTTGGAGATAATTATTCCAATTTAGTGTTTGCTGTTCTGATATTTTATTGTTTATCTGAGTGTTAAGTTCTTGTACTTGTTGTATGTGTCTTGTTTATGGGGTGTTGGGGAGTGTCGAAGTGTGTCACATTGGGTGATGAGGCCTTGAATTTCTGGTGTGAAGTTGGGATTGTGTCTCTTCCTGTTGCCACTAGGGATGTGTCTTTTGTCTACATTTTGAATAATTGTATTGAAAATGTGCACAGCAGTGTTGAGTACTGTTAAATATTTCCAAATGTTGTTCTGCTTCAGTTGTGAAGGCCTCCCAGTTGACTCTCTTATAATTAGTGTATGTGTGTCTGTGGCCAGCTGGAATGATTGTGGTTTTGGTAGTGATGATGGTTGGGAGGTGGTCAGAGCCAAGGGTTTTGACCACTCTCCAGGATGTTATGGGGGCAAGGTTTGGGGAACAAAAGGTGTTGTCTGGTGGTGATGGGAGGAAGAGGGCTTGGTGTAGGATCTGAGTATGTTGATGGAGATTGCTGAGGATGAAAAGGTTATCCATTTGCAATTGCCCTCTGTCTGTGTTTGAGGTGGTGCAAGTCTTATGTGGGTGTGTGTTGTTGGTGTAGTGCTTGTGTTCAGAACCTGTGTTGTGGTTGAAGTGGTTGTGTGCATAAATGTAGCAATGTATATATAGGAGTTCATATATGAAGGAATTACTGCACTTTGTGTAGCTAATAGGTAATAAACCCTATAAAGCCAGTTGTTGTTGTTGTTTAACCCCACTCAGTCTAGCCAAGAAGACTCATTGACCACAAGCAAGCAACTGCTTCTGTGGGTCCATTCTACAGGTACAGTAAGGTACAGCACCTGTACAAGCACAGCGTAGGAATCTGGCATCCCCTTGTTGTAGACACTGCCTCACCGGGGCCCTTCCCATCAAGTGCAGGGAAATAAGGAGGTTTAGTTCTCAGGTAAATGCCACAGCTGCTTCACCAAGAGTGCACAGTGCCACCACATGCAGGCTCCTTGCCAATGCCAGTAAAGCCAATATATTTTAATATGTACAATGAGCAACTGTATGCAAGAACTGTACCTGAGTTAATCCAAACCCCTGTGGCACATCTTCCTTCAGAGCCAGGATGACCAGCAAGGACAAGGCGTTGGGAGTTCCCATGCTGCCTGAAATATACATATTCTTCATAAATTCAACTAGCTGCTACCTCAATTTACAAGTAAGGTATTGAAAACATATGAAAATCAGGTATTTCATTAACTAAGCATTAAAGTACACTACAAAGCAACTCTGAGAGTAACTTCACTATTGTCATCCTAGTCTTGTTTCCTGTGTACACATGTGGAAGACAGGTAAACAATCCAGCATATCACCCTGCACCCTTGGGGGCTTAAGTCAACCATGTAATCCAGCTGCATCTATCTTAGTGTATTTTGTTATATTTTATCCCTACTGTTTTAAAAGTCTATCTGAATGTGTATAAAATTATGCTGACATCCATCCATCCATCATCCAATCTAATGTTGCCCCATGAGGACCATAGGAGCCCGGGGCTAGGCAAGTTGGTCATGACACATAAGATGAGAGTAACCAGCCTCACTCATCCCCGAGTGGTACTGAGTGAGCAATACACCCCAGCCTCTGCTTGGATATAAACCTACACAGGCTCAATCCAACCGGGGTGCCTTAATTACCCACTAAACCACCAGGCACTATAATTTGGTTATATGGTTGCCACCCAGCATAGCACATGGTTTCCTGTTGTAAAGGAAAACCTTTGGCTTGTCACTCAGTGTTGAGTCATCCATAGACAGAAGGATGAGAAAAGAGTGAGGGAAAGAAAGACAAAAAGAGTGTAAAGTCACCCATAGGCAGAAGGAAGAGGAAAGAATGAAGGAAAGAAAGACAGAAGAGGAAGGATGGAAAAAAGGAAAGGGCAGACGCCCAAAGAAAGACTACATCGAGTGAGTGGATGGTGAGTGCCCCTACCTACCACCAATTATGCTGATAAAGCAAGAACAAAATGGAAAAGTTAATGAATTCCAGATATAATCTCTTCATCTCCTGTGCTATACGAACTATAAGGCTGGATTACCACACAGAAACAGGAACTACCAGGCTGCATTACCACACAGGAACTATAAGGCTGCATTACCAAACAGGAACTATAAGGCTGCATTACCACACAGGAACTATAAGGCTGCATTACCACACAGGAACTACCAGGCTGCATTACCACACAGGAACTACCAGGCTGCATTACCACACAGGAACTACCAGGCTGCATTACCACACAGGAACTACCAGGCTGCATTACCACACAGGAACTACCAGGCTGCATTACCACACAGGAACTATAAGGCTGCAGTACCACACAGGAACTACCAGACTGCATTACCATACAGAAACTACCAGGCAGCATGATCATACAGGAATTATATGGCTGCATGACTACATAGGAACTATCAGGCTGCATGACCACACAGAAACTACCAGGCTGCATCATCATATGGTTTCAGCCACTGGGGCTACCACATGTCACGAATTAATTTGTGACATTGTGGTAGTACCATATTGGGAACACATGAAGAATTTTGAAATATATAGAGTTTCGCTCAGTCTGTTAACCGCCTCGCTTTTGCACTCAGATCGTAATGAGTTTTCATAACCCTTGTCATTGTTTTCAAAAGTGTCTTTCTGTATAGACAGTGCATTTCACTGAGCAAAAATTTTTGTGTAATTGTCGTTGCCATGCACTGCTTCTCTGACCGTTGAGTTCAGCTGTGCCCATCTCTCGTGCTTTGTGTCCAGCTTGGTTTCATTAGTCAGTTGGTGATGGACGGCCACGGGACAAGGAGTTGTTGAAAGCAGTGCAGAGCAGGCCCCTCATCATAGCGCCAACAGTCTCTAGCAGTTCAACGATCTCTCTCTCTCTCTCTCTTTTTTTTTTTTTTTTTTTTTTACGTGTCCAACTCTGGGCTAAGGCTTCAGGGCCTATTTCTCAGGAGCAGTGACCTATCCCAAAGCCCAGTAGTCCTCCTACACCTCCACATGTCACCACTTTGGCACTAACACCCACCATCCATACTGAATACATGCTAGGGCTGTCTCATACAGGATTGGTGTGTTGGTATTAGCAGGGGTATTTTTACATGTCGGTGGGTCATCTGGTAGAGCAGGAAAGTCAGGTTTTTAGGAAATTCAAATCCTTAAACTGTTCCCTGCCCCAGCCGGGATTCAATCCTGGGTCCATTAGGACTGCAGGCTGCCTCTCTACTGAATCAGCCACAACCTCTCCCCACTGAGTTGGTGATCAGCTGTGCAGCTAGCTCCGTTTCCTCCACTGACTAGTATTTCCGTTCTTTTTCCTAGGCTTAACCCCTTAACCGCGGGGCGTCACTTTCGTGACGCTTGGGAGCAAGGGATCATACCGCGGGGCATCACTTTTGTGATTCTGTTATTTTGAATTTGCCCGGGCTTTCAAGTGGTGGCTTGTATCATCTATCAGTACTGCCAATGTCCAACACTAGTCAGCACTCCTAATCTCATCTGTACTCCCATCCATTGTTGACAATTTAGCCATTTCTCCCCGTTCTTGACTCCCCTCCCTACCTCCCCTCCATTACCCTCTCCTCTCGCCTGCCCGGCTGTGCTGCGCTAAGTAAATCCTCCCTGGAATTTTCCACTGATTTCATCCATTGAAATAAGCCCTATGCCCCTATTCTTATACCAAATAATACATACAAAAAAGAAATAAGGTAAGTGATAGTGCCATACACCTGGAATTGGCTAATTATCACCTGACAACACCTCACGTGCATTCGTTCGCTAATTTTCGCTATTTATTTCCCCTTGAAATGTCGTATAATCTATTCTCGTAATAAAAATGTATATAAGAAAGGAAGGGAGAAGCCTAAGTGATATTTACATTCACCTGGAACTACCTAACTTATTATGTATTGTCTAGATTTCCTGCCAATCATTTCATAGTGTATATATTAGCTGCTGTCACCACGCTGACATTGGCAGCATTGCACTCCCCCTAGGCCACCACACTGTATTCAGTTTACTGTCGTCTTTCAAGGTGAAACCATGTCCGATTCGCACCTGTCCAATTCAGCCGCTTTTTAGCCCCATGCAAAGGGCCCTGTGACCTCTACCCCCTACTAAACCTCATGTGGAAAGGGGTAAAGGGCTAAGTGACTGCTGTGGAACGTGAACTGGCTAATTTATCAATGAAAATGATGGACAGTGACTACGATCTTTCTGGTGAGTAAAACAGCGCAAGTGGAAATGTAAATAATGTGTAAATAATGCTCTCTATTGTATTTTGTTTTTCTCTTGGAGGGAACTGTTACTGCGAGCTCATGGCCTTTGGTTCCTTCTTCCTCGCATAAAAAAAAAAAAAAAAAAAAAAAGTGAAAGCAATGAATGTAAATATAAGTGAACAGTGGAAAATAGTTTTATAAGTTACTTCAAGTGACAGTGCATTACAGTGTAAATAAAATAGAAATGTAAATAATGTAAATAAAATAGAGAATGTAAACAGAAATGTAAATGAGTAGTAATATAAGAATACGAGTATATATACTAGGAGTAATGAAAGTGAAAGTTTCACACTAGCATGTATGAATACTATGAGTTGTGAAAGTGCAAGTGACAGATTCGCTCTCAACGCTAGTATACAGGACGAGGAAAGGAATGCTACGTATTTTACTGAAAGAGAAATTTAATGCCTACAGTGACAATAAACTACTATTACTGAAGGAAACTTATGGATAAAGACTGCAGATATATATAAGTGTTACCGGTATATAGTAATAGAAATATAAAGTGTGAGTGTTTTTATGAATAATAAATGACAGAACACCAGCGGCGAACGAGCGCAAGTGGGAAGGTCATACGCACTCGTAATTATCATTGCTTTCACAGTGTTTATTTTTTTGGAGTATGGATTCCAAACTATTTGAAAATCATAGAATAGTGTTTCTAGTGATAATATCAAGCTGTGGTAATCATATTACGGGTTGTCGAGAAGTGTAAAGTGGTGACTTCGTTACCTAACTTCAGAGGTCTCCACAAGTCCTATGGTACTCAACGAAGGCTCAACAAACATCCCAGGAGAAAGCTGAAGGTATGTGCCATATGCATATGTAATTATAATATTCTAAGACTAATAACTGGTTTTTGGCAAATATTTTTAGAGAGTCTGTCGGAGCGCGAATATGCCCGCGAGACACGCAAGTCAAGCCAAAACAACCCCGCGGTTTAGGGGTTAAGACTAATTAGCTTTCTGAATGTGAGCTCGTGAGTGGGTGTAGTTCCTTTGACACCTGAATTCATTTTGAGATTCTTGTAATGTAAATTTTTGTTGTTATTAATAAATTTACATTTCATTTCTTGAGCTTAATGTAAAAGTAGAATCGTGTTTGATTTCTCCACATTGTGCTTTCTTATTTTTGCTTATCCCAGTTTGCACAAATTTTTTTATATTAATCACAACTGGTATTTAGACCAGTTCTTTGGTATTAATTCTTAAATCCGTTGTGCCAACTAGGAGTTAAGCATTAGCAAGAACTTGTCTCGATTATTATTAATACTGACTGTCAAGGGGGCAAGGATCAAACTTTCTCAGAGGCCAACAGTATCAGTAATTCAGCATTTGTGAGTAATTAGTCTCCACTGTGTACTGTTGAGAAAGTTCATAAAATTTTCATCTTTAGAGAATCGGCGAAGTAAGCCGGAATAAAGTAAAACTTACTAGATTTCACAAGTTGATTCACCTTGTGTCAACTGATTACCATATATAATTATATCAGCATTTTATTCTTTAATTTCACTTCCCCCCAATACATCTGGCGACCTTGCCAGGATATTAACCCCTAGCTTCAAAGTTATTAATGAAATAATACTCACTTGCTCTTAGCTAGTTATTAGTTACTAAAGTTTATTGGCACTGCCTTACTGGTGGTTACAGAGTCTACTTTATTAATTTTATGCAAAAGTTCTCCCAGTCAGCTGCATTTTTTAAAAATTTTTTCTTTCTTTCTTTCCCAGTTTAACTAGATAAAACTGGCCACCACCAGCCTGTGCCTATATTCTTTACTTTTGATTATTTGCATTTCTCTGCAAAACAGCAGTCAGTACGTCAGTCTTTCGTCCACTCAGTCTTAGTTGAGTTAGCATCATGGCTACTAGTTTATATATACAGGAAGCCAAGGACAGGGGGTTTACCAATCCCCAGGAAATTAAAGACAATGTGCTCTCACGGTACATTTATGACCAGCAGCGTGAGTGATGCCCGTGAAAAGCATAAAATTCAACGCGAACACGAGTGAGAACAGCGCGAGGAATGTGAGAGAGAATGTCATCACAAGTGTGCTAAGCGTGAGGCACGTGAGAAAAATGAGCGAGGTGTTGAGGCTCAAGTGAGACTCCCTGGTTTCAGGCACATCTGGTGTTGCTGACCCAAGCTCCGCAAGTGCTCTCCAAGCACATGTTCTGGCAACCCCGCACCTCAAGTTTCCTTCATACAAGGAAGGCAAGCAATTCAAGCCATTTATAGCTCGTTTCGAGGACATGGCACAGCAGTACCAGCTGGATGAGGCAGCTAAGCGGCTCCAGTTTCTTAGCTTGTTTGAGGTTCCTGCCCTCAATATTCTCCACAGAATTCGTGGAGACATTCTCATGTATGAGATGATGAAGGCTGCACTCATCAAATCGTACAGTCTCACAGCTGATGACGCCAGGAGTCAGTTCATGAGGGCATGTCTCCAAGAAAAGGAGACTGCTATTCAGTTCCTCGACCGTCTCACTGCTTACTTAGATGAGTGGATGGAGAAAAATAAGACCCCTTGCATGCGAAAGGGGATAATTGACATTATGCTGCGCACACAGCTAGAAAAGTCGTGGCCTGCTGAGCTTATGGCTCAGCTTAAGATCTGTCAGGTAAAGGATGCCAGCCAAATGGTGGAAAAGGCTGATGCATTCTTCACTGCGTATGGGTACCAAACTCGCACGCAACAGACCTGGAATAGGAAAGATACTGCCAAGTCTGGGAAGCCATCTCAGACTGAACCCCAGCATCAAGGCCATTCTCAGGATAATGGCCACGGTCCAAACAAACCGCAAAAGAAGGACCAGGGGCAGAATTTTCAGCAACCTGCTTGGAAGTAGTACAAGTACCCTAACCAGCAGCAGTATCAGCCAAGCAATCGACAGTCGGGACAATCCTTTTCAGCACCAACCCCAGTGTATCGGAGGCAGGAGGCAAATGCAGCCTTCATTCCCCAACAACCGCACAATGGTGTCGTCCCTAGCAGCACAGGTTCTCCTTCACAAGGAACTAGTCCCCCTCAGACAGTGAGCCCTCCTCCACAGGTGGTCAATGCTCCAACTCCCCAGATGGTGAGTACAACCTCTCAGGCATCTAGTCCCCAGGGCATCACATTTGCAGAGTTGTGTGCTATGCAGCCCTATCAGTGGCTGGCCGCTCCTTCTGCAGGCCCTCCCACAGGTAAAAGTGCCTTCCTTGTTCAGCCAGGGTTTGTGGGAGGCATTTTTGTAAAGGTCCTGAGAGACAATGGTTCCTCACGTTGCTCTGTCAGGCAGTCTAGTTCGGCCTGAGGAGTACACAGGTAGACAGATCCAAGCTCAGCTTACTGATGGATCAGTGAGATTGTTTCCTGAGGCACGTATAGAGGTAGCATCTCCCTTTTACACTGATTCGACAGTTGCAGTTGTCATGCCAGAAACTTTGTTTGACCTTATTATAGGTAACATACCGAGTACCAAGCATAGTTGCAAAGTAGATGTTACTACTCAGACCTCGGCTGCAGTAACACGAGCCATGGCCAAGGCTCCGAACCATATCATCCTGGTGACTACTGCATCGCCGCGAGATCTGATTAGTAGTCAAGATGTTGCCCAAGAACAAGTCTGACCCGACACTTGCTGCTGTGCGGAAGAAGCAAAAAGAGTAAGGTGATTAAGTATTCACGGAGAGGTCAAGCCAGGTTCCTTCGTAAACAAGGACGGCTCTACCGTGAGTCACAAAAACCCCAGGGCGAGGTTCAACTTCAGTTTGTCATTCCCACTATCGCCAAGCAGTGTTAGAATGGGGTCATTGTTCAGCGTCAGGAGGTCACATGGGCAAAAAGAAAACCCAAGGCCGTATCCATGCTGACTTTTTCTGGCCAGGAAATATGATAGTTTTGTGCATTCCTGTGATGTGTGTTAACTTACCATCAATCAGGGACATGTCCTTTCTGCGCCGTTTGAATCCACACCCGTAATCTCTGAGTCAACTGTGAGAGAGGGCAGTGGTAATGTGCGTGCAGACCTGATGTTTCGCCCGTTGGTCCCACAAGACACATTATGTCCAGGGCCTGTACATACAGTACATATGTACCGTAGGTTAAGGGGGAAGTTTAAGACCCCCGGGGAGGCAATCTGAGGTTGTGTCTGAATAACCTTGCGGTGTGTCTCGAGCTGTGGGCCTCTCTGAGGATTCCCAGAGAATACACATTATCCACATGAGAGTTCACACCCACGTTAAAATGTGACCTGCCTGAGTTTGCCTAGGGAATCTCAGCTTACCAATATTAATCATAAGTGTAGAGTTAGGTTTAACCGGTAAACTACGAAGGTCCTTTGAGATTCTGTCTTGGGACTAAGTTTCCTGGTAAACTACGAAGGTCCTTTGAGATTCTGTCTTGGGACTAAGTTTCCTGGTTAATAATGTAGGTTTAACCAGTAGCCTAAAAGGGTCCTTTGAGATTCTGTCCTGGGACAATGTTTCCTGGGTAATAATGTAGGTTTAACCAGTAAACAGCAAGGGTCCTCTGAGACTCTGCCCTGGGACTACATTTCCTAGTTAATAATGTACCCAATAAGAAAGTAATGGTGTACCTTCTGTAGCATATGTACTGACTACTAGGGAGAGAGAGAAATTGCAATTTAATACAAACTGTTTATCACATTGACACTTTTGATGCTCCAACTTGACTGATTTCGCAGGTACAGATGGCAGACATAGCATTTTCCCGTGCAGGTCAACTGATCGTCTCTGCCGCACGCTGCCGCCTCTTCTCTTCTGCCTCGTCATCGCCATTTACTATTAATTTGTATGATATCATTTTACATGTAGGTACAGTTACACTACTACTGTCATCCGTGTATTACATACACCACGCTACGTAACAATTAGCTGTTAATGTAAATGTAGTGAACTTTCACTCAGTTTGACCTGAGCACAGGATTTTTCATCATCATGTTTTTTTTTCCTGAAGCTTGCTTCTATTAACGTAAATACGAGGTTTTTACATTAATTGGCGACAGTGATTTTCTCCTGTAGCAGGATAGTACACACACCACACTGTGAATCTGGTGTGACTGAGTTAGGATGTAAATATTACCTACTATTAAATTTTGTATAAAAAGTTTTATTCTGATTGGACATAATGTCATGAATTAATTCGCGACATTGTGTTAGTACTATATTGGGAACGCCTGAAGAATTTTGATATGCACAGAGTTTCATTCAGTCTGTTAACTGCCTTGCTTTTGGGCTCATATCGTAATGAGTTTTTGTAACCCTTGTCATTGTTTTCTTAAGTGACTGTCTTTCTGTATAGACACACTGAGCAAAAATTTTTGTGTAACTGTCATTCCCAGGCACTGCTTCTCTGACTGTTAAGCTGCGTCCATCTTTCTTGCTTTATGCCCAGCTCGGTTACATTAGTCAGTTGGTGTTGGACGATCACGGGATGAGGAGTTGTCGAGCGCAGTGCAAAGCAGGCCCCTCATAGTAGTGTCTACAGTCTCTAGCAGTTCAATGATCCTGTATCCTTCCACTAAGTTGATGATCGGCTGTGCAGCTTGCTCCGCTTCCTCCACTGACTAGTATTTCCGATCTTTTTCCTAGGCTTAAGACTAATTAGCTTTTTGAATGTGAGCGAGTGAGTGAGTGTATTTCCTCTGACACCTGAATTCATTCTGAGATTCTTGTGATGTAAATTTTTGTTGTATTAATAAATTTACAGTTCCTTTCTTGAGCTTAATGTAAAAGTAGTATCGTGTTTGATTTCTCCACATTGTGCTTTCTTATTTTTGCTTATCCCAGTTTGCACAAATTTCTTATATTAATCACAACTGGTATTTAGGCCAGCTCTTTGGTATTAATTCTTAAATCCATTGTGCCAACTAGGAGTTAAGAATTAGAACTTGTCTCGATTATTATCATCAATGACTGTCAAGGGGGCAAGGATCAAACTTTCTCAGAGGCCAACAGTATCAATAATTCTGCATTTGTGAGTAATTAGTCTCCGCTGTGTACTGTTGAGAAAGCTTATAAAATTCTCGTCTTTTGAGAATTGGTGAAGTAAGCCGGAAGAAAGTAAAATATACTGAATTTCACAAGTTGATTTACCTTGTGTCAACTGATTATATACTTAAATCAGCATTTTATTCTTTAATTTCACTTCCCCCCGTGACACCACATCCCTACATCATCAGTGAGTTTCAAGTTCTCCTTTTTCAAGTCCCTCTTAACTTGTGACATACAGTTAGGCTGTGAGTACCATCCACTCTCCAGTACTTATTTTTTTTCAAAATATCATTACTATCATTATCACATAGGGTAGGTTGGATCCTGAAACAGTAAAGTAGGAGAAACTATCATCAGAGTATTGTATCAAGTGAAATGGTCCATACATTCCTGCACTCATCATTTAAGTGTTCAGTCATCATCATAGATCATCATCTTAATCTCTAATGCTTTGCTCTTCCCCGACTGGAAGTGGTCATGACAACAGCCTCCAAGCTAGTTTGTCCTGGCATACCTCATAATCATCATCCTAACCCTTATTTCCACTAATAAAAATGGTGGGCAGTATCCACAAACTTAAAAGAGAACCAGATGCTCAGAGCACTAGACAACACAATCACTTTACATTCAGTGAAGCCTTCAGAATCTCAGCTTGGAACCACAGGCAATAAAATCTATCTATCTATCTACTGCCAGACGACTTAATCCCATAAGGGGTGGCAACAAACAAATCATCTCCATGTCACCCTCTCCCCACCAGTTCACTCCCCTGCTCCCAGCTCACACCCCCCTCTCTCATGTATCTCTCCACTCCATCCCTCCAACTCATCCTTGGCCTCCCCCTCCCTCTCCTCCCATCTACCTCACTCACATACATTCTTCTCATCAGTCTCTTGCTCTCCACCCTCTCCATATGGCCAAACCACCTCAATGTATTTCTCCTAATGCCTTCTATCACATCCACATCACAATGCTCCTTCACTCCCTCATTTGTCAGTCTGTCTCTCCATGTGACTCCATATGCTCCTCTCAAATAACTCATTTCCACTGCTCTCACTCTTGACTTGTGTCCTTTCAACAAGGTCCTGCCTTCACTTCCATACGTTAGAGTTGGTACAGTATCACAATGCTGTTGTGTGGCGATTTTGTACTTCCATGCTCACTTCCCTGTTTCTTATTACTGCTTTCAAAAAACAAGCATATACTATACATTATTTTCTTTTAAGATGCATTTTAAAATACAGTATATACAGAAAATGGTTGAGATCAAGACTTGGTTGTTTCTGAATACGGTAATGACTGACGCTGGTACGACATATGGTGTGTGGTCAGGTGAATGTGCTTGTAGTATGGTAAGGTACCAGTATATGGTGAGAGCGCTTAAGTAGTTGGGGGCACTCACCTACATAGTGCTGCCTTCGGGTGACTACACTGAGAGAAGGGTAAACTGGTTTCTTGTAAACCAGTAAACCATTAATTGAGATGGGTGTTAATCATGTAACCAAATGACACCTGGTGGTTTAGCGGGTTAAGGTATTCAAACACAAATAAGCCCATAAGGGTTTATATCCAAAGGGTGGCTCACATAATGCTACTGAGGATTAAGTGAGGTTAGTCACCCTCACCTTAAATGTCATGACTGAGCAGCCAAGTCCTGGGCTCCGATGCTCCTGATGGGGCATAAAATATTTAGATCATGGATTAATAGACTGTGTCCGTGTGTGTGTGTGTGTGTGTGTGTGTGTGTGTGTGTGTGTGTGTGTGTGTGTGTGTGTGTGTGTGTGTGTGCTTACTTAATTGTTCTTACCTAATTGTATCTTTTCAGGATTGATTCAAGCTCGTACTATCCCATGTTTTGAACCATTTTATCATACAGTAAGGCACCATGTTTCGCACTTAATAGGGACTGTTCGAAAAGTGCCGTGAAAGTTGATTCCACCAAAGCTGGGGCACTGACCTTACGGGAAATATGCTAACAGGGAAAGGGCCCATAAGAAAACTCACCCCCTTGCTGTATTTTCTACATTAAATACATCCTAAAGTTACCTGAAATGTTGCTATTAACACATTAAATCATCTATCCATCTATTGCTGGACACCTTAATCCCATAAGAGGTGGCCACAAACAAATCGCCTCCATGTCACCCTGTCCCCCACCATTTCATTGCCCTGCTCCCAACTCATACTCCCCTCTTTCATATACCTCTCCACTCCATCCCTCCATCCCATCCTTGGCCTCCCCCTCCCTCCCCTCCCCTCCACCTCTCTCACATACACTCTCCTCATCAGTCTCTCACTCTCCATGCTCTCTACATGGCCAAACCACCTCAATGTGTTTCTCTTACCTCTTCCTATCACATCCACATCCACACCACAACGCTCCTTCACTTCCTCATTTGTCAGTCTGTCTCTCCATGTGACGCCACATGCTCCTCTCAAATAACTCATTTCCACACCTCTCACTTTTGTCTGCTGTCCCTCCAACAAGGTCCAAGCTTCACTTCCATACATTAGAGATGGTATCACAATACTGTCATGTAGTAGCTTTTTCACTTCCATGCTCACTTCTCTGTTTCTTATCACTGCTTTCAAGGAACCAGGAACTTTTCTTCCTTGCTGTACCGTTTCAAGCACTTCACCCTCTAAATTTCCTTCCTTACTCATCACACTACCCAACTACATAAACACACTCACATTTTCCATTTCCTCCTCATCCAACCTCACTGTACATTCAGTGACTTTATTTCTCTGGAAGACCATAACTTTACTCCTCCCTACATTCACCTTTACATGCCGTTTCTTACATACTCTCCCAGACTCATCCACCAAGCCTCATAGTTCAGTGGTGGGCAGCGCAAACAAAGAAGGACCTTGCGCAAGCGCAATGCGCAATCCACAGTTCACTACCTTGCGCAAGCGCAAGTGCACAATTTGACAAATATTTAGCTTGCGCAGTGTCGCAAAGGGCATGCGCAAACCTATCTGTCTATCTATTGCCAGACGCCACAATCCCGTAAGGGGTGGCCATTTGACTTTGAGTTAGTTGTTTTATAGGGAGGGACACTAACCCTCCACCAACCCACTTGTTGACATGTAGGGTACTCATATGGTTTGGTTAAATGGTTACCACCCAGCATTGTAAATGGTTTCCTGGCTTACAGGAAACCATTTGGCTTGTCACTCAATATAAAGCCACCTGTAAAGGAAAGAAAAGCAATAAGAAGTGACAGGAAAGATGGCAGAAATAGGAAGAGAGGAGGGCAGGCACAGAAAAAGAATGATAATGGCTAAGGAAGAAGTAGGCAGCACTACATCAAGTGAGTGGCATTTGCATATATTTGTGGGAAGTACTGCAAAATATTAAGATATTTAAATGAAATAGCATACTTACTTTTATTTATTATTATTCTATCTATTTATCTATTACCAGATGCCTTAATCCCATAATGGGTGGCCACTGGCCACAAACAAGCAACAAATTGCCTCCATGTCACCCTGTCCCCCGCCATTTCACTGCCTTGCTCCCAGCTCACACACCCCTCTCTCAAATATTCTCCACTCCATCCATCCACCTCATCCTTGGCCTCTCCCTCCCTCCCCCCCTCCACCTCACTCATATACACTCTTCTCATTAGTCTCTCACTCTCCATCCTCTCCATATGACCAAACCACCTCAGTGTGTTTCCTATCACATCCACGTCCACACCACAACAATCCTTCACTTCCTCATTTGTCAGTCTGTCTCTCCATGTAACTCCACATGCTCCTCTCAAATAACTCATTTCCACTGCTCTAACTCTTGACCTGTGTCCCTCCAACAACGTCCAAGCTTCACTTCCATACATTAGAGTTGGCATAGAGTTGGTGCGCAAGCGCAAATAAATTTGCGCTTGCGCACCTGCCTTTTCATGTGCAAAAGCGCAATATTGTGCATGGTCTCGTGCGGTGCAAAATGCGCAAAAATCCACTGCCCTACCTTGTATCTCTTTTATTGACCAATCCATATAGACTGAACAACCATGGAGACATGACACATCCTTCTTTCAATCCAACCTTCATATAGAAAAATTCACTCAGTTTACTATCCACATGCACTGCAGCCTTAGCACCCTCATACATACCAGGTACTCTTCATGGCATTCAACAACTTCCTATCTACTCCATATATTCTTAATACTTTCCACAATCCTTGTCTATCCACCCTGTCATATGCTTTCTCCAAATGCATGAAGGTCACATACAACTTCTTTCCCTTCTCTAGAAACTTTTCCACTAAAGATCTAAGTATGAATATCTGATCTACACAACCTCTTCCCTTCCTAAAACATCCCTGTTCTTCTCCGACTAATGCCTCTTATTTCCCTAACTCTGTCAATAAGTATCCTACCATATACTTTTCCTATTACACTAAGAAGACAAATGCCCCTATGATTACCACACACTTCTTTTTCCCCTTTTCCTTTGCACAGGGGAATAATTATACCTGACTTCCAATCCCCCAGGACTCTACCTTCCTCCCAGGCCAATCAGCACATCTTCCATATCCATTCTACTACTATCTCTCCCCCATGCTTCAGCACTTCACCACACACTTCATCAATTCCTGGGGCTTTCCCCATTTTAACTGTCTTTATTGCTTCAACAACTTCCATCTTACTTCTTTCTTCCTCTCTTCTCACATCCCTCCTTCTCCCATATAAACTAACAATAAAATATAAAAACATCACATAAAACAGTACTGTACACTTAAATACTTACACATGTAACACACACACTCCCTCCACTCAAACATAACACTCACTAGAAAGACCAGGGTGAAAGGCTTAATGGATTTGATGCTAGGGGGGGTTTCTGAGGCTTTGGGTAGGGCTAGTGGGCCCCACCCCTGCCTCCAACACTGTCTCTGTCACCACCGCTGCCTCCAACACTGTCTCCATCACCACCGCTGCCTCCAACACTGTCTCCATCACCACCACTGCCTCCAACACTCTCTCCATCATCACCATTCCTTTCTTGTTGTGCCCTCTGATGCAGCACATTCACTCTGTTTTGCCTCTCCCTTGAAGTCTGTCTCTCTTGCTCCTCCACAAAGGTCGAGAATTCCTCCATTTCTGCCACAATTTTTTTTCTTAACTCGTCGTCATACTTGTGTTTTTTCACCCCCTTGTAGTAGTCACATTTGGTCTTTCCTTTACCGTCTGCTGTTCTAGGTTCACGCCTTCTTACACAAGGCCAGAAGAGTGTAACAGTCAACTTGTGGACACACAAAACGAGTGGGAAGCAGGCTGAAACTAACTGTTGGCGCTGGCGTTGCAGTGGCGAGAATCTGCAACTTACAGTGCCGGAGTACAAGAAAAAGTATTTTTTTGTAGCGAATGTTCAATCACGGGAATATTTGATGACTGCCACGAAAGTGTTTTTCGCTAATCTGGATTTCGCAGTGCCCTACTGTACCTATCTTTGAATTTTTTAATACAGTAATTTTTACACACACTATTTCATTCAGTAATGCATTCCACTGATCAACTGCTCTATTTGGGAAATGGAATTTACTAACATCTTTATCACCTCTCCTTTTGTATAGTTTTTTGGGGTGTCCTCTTGATGTTGCTTCCCTAAAGGTTAAATACTCATTTATGTCTATTTTCTCTTTACCTGTGATGCATTTATATAATACAATCATGCCTCCTCTTTTCCTTCTCCCTTGCAGTGTTGGTAGGCTTAATTTTTATCATTCTTCATAGCTTAGGTCCCTTAAGCTTGGAGCACATCTTGTGGCAGCCCTTTGTACCTTTTCAATCTTATCTATGTGTTTTTTGAGCTGTGGATTCCAGATTACTGATGGATACTCCAAAGTTGGTCTGATGACTGATGTTACTAACTTTCTCAGCATGTCTTCATTTACATATGTGAAGGCTACTCTCATATTGGCAAGCAGTGCGTATATGTTCCTTACTTTCCCATTTATGTAGTCAGCTGGTGTTAGTCTGTTACTGATAATCACTCCTACATCAATCTCCTTTCCTGATGTGTGTAGAACTGAACTTCCCAACTTATAAGCCCAGTCTGGTCTTTCTTAACTCTTACCAAACTTTATTACATAACATGTGTCCATCCTGAATTCCATTTGCAATCAACTGCTTCCATTCATATAGCTTATTTAATTCTTCTTGCAGCTCTATGCAAGAGTCTGTGTTTGTAATTTTCCTCTGTGTTTTGCATCATCAGCAAACATATTTAGACAGCTTCCATTTCCAATGTTGCTGTCTATGTCATTTATATACAGTACACTAAAAACATAACTGGTGCCAGCACTGAGCCCTGTCAAACTCCATTTGTCACTTCTCTCCATGATGAGAAATTTCCTCTTAGTACTGTTCTCATTTCCATTTTTCCGAGAAAATCTTGCATCCAACGGTACAGTTTAAAGTGGATTCCTCCTTGATGGTAGAGTTTCCAAAGATGTCTTTGGTGTGGTACTCTGTCCGATGCCTTCTTGAAATCCTAATAGATGCTGTCTACCCAGCCTTCTCTTTTCCAGTGTTTCTGCAACTCTATCATAGCAGCTTAATATATTAGTAACACATGATTTTCACATTCTAAAACCAAATCATCTTTCTGTTATGATATTGTGTTTTTCCAGATGATTTACCTAAATTTTCTGTATCAGGTGGAGGTGCTCACCATCCACTCACTCGATGTAGTGCTGCCCTCAGGTGGCTGCCTTTTCCTCTCTTCCTACTTTCTTTCCATCCTTCTTCTTTTGTCCTTCTTTCTTTCCTCTTCCTTCTGTCTATGGGTGACTCTACACTAAGTGACAAGCCAAATGGTTCCCTGTACACCAGAGAACCATTTACTATGTGCCAAATATGGCACCTGGTAGTTTAGTGGGTAATTAAGGCACTCCAACCAGATAGAGCCTGTGTCAGTTTATTTCCAAGGGATGGTTAGGGTTTATCGCTAACGTAATGACACTTAGGGACGAGTGAGGCTAGTCAATCTCATCTTAAATTTCAGAACCAACTTGCCTAGCCCCGGGCTCTTACGCTCCTCGTGGGGCAACACAGGATTTGATGTGTGTGTGTGTGTGTGTGTGTGTGTGTGTGTGTGTGTGTGTGTGTGTGTGTGTGTCCGACTCTGGGCATAGGCTTCACAGCCTGCTATCAAGGCCCAGCAGTCCTCCTACATACCATACACCTCTACATGTCACCACTTCGGCACTAACACCCACCATCCATATTGAATACATGCTAGGGCTGTCTCATACAGGACTGGTGTATTGGTATTAGCGGGGGTATTTTTACGACATGTCGGCGGGTCCTCTGGTAGATCAGTAAAGTCTGATTTAATGAAATTCAAATCCTTAAACTGTTCCCTGCCCCAGCCAGGATTCAAACCTGGGCCCGTTAGGACTGAAGGCCACCTCTCTAATACAGTATCTTACGTATGATGTTGGTCAGTTGTACTGGTTGGCAGTTGAGTGGATTTAGTCTATTTCCTTTCCTAAAGAAGGAAACAACATTTGCTTTCTTCCAAATATCAGGTAGTTTACCTTGTCTTAAGGATTCCCTGAATAATAAAGGTACTGGTCTGCTTAGCTCTTCTGCACATTCATGGAATACCCAACATGAAATCTCATCAGGCCCATTAGCTTTACCCAACATGAAATCTCATCAGGCCCATTAGCTTTACCCAACATGAAATCTCATCAGGCCCATTAGCTTTACCCAACATGAAATCTCATCAGGCCCATTAGCTTTACCCAACATGAAATCTCATCAGGCCCATTAGCTTTTCCTCTGTCTATTTTACTCATCTCTTCCTGGGCCTCTTTTTCCAATATACATATATTTGTTAACATGTGTGGGCATGCTTGATCATTTTCATCTCTCTCAAATCTTCTTTCTTCTACAAAACTAACTGGAATTTTTTGTTTTGTACTTCACAGATATCTTCTTCACTGATATTGATTTTCCTCTCATCCATAATGAACTGTATTTTATCTCTGACTTTAGGGGCCTCTTCATCCGATATACTGTACATATATTTGATAATATGTGTGGGAATGCTTGTTCGTTTTCATCTCTCTCAAATCTACTTTCTTCCACAAACTAATTGGAATTTTTTGTTTTGTACAGTGGGGCACCAATTTTCGCGCCTAATTGGGTCCAAAAATAATGCGCGAAAGTGGAATTAGCGAAAGTTGGGGCATTGTCTTTATGGCAAAAAGGCTAATTGGTTCCCAGTTATCCTAAAGTAACATCAGATTTTCATTTTCACTTGCAATACAGTACATCAAATCACTATTGTACATTGCATTGTGAGATACAAACAATAAAAACTCAACTATCTTCCTTTTCATTTCATTATTATACTGCCGTTTCTTCACTCCAACACGATACTCTCTTTTAGCCTTGGCCTTTCCTCCCGACTTTGAATGTCCCGGCCACTTTTTATCACCACCACTGCCTCCCGGCCCTCCCCCCACACCACCAGGCTCTCCCCCCACACCACAAGGCCCTTTCCCCACACTACCAGGTATAGTAGAGGCCGTTGAACCGTGAGAATCCAACACAATGGTGCTAGCACGCTCGTACACAATGGCGGGAATGGGTGGACAGAGTGTTGACATGACGTCATTCAAGATGGCGGTGGGTTGCGGGCGGGCGGTGCAGGAAATTCAAAGTTCAAAATATTGTCCCAAACCCAAAATTTGTGCGCGAAAATCGATTTTTTTCAAGCAAAAGTGGAAGTTAGGGAATATTTGGTGCATGCCGCGAAAGTGGATTCCACGAATCCTGCTGTAGCGAAAGTTGGTGCCCCACTGTACTTCACAAATATCTTCTTCACTGATATAGATTTTCCTCTCGTCCATGATGGACTGTATTTTATCTTTGACTAGTTTTGCTTTGTATGTAGCTGGAAAACAGCTTCAGTTGATCTGCACTTTTATTTATAATGTCTTCTTCAAACTGCCTTTGAGCTTCTCTCCTTATTCTAGTACAGTATAATAATTTCTTGCAGGCTTGTACAGTAGTTGTTATATGCTCTTCCACTATTATGTTGTCTGTATCTGAGCCACAGCAAATCTCAGTTCCCTTTTGCTTATTTACAATTGGTATTAAACCATTTCTTTATCCTTATTTCTGTTTCTTTGTGCCGCAGGATATAGTTTAGGACTCCTGTTTCGTAAAATTCACAGAAAGTTTTATGTATAACATTTGTACTGTATCTTGACTTCTTGGCTCCTTTTCCCAATCTATTTCTTTAAAGTGCTTCTTTAGGTCATGATAGTTGCCCTTTTTGTACTTTAGCCTCTTTTTGTAAAATTCATTATCTATCATTAGCTACCCTGATATTGCAGTCTACTACTGCATGGCTGCTTTTGCCAAGAGGGTGATAAATTACACTGTCAATTTCATTTTCTTGCCTAGTACTGTAAATATAAGATCTAATAATAAGGGATCCTCCAGTCCTCTTTTCCTGGTGTTTTCCTTTTGCATGTTGTGTTAGGAAAAACTCCAGTATAAGATCCAGGAGCTTATCCCAACAGCTTTTATAGCTTCTTACATAATATTAGAGTATTCCAATTTATATTTATGCTGAAATCTCCAGTTAGTATAATTCTTTCAGATTTTTTTCCCATTCTTTATAGCAGGGGTCTTATACTCAATATAGTACTTTCTGCCAAGTCATCATATTCACCTCTATCCCAAGTGTTTGTCTTGGGTGGCAGATACAAATTTGCCACAATTATTTTCCCTTCAGAGGTGCTGATCTCTACTGCAATTAATTCTACTTATGAGGGTATGTCTAGTTCTACCTCTATGGCTTGGAGTACTCCTTCTTCTTTTTTCAAATTTCTGTCTTTTCTCCAAATGTTGTATTCATCAAAATTTAAGGAGTCACTGGATATCCTTGGGGTTAATTTTGTTTCCATTAGACAAATAATGTGAATTGGGAGCAGGGCAGCAATATGGTGGGGGACAGGGTGACATGGAAGCAATTTGTTTGTGGCCATCCCGTATAAGGCATTAAGGCGTCTGGCAATAGATAGATAGATAAATAATATGAGGTTCATTTTCTTTGGTATGGTCTTTTAACTCTAATAATTTGGATATCATTTCATCTACATTTGAGTACATCAACTTAAGTCATATTGTTTACATATCTGAAGATGGCTGAGTCTACTGCCCTACCTTTTTTTTCTTTTTTCTTTTTGTCCTGCTGTTTTTGTGCCATTTTCTTACTTGTAACCCTATTCCTTTGTATAAAAAAAAAAAAAAAAAAAAAAAAAAAAAGAGAGAGAGAGAGAGAGAGAGAGAGAGAGAGAGAGAGAGAGAAAGAAAAGAAAAAGAAAAACTTACTTCTCTCGTCACCTGATGTTTCAACATTTTTTTTTTTTTTTTTTTTTTTTTTTTTTTTTTTTTAGCTGTGCCCATTCCAACCAAGTTAGGCATCTTTTTATCCATACATCTTTGAATTCCTCTAATTCCTTAAGTCTGTTGGCATTTTTCATTACTTTTTTTTATTACTTCTGCTGTGTTTACACTTTGGATGGTTACTTTCTGGGGTTTTGATTTATTTCTCTCATATTTCCCTTGCCTTTTAAATTCTTCTATACTGTATCTTTCTCATGATTTCCTCTGATACTTCTTTCAATATGTTCATTATTTTTACGATCTTCTTTTGTCTCTAGTGATTCTGTCCCTTATTTCTTCATCTCTACCAGCGATGACTAAGATTTGTTAATCCTTGCTGTTTCCTTTATCAGCTTTGGGTAGTTTATTATGATTTCTTTCACTTCCCTTGTTATGATTTTTGATTCAGCCTTGTTTTCTAGATCTCATTATGCTTTGACAACTTGTGCCCATGTACTCTGTACTGCCTGTGTGCAATTTCTCATTTCATTTGCCTGAGTCATTTTCTCATCAATGTCTCTGCTTTGTTCTGTCAGACAACCTGCTTGCCTAATTACGTCTATCATTTTTGTACTCGTTCAAAGTTCTCTCATTGGTCTATCTATCTATCTATCTATTGCCAGACGCCTCAATCCCGTTTGGGGTGGCCACAAACAAATCGCCTCCAAGTCGCCCTGTCCCCCGCCATTTCACTGCCCTGCTCCCAACTCACACACCCCTCTCTCATATACCTCTCCACCGCATCCCTCCATCTCATCCTCGGCCTCCCCCTCCCTCTTCCCCCCTCCACCTCACTCACATACACTCTCTTTGTCAGTCTTTCACCCTCCATCCTCTCCACATGGCCAAACCACCTCAGTGTGTTCCTCATAACGCTTCCTATCACATCCACATCCACACCACAATGCTCCTTTATATCCTCATTCGTCAGCCTGTCTCTCCACGTGACTCCACAGGCTCCTCTTAAATAACTCATTTCCACTGCTCTCACTCTTGACTTGTGTCCTTCCAACAATGTCCAAGCTTCACTTCCGTACGTTAGAGTTGGTATCACAATACTGTCATGTAGTAACTTTTTCACTTCCATGCTCACTTCCCTGTTTCTTATCACTGCTTTCAAAGAACCAGCAACCTTTCTTCCCTGCTGTACCCTTTCAAGCACTTCACCCTCCAAACCTCCATCCTTACTCATCACACTACCCAAGTACTTAAACGTACTCACATTTTCCAATTCCTCACCATCCAACCTCGCTGTACATTCACTAACTTCACCTCTCTCAAAGACCATCACTTTACTCTTCCCTACATTAACCTTTAGGTTTCGTTTCTTACACACACTCTCAAACTCATCCACCAAGCCTTGTAGCTCCCCTTCGTCTTCACTCAACAACACAGTATCATCTGCAAACAACAGTACAGGGAGTTTCCAAACACTATCCTCTCTCACCAGGGCCACTCCAACATCCACTAACCTACCTTGTACCTCTTTTATTACCCCATCCACGTACAGATTGAACAACCATGGAGACATGACACATCCCTGTTTCAAGCCAACTTCCAAAGAGAAAAATTCACTTAGTTCACCATCCACACGCACTACAGCCTTCGCACAATCGTACATACTCTTCACAGCATTCAACAACTTCCCATCTACTCCATATATTCTTAACACTTTCCACAATCCTTGTCTATCCACCCTGTCATATGCTTTCTCCAAATCCATGAAAGCTGCATACAGCTTCTTTCCCTTCTCTAGAAACTTTTCCACTAAAGATCTAAGAATGAATATCTGATCTACACAACCTCTTCCCTTCCTGAAGCCTCCCTGTTCTTCTCCAACTAATTTCTCTGTTCTTTCTCTAACTCTGTCTATAAGTATCCTACCATATACTTTTCCTATTATACTAAGAAGACAAATGCCCCTATGATTACCACACACTTCTTTTTCCCCTTTTCCTTTGTACAAGGGAATAATTATACCTGACTTCCAATCCTCCGGGACTCTACCTTCCTCCCAGGCCAATCTGCACATCTTCCACATCCATTCTACTACTATCTCTCCCCCATGCTTCAGCATTTCACCACACACTCCATCAACTCCTGGAGCTTTCCCCTATTTAACTTTCTTCATTGCTTCCACAACTTCTATCCTACTGATTTCTTCCTGTCTTCTCACCTCCCTCCTTCTCCCAGCCATTCCCCAGCCACTTATACTCGCATTACTTACATCCTTTACGTTCAACAATTCCTTAAAGTGTTCTCTCCATCTGCTCACTTTTTCTCCCTTCTCCACTAGCAATCTACCATTTTTATCTTTCACTCCCCTGCTAACTTCACTTCCACCCTGTCTTACTCTTTTCACTTCTCTCCAGAACATTTTCTTACAGTCCCTCCACTTTACACTCAAATTCCTTCCAAATTCCTCATCCACTCTCTTCTTACTCTCTCTTACTAATCTTTTCACCTCTCTCTTTCTTTCCACATATAACTCTCTCTTCCGCCTCTCAACTTCTTCCACGCCCCTATTTCTCATCCATTCATTGTATGCTTTCTTCTTTTGTGCCACAGCCTGTTTCACCTCTTCAGTCCACCACGCTGTTCCTTGCACCCCCCTCCGTCTTCTCTTCCTTCCACACACCACATCACATGCTGCACATATTTCTTCTGTAAATATCTTACACACACCTTCCACGTCTCCCATCTGCTCCAATTCATATTTGCCCAATCGTTCCTCCACTTCTCTCTTATACTCTGCCTTTTTCTCATCCTCTTGTAACCTTTCCACTCTCCTCGCAACTACTCCTTCCTCTCGTCTTTCCCTTCTTCTATTCCTCCATCTTACTTGCATTCTAATTCTGGCCACCACCAAGTAGTGGTCAGAAAGTCCACTCCCCCAACCTCTATACACTCTTGCATCCTTTACACATCTTCGCATCCTTTCTTCCACACACACATAATCAATCATTGCCTTCCTTTCATTCAGTTCACCACCCACCCTTCTCATCACTCGCCATGTATACCTGTGGATCATTTTATGCCTGAAGAGGGTATTGGCTATCACCAACCCCCTCCCAGCACAAATGTCCACTAACGGACTCCCATTCTCATCTATCTCAGCAGGCACACCCCACTCACCAACTATTCCATCCACCTTCACATTCCCAACTTTATCATTCATATCACCAATCAAAAACACTCTCTCATTCCTTCCAAACTTTTCCATGCACACTTCTACATTTGTCCAGAACTCTTCTCTCACTCTTCTAGCATGATCTTGCGTTGGCGCATACACACACACAATCGCCCACATTTGTATTCCAACTTTCAACTTTACCCACACAATCCTTGACACAACTGATCCATACTGTCTTATGCACCTCTTCCATCTTTTACTCACAACTATACATACTCCTTCCTTTGCCCTCTCATTCTCACCTACTCCTGCACATATACCCCATCCATACTCCCATTCTCTCACATTGGTGACTACTGTATTTACCATTTTGCTAATTTTCTTCTTCAGTGCTCACCTCAGCTGTCAGGTCACCTATTGTTGTGTCTTTTCTGTTTAATTCCTATACTAATTCTTCATTTTGTTTTTTACTTTTGTAGGTACAGTTCCTTTCTTATTTCATTCAATTCCAGATTGAAAGTTTCCTCCAGTTTATTAACTTTCTCCACTAGTTTATTAAATGTTCCACTTCAAACAGGTCTATGTAGTCATCATTTTGTTTTCTACTATTTCCCTTCCTCTTACTTAGAGGCACTTCTTGAAAGTACGCCAACTTACAGAAAGATAATTTCTACCAGCAGTCTGGCATTTCCCAGCTACTCGTATATCCGGGGTGTGAAACACCCATGGCACCTGTCTGTTTGTTGGTCAGCGAATTCCTTTGAGCTCTGATTATTTGATATATACTTTCTTTGGATCTCACTTTTTTTTCTTATACTTGCTCAAAAATATTAAATAATCTCTATTTTAGCTTAGTACAGAGCTTGATTCATTTTTTATACACTTAGATATTAGTGCAGCAGAGCGCGGCGTGCATGTCTGACTTTGACGATCACGTGTGTGTGTGTGTGTGTGTGTGTGTGTGTGTGTGTGTGTGTGTGTGTGTATTTACCTATTTGTATTTACCTACAGTATTTGTAGTATACAGGAATTGAGCAATGCTCATGTTGTCCTGTCTCCATATCCACATTTATCTAGTCTACTTTTACACACATGAATGTTTTTCTCTTGCACCACCTCTTCATCTAAGTCGTTCCATATCTATGTATTTACCTAATATACCTAATTGTGATTACATAAAATGTGCTATACTCGTGGGTTTCCGTCACTGTTTCTCTGTAAGTCAAATTTAGCTTTAAATTCATTTAAGTTTTTAGACTGGATGATCTCTTTGTCCAGGCTATTCCATAAGTCTATACTTCTATAAGGAAAGCTACTGTATATTTCTTGATATCCTTCAAGCAGCTTGACTTCTTCAATTTTATTCCGTGTCCTCTTGTTGCTCTCTTATCCCATACAAACAGATCTTCTCAGTCAATTTTATCTACTCCCACCATGGTCCTGAACACTGCAATCATGTCTCCCCTCTTTCTCCTTTCCTTTAAGGAAGGCAAATCCAGCTTTTCCAGCCTCTCTCTGTATGACAGATCTGCCAGACTTGGGACCATCTTGGTTGCTGTTCTTTGTATTCTCTCAATCTTGTTAATATCTTTCTTTTTACATGGGTACCACACTACCACTGCATATTCTAACCTGGGGCGGATCATGGCCACTAACAATTTTTTCATCATCTCCTCATCCATATAATGAAATGCTACTCTTATGTTAGTCAAGAGTTTATATGTCTAACTATCTTGTTAATGTGTTTTCAGGTGATAAACTATCTTCGACCAGCATTCCCAAATCTTTCTCTTCTCTCATTTTTGTGATTAATTCATTATCCAACAAATAATTCAGTGATGGCCTCCTGGTACTTATACCCATATCCAATATTTTACATTTCTTTACATTAAATTTCATTTCCCACATCCGCCACCATTCATATATCCTATCCAGATCCTCCTGCAGCATTTTACAATCCTCCTCAACCTCTACCTTCCTCAAGATCTTTACATCATCAGCAAACAGACTTGCATAACTGTTCACTCCATCTACCATATCATTTACATAAATCAGGAACATTACTGGTGCCAACACCGAGCCTTGAGGGACTCCACTTGTTACTTCCCTCCATCCAGACATCCTGTCCTTTATTATTGCCCTCATTTGTCTGTCTCTCAAAAAGTCTCTCATCCATTCTAGGAGTTTCCCCTTCAGTCCTCCTATATACTCTAGTTTCCACATTAGTCTCTTATAAGGTACCTTGTCGAAGGCCTTCTCTAAGTACACACAATCCACCCAACCATCTCTTTCCTCTGTGTGTATTTACCTATTTGTAGTATACAGTAATCCCTCTAATATCCGGACGCCCAATAACCGAACATCCCCACTAACCGAACCTTATCGTCCTGGGGTCAAACATTCCCAAAATGGTCCGAAAATCCAAAAAAATTGGAAAAAAAATCGATTTTTTGCCGTCCGTAATTTGAACTTGCCGCGCGCGCCGCGTGAGAGCATTGTTTTGGTTCGTCATTCCTCCGACGTCCGATAGAGCGCTGCTGCATCCTCCCCACTTCCCGCCTGTCTCTCATCGCGACAAGACCTACGCTCTTCGTCATGGCTGCCCACGTGCTCGCTTTTGTGGTGGTGCCGTACTTGCTGCAAGGCCTCCTGCTGCTCTCTGCCCTACTCTTAGTGTGTGTGATGATGGCCCCGCCTCCTGAGAAAAGGAAGAGAGTGGTGTTGACTCTGGAGAAGAAACGGGAGATATTGGAGAAGGTTGATGCGGGTTGGTCTTCCTCTCGCATTCTCCGCGAGTTCAACCTGGCCCGGTCGACTTTGTTTGATATCAAGCGTTCCCGAGACAAGCTCATGCAGTACACGGCTGACTTCTCGTCGAGAAGCAAACGCAACGTGGAGAGGAAGGTTATGTTTACTCCCAAGTATGCAGAGATCGACCGCTCCACGTTGATTTGGTATCGACAGCAACGTGCAGCTGGTGTGATGGTACGTGGAACGGAGCTGAAGGCTGCTGCTGAGAAGTTTGCTAGGCTTCACGACGCCCTAGACTTCAAGGCATCCGAGGGTTGGCTCTTCGCGTTCAAGTTGCGACATGGCCTTACTAACCGTAAAGCACATGGCGAAGCATTGGACGCTAACGAGGATGGAGTGGACGAGTTTCGGCACAAGGTGAAAGGCTTGATCGACAGGGAGGGCCTCACTCTCGGTCAAGTCTATAACGCTGACGAAACTGGCCTATTCTATCGCTCGGTGCCAACGAACACTCTCGCCGATGAGACGGAGAAGCGTGTACCTGGCCGCAAGCTTTCTAAGGAACGGATATCTGCTTTGTGTTGTGCCAATGCTAACGGCATGCACCAGCTTAAGCCCGTTATTGTTGGCCGTGCAAAGCAGCCTCGGTGCCTTCGTGGGGTGATGGATGTCCTTCCTGTCGTATGGTACCATTCTTTGAAAGCATGGTTCACAGCTGTGATTTTCAAAGACTGGTTTCACCATCACTTCGTCAAGGAGGTCATACATTACCAGACGAAGACACTGGGAATTCCTCGCGACCAGGTAAAGGCTCTCCTTCTCCTCGACAATGCACCTGCCCACCCGTGCGACAAGGACTTGGTTGCTGAGAATGGCCGTATTAGGTGCATGTTTCTGCCACCTAATACGACTGCTCTCATTCAACCAATGGACCAAGGAGTGATCGTGGCAACAAAGCGCCTGTACCGTCGGAAGTTCCTGGACGAGGTGATGGTGGTTCTCGAGGACGAGGACGAGCGCAGGGAAGGACGTGACACTCGAGGCAAGCGGACTTTGGAAAACCTTCGCCGCTACAACATCAAGTCTGCGCTGTACAACTGGGCTAGTGCATGGAAGGAAGTCCCTGTGAAAACTCTTGAAAATGGTTGGTCTCGTCTGCTTCTCGGAACAGATGTGGAGTACGATTTCCTAGGGTTTGACGTGGATGACTTCCATGCACGGCTACGTACGCACGGCGACGATGTTGATGTGGACGATGTTCGTGAGTGGTTGGACGACGACGAGGGCGATCCTGGGTATCAGACGTTGTCTGATATCGAGATCGCGTCTTCGGTTGCTGGTGTCAGTCCCGAACTTGAAGATTCCGACGACGAAGGCGATGATGATGCAGACTCCGCCCAGCAGGACACTACTCCAGCCATCCCCAAGCTGAGCGCACTCCGGGAACATCTAGAGTTCGTCCTAGACTACCTGGAACACCCGGACTGCGACAGGGAGATGGGCCCTTGGGACTCGTGGAGGAAGTGCGTGCTTTCCGGCAGCGCATCATCAATCGCCAGAATCGTCGGTCCTTGCGTCAGTCAACGATTGACAGTTTTTTCAGGCCCGTGACCCCCGCTGTGCCAAGCCCTGGTTCCACTCCGTTGCCTCCCCAAGACAGGCCCTCATGCTCCGAGCCACAGCCCAGCACATCAGCTACAGTGGAGTCACCGCTCGACGTGAGTTTGCGGCTGTCTTCAGAGTCTTCTGTAGTCGGTACGCCATCACCACTACCCACCGATGCACCCCTTGGACGCCTGCCAGTGATACTCTCGGGCTCTGACAGTGAATAAACAGCAAGAACTTTTCCACTAGACCACACGGGAATTTTGAGTGTTGTGCAGTGAAAAACGGTGTGTTGTGTTAAGGTTTTCAAGTTGGGAGAAAAGACTAAGTAGAAAAGAAATTTAACGTAACTAACCTTCTTTGTTTTGGCTTTGGAAACTTAAAAAAACTTGGGAAAAGTTAATGTGCAACACTTAAATTTAATGGAACATTATTTGGACTAAAGTGAACACTGTGAAAAGAACGGACTTCTGTGTGTTAGTGACTAAGTTCAGTGCAAGACTTCAGGAAGAGTGTAGTGCAAGTGCTTCAGGAAATCGTTCTTACTGTCAGAGTCCGAGAGGAGGCGGTTATTCATCGAGGTGGCCAGGGACTTGCTGTAAGTAGCCAAAATGTTTCATGTTGTACTATTTTCCATACTATATTTACCAGAATGTTTCATATTGTATTTTTTCCCATACTATACTTACCAGAAAGTGTCATACTGTACTTCTTTCCATACTAAACTTACCTCATGCATGTGCAGTAGGAATGTGTTTTTCAGAGTTCGGTTAGGTTCGGTTAGGTTAGGTTCGGTTAGAGTCCATAAGTACCAGAATGTTTATTAATGTATGAACATACTTCTAAACCCACATTTTATGTGTCTATTGCATTTATTTCAGTCATTTATGTGCCTTATTGGTGTGATTTGGGTGTTAAATAGGTGCTATGCATGTCCGGAGGGAGTTGTATAGGTGTTTCTCTGTGTTAGGGTCCGTAAGTACAAGTCCATAAGCTGGGGCCCAATATCCGGACAAAACCAATATCCGAACCTACCGATGGCTCTATTGATCCGGATAGTGGAGTGATTACTGTACAGGAATTGAGCAATGCTCGTGTTGTCCTGTCTCCATATCCACATTTATCAAGTCTACCTTTACACACATGAATGTTTTTCTCATGCACCACCTCTTTGTCTAAGTCATTCCAAATATTTAAGTATTTACCTAATATACCTAATTGTGATATACACGGAATGTACTATGCTCGTGGGTTTCCGTCGCTGTTTCTCAATAAGTCGAATTTAACTTTAAACTCGTTTAAGTTTCTAGACTGGACGATCTCTTTGTCCAGGCTATTCCATAAGTCTATACTTCTGTAAGGAAAGCTATATTTCTTGATATCCTTCAAGCAGCCTGACTTTTTCAATTTCATTCCATGTCCTCTTGTTGCTCTCTTATCCCATACAAACAGATCTTCTTTGTCAATTTTATCTACTCCCACCATGGTCCTGAACACCGCAATCATGTCTCCCCTCTTTCTCCTTTCCTCTAACGAAGGCAAATCCAGTTTTTCCAGCCTCTCTCTGTATGACAGGTCTGTCAGACTGGGGACCATCTTGGTTGCTGTTCTTTGTATTCTCTCAATCTTGTTTATATCTTTCTTTTTGTGTGGGGACCACACTACCGCTGCATATTCTAACCTGGGGCAAATCATGGCCACTATCAATTTTTTCATCATTTCCTCATCCATATAATGAAATGCTACTCTTATGTTAGTCAAGAGTATAAGTCTCTCCAACTATCTTGTTAATGTGCTTTTCTGGTGACAAACTATCTTGGACCAGCACTCCCAAATCTTTCTCTTCTCTCCTTTCTGTGATTAATTCATTACCCAAAAAATAATTCAGTGATGGTCTCCTGGTACTTTTACCCATTTCCAATATTTTACATTTCTTTACATTAAATTTCATTTCCCACGTCCGGCTCCAATTGTGTATCCTATCCAAATCCTCCTGCAGTATTTTACAATCCTCCTCAACCTCTATCTTCCTCAAGATCTTTACATCATCAGCAAACAGACTTGCATAACTGTTCACTCCATCTACCATATCATTTACGTAAATCAGGAACATTACTGGCGCCAATACTGAGCCTTGAGGGACTCCACTTGTTACTTCCCTCCATCCAGACATCTTTTCCTTTATTACTGTCCTCATTTGTCTGTCTCTCAAAAAGTCTCTCATCCATTCCAGAAGTTTCCCCTTTAGTCCTCCTATATATTCTAGTTTCCACATTAGTCTCTTATGAGGTACCTTGTCAAAGGCCTTCTCTAAGTCTAAGTACACACAATCCACCCAACCATCTCTCTCCTGTACCAAATCAATCGCTCTTGAGTAAAAGCTCAACAAGTTAGAAACACATGACCTTCCACTTCTGAATCCAAACTGACATTCAGCCAAAATATTCATCTCTTCCAGATATTTTATCCATCTGTCTTTCAGGATTCTCTCACACAATTTTGTGACCATGCTGGTTAGAGACACTGGTCTATGTGTGTGTGTGTGTGTGTGTGTGTGTGTGTGGACAGTGATCCCTTGGTTATCATGCATAATTAGTACCAAGCACGGTGTGTGATGACAGACTTGCACTATAATGAATACACAAAACCTATGAGGATTTATCCTAACTGGTAACAGGCACTCCAAGTGCAAGCCTAGATTTTCCCTTTTATGATAATTCAGACCCACGAAATGCACAAATATTGTTATGGCAAGTACCAGAAACACACATAGGCATGGTCAGGCTTAGAGAAAGTGATGATATGGGCACAATAAGGAAGAATATTTAATCTGTTACTCGGTACAGGTACCTCATCAAACCTTCGAGCAGCCACTAACCCTGCACCTAACTACAAACTTGCTGAAGTGAATGTACAGTTTAGTTTAAGCAGCAGCAAGACCTTATTAGTTAACTTTTAAGTCTTAAAGTTTGTTTTCCATATACTTGTGATTATTATTATGGTGATATACAATTGCAACAATGGTGGTAAACTAGTTTACAATCCCCAACAACATCAAAGAGATGGATGCCATCTTGTAGTGTGCCAAATGCAAACAGACGACATCTTTGAACACTATTTTTTGCACGAAATTACCCTTATCAGTGTTGAGTTACATGAACCTAACTTAAATTTTCATAACAATCCAACCTACTGTGGTTCCCACCATATAACGTGCACTTTTCCCAAAAAAAATTTCGCTTACAAAATAAAAGTTATAGTTTGGGATAGACCTATGGATTTGAGGTGACTGGCACAAAGGCCATCTACAGGCAGAATCAAATCACTTGATGGACTTACTAATTAAAAGAAATTAAATAATGCAGACTCAGATGAGTGTGACTTTATCATAAATACACAGTAAACTAAGGAGACATACAAACAGATCAAGGACTGAGTAATTGCACCATGCCATGCCCAGTGGTGATTTAAAACAAAGAACAGCTGATTGCATTGAATGTAATGCAACGGTGAAAATGTGTATGTATGTGTATTTCCACTTTAAATAAGTAATTTAACGCAAAATTATAATAATGCAAAAATATAATCCAATCCAAATCTAAACTATTTTATGATATTTCAATGTGTTTGGTTACGTGACTACTGGTTAGATTAGATTAAATTAGGCTTGGTCATGGTTAAGTAAAGTCAGTTCAGACTGGCTTAGGTAAGGTTAAGTTTGGCTTGGCTAAGTTAGGTTCTGCTAAAAGGTCTTGGCCCAATGAAAATATCTCATTTGTTCGCTGCTGTCATGATGAATGCGCTGGGCAACTACATGCGAGCGATGTGTGAGTGTATATGTCTCTTACTGATGTGCTCGACCAAGCAAGCTCGTTGGAATGGTTAGATGACTGTTCCCTGTACTGGCTGTTTCTTACTACATTTGGCTGGCTTAAATGTTGCTTTGTGGGATATTTGGGGGGTTTATGGGTTTGGTGGTTTTACAGTTTCCTTAACCCCTTCTCACATGATGATGCGAAACAAGTCAAAATGGTGTTAGACTGAAGAGGAACCGTAGAAGCACTGTGACACACTCGTCAAGTGTTGGTCTAAAGGGATGCCGATTAGGCAATTTTGGACAAAAATATTCACCAAAAATTCAGTTATAGCATGATGTTCATCAATTTTTGCTGCATCATAGAGGAGGGTGTCTATTTCAAGGCCAATAATCACAAACAGTAGTTTTTCTCTCGGCTTTCAGTGGGGGGGGGAGGGGTGCGCATGAGCGATTTATGATGATTTATGCAAAAACTTTTGGTCGTATCAAAATTCCGAAGATACCATGCGAAAGCTCATGAAATTCTGCATTTAGACATATGCTTACCTCTTGCATGGTGCTGGCAAAATATTGCAGCAGGGTTTTGGGAAGTTATTTTCACTGTGGAAACATATTATTCTCACTGTACTTTGGTACTTTCACTCATCAGTTTTGTGTGCTTTAATTAGCTTATCGTATACAGGAAGTGCCCGATAAACAAAAGGGTTAGGTAACTTTAAAATCTTTCATATATTGATTTTTCGTATACTGAAGCATTTTTCCCCATACGAAACTTAAGAAAACGAGGAGATGCATTCCAGGAGCCCCCCCAAAACTGTCAACTAACTACTCTGTACTGTACTAGGCTGGTTGTAAGCTCTTAAATCTACAGTAGAAATGTTAACAAAAGCTAAATGAACTTTAAGCAGTTGTTTATTTATCAAATTACAGGTGGCTTTACATTGAGTGACAAGCCAAATGGTTTCCTGTAAGCCAAGAAACCATTTACAACGCTGGATGGTAACCATATAACCAACCCATACGTGCTCCCTACGTGTCAACAAGTGGGTTGGTGGAGGGTTAGTGTCCCTCCCCGTAAAACCAATAACTCAAAGTCAAGTGGCCACCCCTTATGGGATTATGGTGTCTGGCAATAGATAGATAGATAGATTAAGTAAAAAATAGAATACAGTACCATGAAGTATATACAGATGTGTCCCGATCTCACTCACACCGTGGCCTTCCTCGAGCCTCTTAATAATTTCAAGCTTGTGCTCCAGCGTCAGGGTTCATTGTTACTTCTTCTTGAGAGGCTCCACAGATGATGATGATGAAGGTGAAGGACACTTGGGTGGCATGATGCAAGATGCGAAAGATGCAAAAGATTCTCAGAGTACAGAAGGCACGAACTACACGGCCGGGGAGTGGGAACAGACTGGGATGAAGTGGAGATAGTTGCTTGCCTCACCATACATGACAGTGGCACTGCAGTTGGTTGCGTGACAAATTTGAATCATTTTCTCATAGCGTTTTTCGTACCATCGAAGCATATGCCTTTCGTATAGGGGTATTTGTCCTATATTTTTCACTTTTGTACCTTTGAATTTTCATATATTGGGGCTTCGTATATCGGGGACACCCTATAGTACACACATCAGCAAAAAAGATGGTACACAATTTATACCAATATAACCAATTTTGGGGGCAAATAAAATCCATGGGAATATTTTCCTTTGTGCGTGAATCCAGGCTGCCCTCGTGGCATTTTCTCTGATCATGACACACAAACTTACAGAAAACTTTCGGTGCACGAAGGGGTTAAATTAGAGATTAGGTAGCATGGGTGGTGACAATTTCAGCCTAAAGTGGCATAGGACAGAGACAGGGTACATGGATGTAGTGATCTGGGCCAAGGTTTAGCGGCTTGAGCCACTGCCCACCTCCCATACAAGACCTATTTATTGATATACAGTAGTGTTTAAATGATCTTTTATGAACTGTTGACTAAACTACATTTAAGATTGGTGGGAAATTTAAAGGTACAATACTACTGTACAGCACAGTACAGACTGTACAGAGTGTACTCTGCATCATGAGTGTTTAATGGTTGTAGTTGTAGCAGTTGTTCCCTAGGTTAATCTTGCCTCTCCATTGGGCTCCTCCGATCACGACCTAATTACCTTGGCCTGTCCTATTGCTCCGGTACGGCCTGTGGACCCTCCAAACAAACGGCGACTGTGGCACTTTGAAGCTGCCGATTGGGAGGCCCTCAGGCAGTACTTCTTTGATTTTCCCTGGAATGATTATTGCTTCCATGGCCGGGAGCCATCTGAGTGTTCACTGCGCATCACGGAGGTTATTTTCTCGGGCATGGAAACATACATTCCTTTCTCATATCCTCTGACTAATGCAAGAAAGCCTTAGTTTAATCATGCTTGTTCTCATCCTGTCTGCAACAAGGAGAGGGCCTGTAAAACATACCAGAACCAACCCATCCCTGAATCACATCTTGCTTATGTTTCTGCCCGGAATCGTGCTAAGTTTGTTCTTCGCTCTGCTAAATAATAATTTCATCCGTACTAAATGCTCTCAACTCTCCAACTCAAATTCTTCCCACTCCTTCTGGCACATTGCCACAAACCTTTCTAACAACTTTACCTCATCATCCTTCCCTCCTCTTTCTTATTCTCATGGCTCTGTAGCTATTTCTTCTCTTCGCTCAGACTTTCTCCTCCAATTCCACCTTAGACGATTCCAGTGCTGTTCCTCCAACACTTCCTCCCTCTGACTTCCTCATGGCTGACTTTAAAATTTCTTCAGATGATGTATTTTCTGCTATCACTGGCCTTAATACTATATATACTAACAAAGCATATGGGCCTGATGGAGTCCCTCCTGTTGTCCTCAAGAACTGTGCTTCTGTGCTTACACCCTGCCTAAGAAAACTCTTTCTCTTTTGTCTGTCAACTTGTACCTTTCCTTCTTGCTGGAAGTTTGCTCTCATTCAGCCAATCTCAAAGAAGGGTGACCATTTCCAACCCCCTAACTATCATTCAATTGCTTTAACATCCTGTGTCTCAAAAGTTTTCGAGTCAATTCTTAACAGAAAAATTTTAAAGCATCTTTCCTATCATAACCTTCTTTCTGATCGTCAGAATGAGTTCTGTCAGGGGCGCTCCACTGGCGATCTTCTCACCTACCTTTCAGACCCCTGGTAATCCTCCTTTCGGGCCTTTGGCAAAAGCTTTGCCATCGCACTTGACATCTCAAAAGCTTTCGATCGAGTCTGGCATAAATCTTTAATTTCGAAACTGCCCTCTTATGGTTTCTATCCTTCTATCTGTGCCTTCATTTACAGTTTCCTTTCTGGTCATTCTATAGCCACTGCTGTAGACAGCCACTGTTCTTCTCCTAAATCTATCAATAGTGGTGTTCCTCAGGGCTCTGCCCTATCACCAACTCTCTTCCTTTTATTCATCAATGACCTTCCAAGCTGTACATCTAACCCTATCCACTCGTATGCTGATGATTCCACCCTTCACCTTTCCATTCAGTTCCCGCAACGTTCATCTCAGCAGTTACTTCAACAAACAAGGGATGAGGCTTTGGCAAACCTAATGTCTGACTTGGCTCGTACATCTCTGACTGGGGTAAAAATACAGTAATCCCTGTACTATCTGGACGCCCACTTTCCGGACTCCCTGCTTTCTGGACATTGTGGGCCTGGAGCTTCGGAACCCAAAAATGGCCAAAAAAAGAAAAAAATCCCCCCAAAATCCCAATTTTTTCTCACCCGTAATTTGAAATTGAAGCGCGGCGCCGAACAGCTATTTACACCACTGCCCCTTCACCACTGCCCCTCCCCAGTCAGGGTTGCCTTTTGGTATTTTTCATTACCAAATGTGGGCCAATTTGGTATTGAAAAGTTCATTTGGTAGTGAATTTGCATGATCCATTACCAAACAGATTTTCCACATGTATGAAGATATAGAGAATTGAGACAGTGGACTGTCTGCTCTCTTTGATCAATCTGCTAGCATACATAGCGCAAAAATAAACATCCTGCTGCTTAAAAGGAGAGTGATTGTTTCCATTTGTCCATATAATTAGTGAAGAATAAATGCTTCCTTTAAGAATTTGGTAATGAAAATTGAGGAATTTGGTAATGTGGTCAAGCTCAGAAGTGGCAACCCTGTCACCAATTACTACCTAACCATTGTCCAAGGAAGACGTTCATCAAAATGGATACCACATGTGCTCGTTTTTGTGAATAAACAGTGAATATGCTGCAATACCTCACCACTAGACAACATGGGAATTTACAGTGTTGTGCAGTGCTAAGAAATTAGAATTCAGAGTGCAAAGGATTAAGTGTGGAGTGCAAAATGGCAGTTGATACTGGCATGGTGCAATTAAGAACAGAATGTGGAGTGTTAAACAATTATAACTCACAGTTTCGTTTTTAAAGGCTCCAACATGCTTGCATGTGTCGGCCTTGGTCACCTAATGGCGGCTCTCCACGCTGCACGATCCACTGCAGCCTCCCTGTTCAGTCCCTTAACCCTAAGGTCACACTTAATGACCTCATTCCATGTCTTTCTCGGTCTACCCCTCATAACCCCACCCCCAATATTAACACTTCTCACCTTCCTCACCCAATTATCATCCCCCATCCTCTCCACATGTCTAAACCACCTCAATCTACCTCTCCTCATCACAACACCAATACACTCCAGTCCCATCCTACCTCTCAACTCTTCCATTGTAAACCCAGCCCCTCCAGGCCTTGGACGCAGGGACGCACTACCATCCACCTAATCATTGTCATTTCTGTACGTCAGAGCCGGCGAATATCTTCCTCCTTCACTCCCCAGGTCTCACTGGCATACAGCATTACACTCCTAACACGTGCTGCATACAAAGACCCCTTAGCACGTAGGGAGAGCCCTCTCAATGTCAGGAGAGGCAAGAGCTCCCTGAACTTCTTCCAACCACTTCTCACCCTAGCCATAGAGCTAGCTCCAGCCCCACCTCCAGCACATAACATGTCTCCCAAATAACAAAACTCTTCCACACACTCAAGAGATTCACCAGCAAGTTCAATCCTTTCATGTCTGACAATCTCCACCTGCTCACCCCGGGACGCCGTACACATAAAATCAGCATTATCTCGCAGTCTACCTCTGATACCACTACATCTCTTACGCACCCATTTATCATACACACTGCACAAGATGGAATTACTTCCCATGCCCTTGTGGCAACCTGCACATGGCCACTCTCCCTCATCTTTGACAGTACTGCCACCAACCCTAGATATCATCACTTTTGTTTTATCTGCATTTACCCTTAAACCCTTTTGCCCCATACCATCTCTCCACTTCCTAAACCTTTCCTCTGCCTCCCTTTCATTCTCTGCAATCAACACCAAATCATCAGCATACAACAACTCCCACGGGAGTCCGTTTCTACAGTCACGTGAAAGGGCTTCAAGTACCATGATAAACAACATGGGACTCAAGACTGACCCCTGATGCACACCAACATTCACGGAAAACTCATCACTCAAATCTCCATTCACTCTCACCTGGGTGTGAGCACCCACATACATGGCCATAACCACCCTAACCAGCCACTCCTCCAAGCCAAGCTTTCTCATTGCCCACTTCACCACCTCTCTAGGGACCCTGTCAAAGGCCTTTTCCAAATCAACAAAAACAAAATAAAGATCCCTTCTCCTACCAATATATTTTTCTTGAAGCTGTCGAACAATGAATATGGCATCAGTGGTCCCCCTACCTGGCATGAACCCGAACTGCATCTCATCAATATTCACTCTTTCTCTAATCATACCTTCTAAAACTCTCTCCATTACCTTCATTATCTGATCTAAAAGCTTTATACCTCTATATACAGTGCAAAGAATTAAGTGTAGCACAACACTGGATTACTGTACGTGCTTCAAGAGCATTTTCACAACTGTAGTGGTGGTTTCCTTGTTGTGTCCAAATGTTGTATGGGCAAGTGACCTCAAGGCACTGAGTCTTGGTGTTATTTTTTTTTTTTTTTTTATTTTTTTTTTTTAATGTGCTCGACTCTGGGCATAGGCCTCACAGCCTGCTCTCAAGGCCCAGTAGTCCTCCTACATATCATACACCACTACATGTCACCACTTCGGCGCTAACACCCACCGTCCATATTGAATACATGCTAGGACTGTCTCATACAAGACTGGCGTATTGGTATTAGCGGGGGTATTTTTACGACATGTCGGCGGGTCTTCTGGTAGTTCGGTTAAGTCTGCTTTACATGTAGTTCAAATCCTTGAACTGTTCCCTGCCCCAGCGGGGATTTGAACCTGGGTCCGGTAAGACCGCAGGCCACCTCTCTACCAATTGACGTGTTGTTTAAATGACATTGATGTATTGTATGTTACACCAAGGATTTTGGGTGTGTGCAAGTGTGTGGTAGGGGAGTGTTGTTTATGGTGAGGTGTGGGATGTGACTGTGTTCTGCTGTCCAGTTTGTGAGAAGGGCCATTGTAGATTTGGCTGGGGCTATTTTGAGCCTGTTTGTGATGAACCATTCGTGTAGTGTGTTGAGGTAAGGTTGAATGATGTGTGCAGCTGTGTTTGCGTTTTGGTGCGTACATGTAAATGTTATATCATTTGCATAGGAAGCTATGTGTATCTGTGGTGTGTAGGGTGTGGGTACATCGTGCATATATAGGTTAAAGGGTGTAGGAGACAAAACAGATCCTTGGGGGACGTCGTTTGTGAAGTTTCTGATGTTAGCAGACTGACCAGCAAATGTTACGTGTGCACATCTGCCTGCTAAGTAGTTTGCCAACCATCTTTTTGTGTTATTGTGCATGTTTGTGCTGAGTATTTTGTTTGTGAGGTTGTGGCAGGGGATGGCATCAAAAGCTTTGCTGGTGTCTACTGTGACTAGGTGTGTTCTGTGTGGTGGCCTAGCTGAATTCATGCCATCAAAAACTCTCTGTGTAAGGTCTGTAAGAAGGGTGTTTGTGGAGTGTAGTGGCCTAAAGCCATGTTGTGACTGGGCTAGGGGAATGTGAGGTGTGACTAGTTGTAGTACCAGTTGTTCAGTGACTTTAGAGGGGGTGCAGAGGAGTGTGATGGGGTGGTGTGAGGAGGGTAACGTGGGGTCTTTGTTGGGTTGAGGGATAGTAATGATAATGCCATCCTTCTAGATGTTGGGTATTGTGTTGTGTGAGTAGCTGTAGTTTGATATGTTGGTGAGTGTTTGTATGCCTTGTGGTTCAAGATGTTTAAGGTAAATGTTGCTTATGTACTCTGGTCCACAGGCAGATGAGTGCATAAGGTTGCTAATGATGTGCCGCGTCTGGTTGTAAGTGAAAGGTGCGTAGTCTGGGTCTGTGGGGAACTGTCTCTTACGTCGGATGATGTTGGTCTTCGGGATGGGGGTTTAGATGGCTGACTTGTGAAAAGTGATTGATGAGAGTGTTTGCTTGTTGTCTGTTTGAGGGTATGGTGTCTGTTGTTGCGATGGCAGCGTGTGATTGTGTAGTGTTGCTGTTGGAAAGTGTGATGCTGTTTAGTGTTTTGTAGAGTTTGCTGATGTTTGTTTTGTGATCAAGGGTTTGGAGGTAATTTTTCCAGTTTTGTGTTTGCTGTTCTGATATTTTATTGTTTATCTGAGTGTTGAGTTCTTATATTTGTTGTACGGTCTCTTGTGTATGGGGTGTTGGGGAGTGTTGCAGTGTGTCCCATTGTCTGATGAGGCCTTGAACTTCTGGTGTGAAATTGGGGTTGTGTCTCTTTCTGTTGCCTCTACGGATGTGTCTTTTGTCTGCATTTTGTATAGTTGTATTGAAAGTGTGCACAGCAGTGTTGATGTTGTGAGGGGTGTACTGTTTAGTTTCAAAATGTTCTGTTTCAGTTACAAAGGCCTCCCAGTTGGCTCTCTTATAATTAGTGCAAATGTGTCTGTGGCCAGCTGGGGTGATTCTGGTTTTGGTAGTGATGATGATTGGGAGGTGATCAGAACCTAAGGTTCTGACCACTCTCCAGGATGTAGTGGGGGCGAAGTTTGGGGAGCAGAAGGTGATGTCTGGGGATGATGGGAGGAAGAGGGCTTGGTGTGGGATATGGGTATGTTGGTCTAGATTGTGCAGGATGAAAAGATGATTGGTCTGGGATTGTAGTACCAGCCCTCTGTCTGTGTCAGGGTTGTTGACATGCCAGGCCGACAACCTGACGTTGAAATCACCACCCAGGATGATGTTGGGTATGTTAGTGATGTGGTGTATCTGTGGAGAGTAATTGTGTGGTATTGTGGAGGATCATTGGGGGGAATGTATGTGTTAACGATTGTTATGTGTGATTTGTTACCAGTGTGTATTTTAATTGACTGTATTTCTGTTGTGGTGTCATGTGGGGGTAGAAGTGACTTTGAGTGTGCACTGGTATCTGCAAAGTCAATGGATTTGTGTAACAGGGTGATGAGTCCACCGCCACCGCTGTCGGAGCCGTCTTGTCGAATGGTGGTGAAGTTATGAAATGTTGGTGTTTCCTGTGCTCTGTGTAGTTTTGTTTCTTGTAAGAGGGCAATGTGAATGTTCTGTTGTTTGATGAATTGTGTGAATTGTTTTTTGGTGTTTATGCCATCTATGTTTAACTGAAGGATGTTTATGTTGTATGTGCGATGTGTGTTGGCTGCTGCAGCATGGGGGGGAGGTGGTGTGGGTGGAGGGGAAGGGGTAGGAGGAGGTTGTGATGGAGGTAAGGTTGGGGTGGAATAAGATGGGGTGGAATGGGAGGAGTTGGGGGATTGGACGGTGTGGGAAGGATTTGTGGGTTTGGCTGTGGAGGTGTGAAGGAAGTAGGAGTAGGGTTGGTGGGGGGGTTAGTGAGTGGGGGGAAGGAGCATAAGGAGCAAGTCCAGGTGTTTGTGTAATGTTTTCTGGATGCAAGTGTTGTGCAGGTGTAATGGGTCCAGTTCTTGCAAGAATTGCACTGAACTGAACCCTTCGTCCGTCGGCTCGACGTGATAGGTTTTGAGCATGTTGGACATATGTATTTGTTGGTGGGTACTGGATAGCTCTCAATGTCCCCAACTGGAAGAAGTTGTCGAGAAATGACTGTCGGGGAGTCATTTCTCGGTGTATAAAAAACAGTGTTGTTGTGTGTGTTGTGTTGGGAGATGAGGTACTTGACCGGGTGACCGAAGCCACTCCCAGGTACTCGGGCCCTGTGAGGGGCCGGGGGGGTTTGCGGTGGTTTGGCCCCCATGCTGTCCTCCTCTTCTCTTTGACAGCCTCTGGAGGGTAGACCCAAGAAGAAGATGCCACCGATCCAGGTCCTTTTAAATAGGTTTAAATAAGTGCTATGCATGTCCAGTAGGGAGTTATTTAGGTGGCTTTCAAAGTTAGGCTGAGTTAGGGTCATAAGTACCAGTCCAGCAGGCAGAGGCCCACTTTCCGAACGGGACCACTTTCCAGACATGTCTTTGGCTCTATTACATCGGATAGTGGAGGGATTACCGTAATCTTGTTGTTTTTAATGCACCAAAAACTCAGTTTTTACACCTATCAATCCAACACAATCTTCCACAGGAGTACCCACTAATGTTTAACCCCTTAACCGCGGGGCGTCACTTTCGTGACGCTTGGGAGCAAGGGATCATACCGCGGGGCGTTGCTTTTGTGATTCTGTGTTATTTTGAATTCACCCGGGCTTTCAAGTGGGGGCTTGTATCATCTATCAGTACTGACAATGTCCAACACTAGTCAGCACTCCTAATCTCATCTGTACTCCCATCCATTGTTGACAATTTAGCCATTTCTCCCTGTTCTTGACTCCCCTCCCTACCCCCCCTCCATTACCCTATCCTCTCACCTGCCCGGCCATGCTACGCTAAGTAAATCTTCCCTGGAATTTTTCACTGATTTCATCCATTGAAATAAGCCCTATGTCGTATTCTTATACCAAATAATATATACAAGAAAGAAATCAGGTAAGTGAGAGTGCCATACACCTGGAATTGGCTAATTATCACCTGACAACACCTCACGTGCATTCGTTCGCTAATTTTCGCTGTTTTTTTCCCCTTGAAATATGCCGTATAATCTATTTTCGTAATAAATATACATGTAAGGAGAGAAGGGAGAAGCCTAAGTGATATTTACATTCACCTGGAACTACCTAATTTATAATGTATTGTCTAGATTTCCTGCCAATCATATCAGTGCTACACAAAGCTGTTTCAAGATTTAACATTGGTAGCTCTGATTATATATCTCCTAAGTAGGCCTCTAATCTATTTTCGTAATAAATATACATGTAAGGAGGGAAGGGAGAAGCCTAAATGATATTTACATTCACCTGGAACTACCAAATTTCTAATGTATTGTCTAGATTTCCTGCCAATCATATCAGTGCTAGACTTAGCTGTTTCAAGAAGTAATATTGGTAACTCTGAATAACCCCTAAAGCAGGCCTCTAGGCTAGCTGGCCTGGCCCCTGCGTTATCAGTGTACTCTCATCTTCCGAAGTGAGAGGACGTATGTTTCATCTTGCTGACTTCAAGGCCTTTTTTCACCCCCATGCAAATGGCTCTGTGACCTTTACCCCCTACTAAACCTCGTGTGGAAAGAGGTAAAGGGCTGACAATTGATAAAAGAGTGACTACGATCTTTCTATTGAGTAAAACAGTGCAAGTGGAATTGTAAATAATGTGTAAATAATGTGTAAACAGCAAGTGAAAGTAATGAATGTAAATATACGTGAACAATGGAAAATAGTTTTATAAGTTATTTCAAGTGACAGTGCACAACACAGTGTAAATAAAATAGAAATGTAAATAACGTAAATAAAATAGAGAACGTAAATAGAAATGTAAATGAGTAGTATTATAAGAATACGAGTATATACCCTAGGAGTAATGAAAGTGAAAGTTTCACTCTAGCATGTCTGAATGCTATGAGTTATGAGAGTGAAGATGAAAGTGACATTCACTCTCAATGCCAGTATACAGGACGAGAAAGTGAATGCTACGTATTTTACTGAAAGAAATTGAATCCCTACAGTGACAATAAACTAATACTACTGAAGGAAACTTATGGATAAAGACTGTAGATATATATAAGTGTTATATGGTAATAGAAATATAAAGTGTGAGGGGTTTTATGAATAATAAATGACAGACTACCATGAGCGAACTAGTGCCAGTGCGACGATCAGACACGCTCGTAATTTCCATTGCTTTCACAGTGTTTTTTTTTTTGAGTATGGATCCCAAACTACTTGAAAATTGTAGAATAGTGTTTATAGTGTTTGTATCTGGCTGTGGTAATCATATTACGGGTTGTCGGGAAGTGTAAAGTGGAGACTTCGTTACCCTACTTCAGAGGTCTCCACAAGTCCTACGGTAACCGACGAAGGCTCAACAATCATTCCAGGAGAAAGCTGAAGGTATGTGCCATAAGCATATGTAATTTTATTATTCTAGGACTAATAACTGATTTTTGGCAAATATTTTTTGAGAGTCTGTCGGAGCCGAAATAACCCCGCGGCACACGCAAGTCATTGGTAAACAAGCCCGCGGTGTAGGGGTTAAGAATATCCAGCTCAATCCTGCATCATCCTTGAACATGCTTGGGGTTTCATTCACTTGGGACTTATCTTGGAAAGATCATATTACATCTCTTGTAAAATCTGCTTCCAAGAGATTAGGTGTGCTAAGCCGACTCCATACCTTCTTTACCCCTGCACAGTTGTTACCTTTATACACAGGTTTTATTCGCCCCTGTGTAGAGTACAGCTCCCATGTGTGGGGAGGCTCCCCACATACAGCTCTTCTCACTAGGGTGGAGTCAAAGGCTTTTCATCTCATCAACTCTCCTTCTCTTACTGGCTCCCTTCAACCTCTGTCTCTTTGACACACTGTTGCATTTTTATCTCTTTTCTATCGCTACTTCAATGGTCGCTGCTTCTCTGAACTGTCTGCCTGCATCCTTCCACCTCTATGATGGGTGCATAGCACCCGTCTAGCAACAAACTCTCATCCCTTTTCTGTCCAACTCTCTAATGCAAAAGTTAACCGTTACGTCCAGTCCTTCACTTATGCAACAGGTCAACTCTGGAACTGTCTCCCTCTGTCTGTATTTCCTACTTCCTATGACCTCCAGTCTTAAACACAGTGTGTCCAGGCATCTCGAAATGAATGGATCTTGAATTTGGCTATCTTTTGTATTGTTTTTGTTTTTTCCTGGAAGGAACGGTTTGCGGGCCCCTGGCCTTTGGTTCCTTCTTTCTTGCATTAAAAAAAAAAAAAAAAAAAAGGTCTGGCCGAACAGCCTCGAGTCCCTAAGGAAGGCCACGGCCAAGACCAGGCTTTCCCACAGAGCTCCCAAGGAGTGTATGTTGTGTTGTTGGCACAGGTGACTGTGTGCAATGGAGTCTTTCATAATGTGCACAATAGTATGGGGTGCTGTGTTGCATCCTGGACAGGCATCAGTGATGGAGTCATCCAGCCTCTTCTGATAACTCAAGAGGGCTGGATGATGGCCACATCTCAGCCTGGCCAGGTGAACTCTGTCCTCACAAGGGAGATAGAATTCAGAAGGGTGGATATCAGGAGGCCACGCATGCTGCTGTGTGTTGTCTTTAAGCGACCGAATAGAGTGGCAAGTGATCTGAGTATGGATATGCATCTGGAAGCAGGTCCGAGGAGGGCGAGAGGGGAGAGATGACAGTATTTGTGTATGATATCATGTGCTGGGTGTTGTTATGATGTTCCTTGGTGTGTGTGTGGATGTGCTGCCACGTAGTGTAGTGGATGGTGAGGGTTTGTGGAGACTGCAGCGAGAATTTGTGTGCCTCTCATGTCTAGATGATCCTTGACTTTGAGGACTCTGGTTTCTTGGTGTAGGTGGTCGGTGGGTGTAGTAGTTGTGCAGCCTGTAATTATTTTTAGGGCCTTGTTCTGTATGGTCTGTAGTGTTGTAGCATGTTTTAGTGAGACTAGAAGCCCAGGCAGGGATTGCGCAGTTCATCACTGAATGTATATATTGTTTGTATACTATGGTGGTGGTTTCTTTGTTGTGTCCAAATGTTGTATGGGCAAGTGACCTCAAGGCGTTCAGTCTTGCTGTCAATTTATCTTTAATGTTTGTAATGTGTTGTTTAAATGACACTAATGTGTTGTGTGTTACACCAAGGATTTTGGGTGTAATCTCCCAACTTGACAGAATGTAGCAGAAAGCAAGCCCAACAACCATTAAACACCAGTTGCCTAGTGTTTAATGGTTGTTGGGCTTGCTTTCTGCTACATTCTATCAAGTTTGGAGAACCAGCAACACTGTCAGGTGATGTCATGGCCGAATGTGCTGGAGCAGTGTGTGTGTGTGAGATGTGTATGAGTGTGTATGTTTGGGAGTACTGGGTTCGGGCAAGGCCCAGCTCTGACGCGCAATAACAGAGCTCAAACCGCAAAATGTGTTATAGCAACAGAAGCGTGGATTTTCATCTCAGTGATAATAAAAACCACTATGGCCAAGCACATGATGAGTAAGGGATCACTATATTTATCTAGTTGTAGTATACAGGATTTGAGATTAGCTCCGTATCTATAATTACCCAATCTACTTTTAAACACATGGATGTTCTTTGCTTTAACCACCTTCTCTTCCAGAATGTTTCAAATGTCTTTACTTCTCTTTGGGAAACAAAATTTTTTTCACATTATTTAAGCATCTACTCTTTTCAATTTACAGGTATATTCATGTCCTCTTGGATTAGCATTGTAATCAGGTTTACATTAATTCATTTGGGAATTGACCATTTAACTGTAATGTACCATGTTTTGCAGAGTAAAGTTAATTAGATCCTATTTTGCTTGGACCTCCAGGTACAACCTAGCATAATTACCTCTATCACTCCCTGGCTGGGGTCAGGGGCAGCTTCAGTTGCCTTGGAAAACCCCACTATACCAGCTGAAGGGACAACCTACAAATGCATCTTGGCATTACAGATGACAAGATATTTTTTGTCTGGCAATGTGGCAGCTTCACAGAGGTGCTACCCCTGGGTTTGGGGCACTATCCTATCAGGTGGGAACAGCAACTGTAAACAACATACAGTACCTGTACACTGTACTCACCAGTGTCTAGGGGCAACCAGCCCAGGAGACCAATAATGTCCCGTGGTGAAAGAGGGATTCCCTCCTTCCACTATAGTCTTTCCAAAATATCGAGATCGTTTGGGCGTTGTCCCTCATGGGAATTCCCCGACCCACAACGTTGCCACACTTTCTACTGGGCAAATTATCGGAACAGAGACATAGCTCAAGGGACAACCCTCACTCCCAGCTCACTACCTCTCTCTCTCTCTCTCTCCATATAAAATCTACATTTTATGTAGATTTATTTCTATAAAAAGTCTATACAGTTTTATGAATTATTAGAATTTGAGGAAAAGCCTCCTGTCTGTCTGTCTGTCTGTCTGTCTGCTTCTCTCTCTCTCTCTCTCTCTCTCTCTCTCTCTCTCTCTCTCTGTCTGCATATGAAATCAACATTTTACAGATATTTATTTCTATAAAAAGCCTATACGGTTCTATGAAAAGTCTATATGAGTAGCAGGGGTAGGAGCTTCCATCTTTGATGGCGGTCAGAGAGGAAATGACCTGTGGATTAACACCTGACCCATCCTCACTGACTCACCTACAAATATGACAGCGTTGGAAAGCAACATTGCCAAGTGTTGAGGTATTTATAAAAAGTCACTGTTATTATTAAAAATAATAGTCATTTCTTACATTATACTGCCTTACTAGAGAATTATATACATATATACTGCAAATAAATTTCATTTAGAAGTGGTAAATAGCTGACATGAGATAGAGAGGTGTGTGTGTTGGTATAGATTCAGCAGAGTCGCGCGAAGGGGAACTCCCGTGAGGGACGATGCCCAAACGATCTTGATATTTTGGAACGACTGTAGGTGTTGCCACCAGGCACCGAGATGGCTGTCACAGAGCTGTATGTCCTTACTGTTGTCCTTGGCTATAAGGTCAACCACAATAACACTATAAATGAATTCCTAGGCTACAAGAGACTAACTGTGTTATCACTTGGTGTAGAGTTACACGAAGGTAGCACTACATTTAGTGTGTGGATGGTGAGCACACAAATAAAAAAGGACTACTCTTGCCAAGAATGGAATGTATAAAATTTCTAGTGTACAGAATGCACTTACCTACAACATTACAGAGTTTTGTTAGGACTCTGGTGGGGTGAAGGCAAGGGTGGGTGTTGCTGTGGTGATACGATAGCCAGCATGTAACAACCTCAGCCACCACCTCACGTACCATACTGGAGTCATCATGAAGTTCATACACCACCACCTCCACTAGTCTCAGCTCCAGATCTGCTGATAAAGGAGGAATTATCATTTTCAACATCATCAACAATACCACCATCAATTATATTATCACTGTCACTGGCAGCAGTCTTATCACCATGACATCAACTTCCCAGTACAGTGAATTCCAATTTCTCAGTATTCCAGTAGGATTCCCCTAAACTGTGGCCTCATACCAGTATCCAAACATCTTGGCCTCCCAATATTCCAATTTCTCCTAACGTTTTGGTCTAATATTCCATTTTCTATTTATCTGAGTGCTGAAGGGGAACACTTTTGTGTGGTAGCACTGATATAGCTAGGTGGCTCCACTGTCTGGTTACACAACATCCCTCAACTCTACTTATTCCCTGAAAGGAAGGTGGTTAACTACAAGAGAAGAGCAATTTCAATACAGCAAGTTCACTTCCAAATGAGCCTAAGGCCACAACAACAGCAACAATTAATTACTGTATCTGATTTCACAGTACTCCACCTTCTCAGTATTCTGGTATCCCAATATTCCTGCCTTGACCATCATCATTTAGTGTGACAATTTATCCTCATCAACCCAATCTAACCTAACAAACAATACCATTATGACTGTTTTACCTGCTGCTGACATCTGTGAGGGGAGAAGGGGGAGGATCGCCACCACACCTTCGGCCACAGCCATCCGTGTGCCATCACTGTGCTCTGAGCCACTGCACTCCTCCACCACACCAAGCCACCTTCTGAACAGTGGCTCTACATCTACCCTGGGGGCCTGAAAGTTGTTATATGGTTACTGGCAACAAAAAATAAGTAAATAAAAACAAATGAAAAAAATTACAGAATATCCATCCATCCATCATTCAATCCTATGTTGCCCTTTTGAGAAGCGTAGGAGCCTGGGGCTAGGCAAGTTGGTCCTGACATTTAAGACGAGAGTGACTAGCCTCACTCATCCCTGAGTGGCATTAAGTGAGCAATAAATCCCAACCACCCCTTGGATATAAACCCACACAGGCTCAATCCAATTGGAGCACCTTAATTACCCACTAAACCATCAGGTGCCATAATTTGGTTATGTGGTTTCCTAGTGTGCAGGAAACCCTTTGGCTTTTCACTCAGTGTAGAGTCACCCATAAGCAGAAGGAAGAGGAAATATTGAAAGAAAAAAAGACAGAAGACGGAGTGTAAAGTCACCCACAGGCGGAAGAAAAAGGAAAGAATGAAGGAAAGAAAGACAGAAGAGGAAGGATGGAGGAGAGGAAAGTGCAAACACCCAAAACAGCACTACAGTGAGTGAGTGGATGGTAAGCACCTACTACAATTCCTGGTTCCAGATCCATGGGGAGCTACACACTCCTTGAAACCCTCCATGTTAGAGTCAGTAACTTCACTGAAGTCGCCCAGGACCAAAGCAGTAATTTATCCTGTGAGGGACACTGTTCCGCAACTGAGTCAAGTATAGTACAGAACAGCTCTTTTTTTTTTTTTAGAGATCATTCGCTTCAGCGAGAGCACACACTGCCATAGGAGAGATGAAGCCCAAAATGTCCGTCAATCTCGGCAATACTGTACAATCATTGACACCAAGCACTGTAAAAACAAACCTAAGGAGACTAAATCACCCAAGATGTTCACAGGGCCATCTTTGAATGTGGATAGCTTGACGCGCAGAGGGATGCAATGGAGACCTTAAGCACGAGGAGGGTAGATGTCTGCTGGTTACAGGATATTAGGTAAAGACAGTCAGCAAGGGGGACTGTTGGAAAGGATTGTAGGTAAAAGTTATTTTCAAAGTGAGGTGTGAGAAGAAATGGTGGTAAGGGCATGCTTGTCAAAGACAAGTGGATGGAAAGTGTTATAAATCTACTGACTGTGAATGAAAGGATTACAGTACTGAAAATGATTGGAATGCTCCTGGTTACAGTAGTGCTGGCATATGCTCCACAAGTTGGCTTGGTTGACAAAGAAAACAACAGATTCTGGGATAATTTAGTATGTGAAGTTGGCACTATGGGGGATGATGAGACTAGTTTTGGGTGAGGAATTAAATGGGCATGTGGGTGCAACAGCTCAAGAATATGAAGGGGTGAGCGAGGGATGCAGGTATGGGATGAGGAATGCAGAAACAGAAAAGATACTGAAGCTTGGGGAGATAATTACTATGACTATGTACAATACGCTTTTTAGGAAAAGATAGAGTAGACTAACTACAGATGAGTCTGGGATCAATACTAGCCATAATGGCTATTTGCTGGTCAGGAGGGTTGACAGGTTAAAGATGGATGTTAAAGTTATAGGGAGCAAAGAGTGTGTGCAGCAACACAAATTACTAATATGTGACATGGTATTATGGATGTGGGTAGTGAAGAAAAGGACCTATGCACCCAGGAAGAAAATATGAAAGTTGAAAAATCATGCAGTGGGTGATGAATAGTGTTGGCCAAAAGGGAGCTGTTGACAAAAATATTACTGGGCAGCACAAAACTCTCAAGAAGAATCTCTTGTGAGTCACTAATTCAGTGTGAATCGACGAGTGGCTCTCAGAGATGTAAAGTACTATGGTGGTAGGATGAGGGTGTAGGAGCTGCAGTTAAGGAGAAAAGAAGACTTTTCCAGCAACGAAAATGGGACAATAACAAAGAGGAATATTCAGTTGCCAAGCATGTGGCCAGAAAGGTCATAGAACAAAATCTGAGTTTCAGAGACTTTTACTCGATAGCTTTAACAGTGCCAAGAACGTGGTATTTAACCCTGGGTACTGGGGGACGGTTATATCCGATGCAAATTTGGTGGACCAGGGACACCGGGGGATGGCTATAACCACAAGTGTTTTCGTGCCACAGTTTGAAGTGGCCGCCACTTGGTCTCATCACCAAAGGGTGGGGAGAGCCTCCCAGCACCAGAGGCAAGCATAACTCATTCGTCTCTGTGAGTTTGCCAGGTGCAGGATGATGTTTTCTGAAGCCTCTCATCCAATTCTGTTCCCGCCTCATGCGGACCCCTTGCCTCGTCCACCCGTGCCAAACCTCTTTCCAAGGATACTAGGAAAAGGCTAAGTGATAGTGTCTTCGATGCAACTGTGTCTGGTTTATCTAGTAATGGAAAAGTTATCACTGAGAGCAAAGCCAAAGTCGAGGCCTCGAGCACACGCATGAATACAGCCTGCCTCAATGCCAAAATTTCATATATTCTTCACGTCCTTACTCATCAACACAACCACCTACAGACCTGAGGATGCTTTTATTCACAAGAGGATGGTTTGTGCGTGTGTGAAGGTCACAGCCTTGCCCTTAGATCGGACTATATGAGCTCTCAGCTCCCTTCCGGGAGGGTAAAAGCTGACCATCACGACCATCAATTGATCCTGACCGACCCGGTGAATTACAAGAAGAGTTGGTGAGTACAGTAAAATCCCCCAATCTGACCACCAATAATCCGAACATCCCAGTACTCTGAATTTTTCAAGGGGAATTTTTTCAAAATTTTCTGGGCTTTCTTTGAATATTTCTGGGCTTTATCAAAGGATTTATCTAGCTTGGACCTGCTCTCGGACTTGGATATACCTGCCTGTAACTACTCAGCTAAACTTCTATGCATTTCCAGTGTCTAAAACAACAATCCATATCATTTTAAGTGTTTATTTCATGATCACGTACATATTTCTAATGTTTTGAAAAGTTCCCCCCAACAGTCTAAAAACAACAATAGTCCAAAAGCCCCTCCGTCCCCTGCCATTTCAATTAAAGAACTTTTACGTAACATGGTTTTTAATTTGTTTCCCTAACTGCTATACAGTACCCTTGCATCCAACACGCATTAGTCCAGCACGATTCGAGTCCAGCACGGAGAGCAATTAATTAGTATTATTTAATAAGATTTAATTACTGCAACACGAGTGTGTTAGCATAACACGCACAGAGCTCCAAGAAGTGGGCGAAATCCGCAGAGTTCACTCTAGCACGATCACCCCCGGTCCAACACGGTCATACTGGACATTCCCATGATGATGATAGCCAATGAAAACTTCTGATCAAGTAGCCTTCCCCGCCCGATATCGTGATGTGATCGTGATGCCGCCCAATTAAAAACGCTTCTGGTGTCACGTGATGTTTTGTTTAAATTTCTCCCGCCACAGCGCCACTCAGTTGCATAATTGCATTGGAAGGTGCTTTTTTCTTGCTGCATTTTCTGCCCTTGTTACTGCATTTTAGCCTGCTCACGATGCCTAGGAAGCCTTCTGAGAACTCCAAGAAGCGTCGACACCTCCCTCAGGCCACCAAGCTAGAAAGCATCGAGAGGAAGAAGAAAGGGGAGAGGAAAGTTGACATTGCCAAGGCCTACGACATGAATGAAGCCAACGTGAGGATCATAATAAAAAACTAAGACAAGATCCTGGCAGCCGAAGGCTATCACACGGCACTTCATACCAGGTTTGCCGAGGATACGATGGTAAATCGGAACGGTAACGTGGTAAAATTGCCGACGATACCACGGGCATTTGGAATTCATCTGGATGGATTCCTGTCGAGGATTCGACGGGCAAAACAGTGTGACCAAAACCCAGGCGACTCGACAGAGAATGTATCGTACTACAGCATTGAACATTTAGCCTGACACTGAATACATATTAATATTTTAGAAATATTATCAATCGTTTTGAAACCCTTCTCATCAGCGTGCGTACCATTTTATAAACAAAGTTGCTTCTCCTTATTCTCTACCGAGTCAGCGACAGCGATCACTTTCCATAGTCACGAGATGGGGCTCTGGCAACAGTGTGAGAAGCATGCACTTTGCTGAGGATTACAGAGTGCTAGGACAGGCAGAAGCAGGACCTTCCATGGCTGTGGACGAAGATAGTGATTCTGAGTGTGATTTCGAAGGATTTATGAGAGAGGTTGAGGAGGAGCAACAGCCATTACCCGCTAGTGATGCCAGCAGCCATCCTCCGGGGGCCCAGTAGGACTACCTACAGCCTTGGATACCAACTTCCATTCCCAGCAAGCCCACCAACACTATCCTAAAAGGTTAGTTATCATTCATAGCACAGTACCATTTATTATAATTACAATAGTACCAATATATGTATAGGTACATGGTAGGTATTTAGGGTGACTTTTCCTAGGGTTGCTGACATAATTCATTTTTCCCCATAAGCTCTATTGTTAGTCCAACAGGTTTTTGGTCCAACACGTGACCCATGCATGACAATATTACCGTGCTGGACGCGAGGGTACTGTACTTTCTGAGAAAACAAGCAATTTTGGAAAAATGCCGGTACAGAGAGGGTGGCGACGGTATAATTCACCCAGTGTCCAGGGGTTATGAAAACAAAACAGATGAACCGAGAAAACAGGGATGATATCATTTGTGAGTAGTGTGTGAAGAATGATCAAGGAAAGGTAATGCTGGACAGTGAGGATACTAAAGGTGCTACAAGACAGCAATATAAACGGTAGCTGAATGAGGAGTTTGACTGGAACAGGGAAGGTTTGAAGTCAGTGGATCCAGTGTCTGGCCTTTGGGCTTTGATTGATACTGCCACCATGAGCAGGGTAACTAGAAGGATGCAGTTAGGGTAGGTAGCAGGTGTGTCCAGGTTGAATGCTGAAATATTGAAGACATAGGACTGGGTTTGGTTACTGCTCTGAGAAGCTTGATTATATATGAGTATGTTCTTCCAGAAAACTGGCTGAGAAGTGTGACTGTAAATGTGTTTAAGGGGAAGGGTGATGACCAGGAAAGTGGGAACTACAGAGGCATAAAACTTTTGGACAAGATAATGAAAGTAAATGAGGGAATTGGGGAAGGAATGATAGGGAGAAAATGAATACTGATGAGATGCAATTTTGGTATATAACTGGCAAAGGGACCACTGATGTAATATTCACTGTCTGACGCCTTCAAGAAACATGTATAGGAAGGACGAGGGAGCTGTACTTTATTTCTGTTGATTTGAAGAAAGTCTTTGACAAAGTTCCTAAGGAGATGGTGAAATGGGCAATGAGAGAGCCTGGGGTTAAGAAGTAGTGGATTAAAGTGGTTATAACAATTATGAGGGTGCTCGGACCAAGGTGAGAGTGAACAATTATTTGAGCGATGAGTTTCTGGACAAATATTTGAGTGATGAGTTTCTAAACAAATATCTGAGTGATGAGTTTTCCATGAATGCTGGCATGCATCAGGGGTCAGTCTTGAGCCCTTTTTTGTTTTTCATGATGAATGAAGCTCTCTCTTGTGACTTTAAGTGGACTCCCATGGGAGATGTTGTATGCTGCTGCTGCTGATGATGATTGTGGAGGCTGAGAAGGAGGCATAGGAAAGATTTAGGAAGTGGAGAGATGGAATGAGGTACAAGGGTTTAAGAGTAAACTTGAATATAACAAAAGTGATGATATTTGGCACTGGTGGCAGTACTGTCAAAGCAGAGGGAGTATGGCTTTGTGAAGTTTGCCACAAAGATGTGGGACGTTTGGTGGTAGCTGGTGGCGACCATCATCCACTTAACTGATGTAGTGCAGCCTACTTCTTCCTTAGCCTTTATCATTCTTTTTCTGGGCCAGCCCTCCCCTCTTCCTATTTCTCCCATCTTTCCTGTCTTTTCTTATTGCTTTTCTTTCCTCTACAGGTGGCTTTACATTGAGTGACAAGCCAAATGGTTTCCTGTAAGCCAAAAAACCATTAACAACGCTGGGTGGTAACCATATAACCAAACTATACGTGCTCCCTACGTGACAGCAAGTGGATTGGTGGCGGGTTAGTGTCCCTCCCCATAAAACAAATAACTCAAAGGCAAATGGCCACCCCTTACAGGATTATGGTGTCTGGCAATAGACAGATAGATAGATAGATCTCTTTCTTGTGCAGTGTTTGTGACAGGAGGGTGCATAAGAGATGTTGTAGTATTATAAGTAGGCTCCAAAATAATGCTGATTTTGTGCATGTGGTGTGTTGGGGAGAGCATATAAAGACTGAATGGCATGGAAGGAATGAGCTTGCTGGAGATTCCCTCGAGTGTGCAGAGGAGTTTTGCCGTTTGGGAGAGACAAGTTATGTGCTGGAGGTGGGGCTAGAGTAAGAAGTGATTGGACAAAGTTCTGGGAGCTGTTGCCTCTCCTGACACGGAGAAGATTGAGAGGGCTCCCCATGCTAAGGGGTCCTTGTATGCAGCACTTGTTAGGAGTGAAATGCTGTACAGTAGTGAGACCTAGAGAGTAAAGGAAGAAGATATTTAGAGGCATAAATGTGCAGAAATAATAATGATTATATGGATGTGTAGTGCATCCTTGAATGAGATGACTGGTGGGGGGGGGGAAGTCAGGATTATGATTGATGAGTTGATAGGAAGACCAGAACTTGAATGTATTGCTGTTGTGATGAGGAGTGTAACAACTGAAATGAAACTTAACAAATTAATCACAGTCCTGGCTGAGATTCGATCCCGGGCCATAACGCTTGATACATGTGCACGTTACCACTGAGCCAAAGAGAGGATCCCCCACTTTGCCTCTACGCAACGCAGGCTTTTATACACCCCATTACACCCTGCTTTTCTCCCCTTGGTGATTAATTTGGTGAGTTTCGAACACACAAGGTAGCGTAAGCATCGGAGGCCACAACGGGGAGGCTGCGGATCACACCGAAACAGACCATCCCCGGGATGAGGGCAGGGACGCTGTCAGCTAACCAAGGACCAACATCAAATTGCCAACCAAGCCCCGCCTCACATCCCACACTGCTGCCAACCAATGTAACAACTGAAATGAAACTTAACAAATTAATCACAGTCCTGGCCGAGATTCGATCCTGGGCCCTCGTGCTTGATACGCACGCACGTTACCACTGAGCCAAAGAGAGGATCCCCCACTTTGCCTCTAGGCAACGCGGGCTTTAATACAGCCCATTACAGGAGGGATACATTACGGTGGTTTGGGCACACTGGAAGACAGTAGATGACAACTAGGTGTGGACGGTGAGAGGTGTGAATGTCAAGGGCAGGGTTGTGAGAGGCAGATCAAAGGCCTGGGACAAGGCTACTGAGTGTAACTTCAGGGATTTAGGGACTGAATACGGATGCTGCCAGTGATCAAGCAGCGTGGAAAGCCACCATCATGTGAACAAGGACAACACATGCAAGTATAATGGAGGCTTTATAATCAAAATGAATACAGTAACCCAGCAACAGAGGCAAAATGAGCAGAAATCACCATAACAACACCCTAAAATGAGCACCACTATCATAGCCTGACCAGTAATAAGCATAACAATTGATATCATCATGGCCAGTTCACCTTACCTCAGCGAGTGCAGTGGTCAACTCCCAGTTGCCCTAATTCTCATGACAACAAAAGCAGTTGGTTGTCCTTTGAGAGGCTGAATGCATGCCTCCCACCCAAAGTGCACTTAACATTCTTGTATCCTCTGCAGCACTGCAACGCTCATCAAAAACAAGATGGGGACTAAAGGTCCCCTCCCCCTCCCAACAACTGGATGATGGATTTACTCACTACCAAAACCAGAATCACCCCAGCTGGCCACAGACACACATACACTAATTATAAGAGAGCCAACTGGGAGGCCTTCACAACTGAAACTGAACAACATTTTGAAACAATAAACAGTACACCCATCATAAACATCAACACCACTGTGTACACTTTCAATACAAGTACACAAAACACAAACAAAAGACACATCCCTAGAGGCAACAGAAAGAGACACAACCCGAACTTCACATCAGACAATGGGACACACTACGACACTCCCCAACACCCCACACGCAAGACACTGTACAACAAATACAAGAACTCAACACTCAAATAAACAACATCAGAAGAGCAAACACTAAACTGGAAAAATTATTTCCAGACACTTGACCACAAAATAAACATCAGCAAACTCTACAAAACACTAAACAGCATCACACTTTCCAACAGCAACACTACACAATCACAAGCTGCCATAACAACAACAGACACCATACCTTCAAACAAACAACAAGCAAACTCTCTCATTAATCACTTTCACATCTCAGCCATCTAAACCCCCACCACAACAACTGACATATCATCCAACATAAGAGACAGTTCCCCACAGACCCAGATTATGCACCTTTCACCTACAACCAAAGCACATCATCAGCAATCTTAAGCACTCATCTGCCTGTGGACCAAACAACATAAGCAACATTCACCTTCAACACCTTGGACCACAAGGCATACAAGCACTCACCAACATATCAAACTACAGCTACTCACACAACACAATATCCAGCAACTGGAAGCATGGCATTATCATCACTATCCCTAAACCCAACAAAGACCCCATGTTACCTTCCTCACACAACCCTATCACACTCCCCTGCAACCCCTCTAAAGTCACTGAACGACTGGTACTACTAGTTACACCTCACACCCCCCCTAGCCCCATCACAACATGGCTTAAGGCCACTGCACTCCACAAACACCATTTTTACAAACCTTACACAGAAAATCTTTGATGGCATGAATTCAGCTAGGCCACCACACAGAAACCTCCTAGTCACACTAGCCATTAGCAAAGCTTTAGATGCCATCCCCCGCCACAACCTCACAAACAAAATACTCAACACAAACATGCACAATAACACAAAAAGATGGCTGGCAAACTACTTAGCAGGCAGATGTGCACATGTAACATTTGCTGGTCAGTCTTCGAACATCAGAAACTGCACAAATGGCATCCCCCAAGGATCTGTTTTGTCCCCTACACTCTCTAACCTATACATGCATGACATACCTACACCCCACACACCACAGATACACATAGCTTCCTATGCGGATGATATAACACTCACACGTACACACCAAAATGCAAACACAGCAGCACACATCCTCCAACCTTACCTCAACATACTAAACGAATGGTTCACCACAAACAAGCTCAAAATAGCTCCAGCCAAATCTACAGTGACCCTTCTCACAAACTGGACAGCAGAGCACAGTCACATCCCACACCTCACCATAAACAACACTCCCCTACCACACATACACACACACACACACACACTCCAAAAATTCTTGGTGTAACATACAATACATCAATGTCATTTAAACAACACATCACAAACATTAAAAATAAAATAACACCAAGACTCAATGCCCTAAGGTCACTTGCCAACATAACATTTGGACACAACAAAGAAACCACGTCTACAGTATACAAACAATATATACGTTCAGTGATGAATTATGCAAGCCCTGCTTGGGCTCCTAACTTCACCAAAACACACAACACTCTACAGACCATACAGAACAAGGCCCTAAAAATAATCACAGGCTGCACAGTTACTACACCCACAGACCACCTACATCAAGAAACCAAAGTCCTCAAAGTCAAGGACCACCTAGACATGAGAGGCACCCAAATTCTTGCTGCAGCCTCCACAAACCCACAACATCCACTACATTACATGGCAACACACCCACACACACTAAGGAACATCAAAACAACATCCAGCACACATTCATACACAAATACTGTCATCTCTCCCTCCTCACCCACCTCAGACCAGCTTCCAGAAGCATATCCATACTCAGATCACTCGACGCTCCATTCAGTCACTCAAAGACAACACACAGCTGCATGCACGGCCTCCTGACATCCAACCTTCTGAATCCTATCTCCCTTGTGAGGACAGGGTCCACCTGGCCAGGCTGAGATGTGGGCATCATCCAGCCCTCTTAAGTTATCAGATGGGGTTGGACAACTTCAATGCTGTTGCCAGTCCAGAATGCAACATGGCACCCCATACTATTAAGCATATTATGGAAGACTGCATTGCACACAATCACCTATGCCAACAACACAACATACACTCCCTGAGAGCTCTGTGGGAAAGTCTGGTCTTGGCCATGGCCTTCCTTATGGACTCGGGGCTGTTCAGCCAGACTGCCTAGGGAACAACTACTACTACTACTACTAATCAACAGCCCTCATGACATTTTTTGTGTGTTTGACTCTGGGCATTGGTTTCACAGCCCATTCCCAAAGCCAGTAATCCTCCTACATGTTGTACTACAAACCTCCACAGGTCACCACTTAGGCACTAATGTCCACCCTCCATTTTGAATACATGCTAGAGCTGTCTCATACAGGACTGGTGTACTGGTATTGGCAGGGGTGTTTTTACAATATGTTGGCTGGTCTTCCAGTAGATCAGTAAAGTCTACTTGAATGAAATTCAAACCCTTTAACCATTTCCTGCCTCAGCTGGGATTTAAACCTGGGTCCAGTAGGACTACAGGCTACCTCTCTCTCAATTCGGCCACTGCCTCTCCCTGGCGACCTGACAGGTCTTTGAGAGTCCTGCCCTGCCAATGCCTGAGGAGAGACTTTCTGGTAAACCTAGGCCAATGCTGGCAAAGACCACATGACCCTATTAAACACTCTACTTTTTTTTTTTTTTTTTTTTTTTTTTTAAGTGTTGGGGTTGGTTTTTAGTTTTAACAGGGAAGTGAGGGGTGCCTTCTAGCCTACTGACAAAAGTGTAGGATCCCTGAGCACTATGCTTGATTTATCAGGTTTGAAATCAGTGTATTCCTTCTCCTAGGTGGATTGCCAACACAAACTTATTACAGTGAGCTCCATCTAACCTACTAGATGGTTGTTGTCTTAAGAAATCCATTTACCCTTTGACAATTTTGGTATCTGATCACCCTATTCACTAGACAAAATCCATAGGGTTGCTAGTTTTGCTGCCAATGAGGAGAGACAGACAAATAAGAAAGTTTGGGAGTATTGTGGAGCTGATGTGATGTGATGCAAAGTGTTAGGAGAAGTGACAATATGGAGAGAATGAAGATGAAAGATTAACTACAAGAGTGTACATGAGTAAGATGGAGGGGAAAAGAGGGGAGGGAGACTGGGAATGAGGTGGAAGGTGGCAAAGTATCGTACAGTACATGAAAAAAGGTGATGTGAAGGAAGGGCAGCCAGATGGAAGAGGACAGGGCAACATGGAGGAGATTTACTAGTAGTCATCCCCTCTGGGGTTAAGGTACGTAACAAGCTGCGTCCCGGAGACGTGAATTCACGTCCTCACATGATGTGCACTCATATCCCGGAGACGTGAATTAACGCGGCAACATTGCAAGGTCCCTAATTTGCACAATTTTCAATTTTCGCAAGTGATTTTTGGCACATATACACAGGACACCTTCCTCTATTCCTCAACAAGATGCCAAGCAGGGACAGTGCCTTATACCGCATAACCTCTCCCCCCCCCCTGCAAGCCATTGTCTCGGCAATTCACCTGTTACCAGTGACCTGGCCAATAATGATATTCAGGGCCAGAGTGATTCCCCAATTGATGACAATGTGGAGGACAAAGTTTACATAGCATTAGAGGAAGAAACAGTCAGAAATGATGATCAGGTAATGTGGGAAAAAAAGGTCATGAATGGTGATGAGTTAGTGAGTGAAACAATGCTTATAATGCCTATATTACTGTTTGAAAACCAATACTCTCTTGTACTACATATAAATTCGTACCAAGTAAATAAATAAATACTGTTTATGAGTGGATAAAATTGTTACCCTCCCACAGAACTCATTTTCTTTGGTGCCACCCTGTTAGAAAACCCAGTCAGGTAAGGAGGTACTTGTACCTAGATCGAGTATTTTAAACCCCAGGTGAGCAATTTCTCTATGAATTTTCGATGTTTCTCACCAAAAGCGGATGTTTGAGCCCCCCCCCCCAAAAAAAGGTCCAAAAATGTCGGGACTGGGGCGTACCACTGCCCAGAAAACGTCGGGATGGGGCAGGTTAAACATCGACAGACATCAGTAAGCAGAAGATTAGGATCCACAATGTGCTGATGAGTTTAGGAAATACTGTAGTACTAGACTGGTTTTTGCTCCTGGTGGGACCACATGATTTTAAAAAAAAAAAAAAAAAAAAAAAAAACTCACTCTGCACATCTGTATATATCCAAGAATTTCATTATCATCATCATCTAATCCTACGTTGTCCCATGAGGAGTGTAGGAGCCCGGGGCTAAGAAAGTTGGTCTTGGCATTTAAGATGAGAATGACCAGCCTCACTCCAAGAATTTTACCATGTGGCCCTGGTGAGAGAGGATAGTGTTTGGAAACTCCCTGTACTGTTGTTTGCAGATGATACTGTGTTGTTGAATGAAGACGAAGGGGAGCTGCAAGGCTTGGTGGATGAGTTTGGGAGAGTGTGTAAGAAGCGGAATCTAAAGGTGAATGTAGGGAAGAGTAATGTGACGGTCTTTGAGAGAGGTGAAGTCAGTGAATGTACAGTGAGGTTGGATGGTGAGGAATTGGAAAATGTGAGTACGTTTAAGTACTTGGGTAGTGTGATGAGTAAGGATGGAGGTTTGGTGGGTGAAGTGCTTGAAAGGGTACAGCAGGGAAGAATGGTTGCTGGTTCTTTGAAAGCAGTGATAAGAAACAGTGAAGTGAGCATGGAAGTGAAAAAGTTACTACATGACAGTATTGTGATACCAACTCTAACGTATGGAAGTGAAGCTTGGACGTTGTTGGAAGGACACAAGTCAAGAGTGAGAGCAGTGGAAATGAGTTATTTAAGAGGAGCCTGTGGAGTCACATGGAGAGACAGGCTGACGAATGAGGATATAAAGAAGTGTTGTGGTGTGGATGTGGATGTGATAGGAAGCGTTATGAGGAACACACTGAGGTGGTTTGGCCATGTGGAGAGGATGGAGGGTGAAAGACTGACGAAGAGAGTTTATGTGAGTGAGGTGGAGGGGGGAAGAGGGAGGGGGAGGCCGAGGATGAGATGGAGGGATGGGGTGGAGAGGTATATGAGAGAGGAGGGTGTGAGTTGAGAGCAGGGCAGTGAGATGGCGGGGGACAGGGCGACTTGGAGGCGATTTGTTTGTGGCCACCCCAAACGGGATTGAGGCATCTGGCAATAGATAGATAGATAGAAATCCCTCAAATTTTGGCCAAAGTCCTCCTTTGGCCCTCTTTAAAAAAAAAAAAAAAAAATTACCCCATCCTGATCATACCTAATATTCACTATAGTATGCATACAGCCTATAGAAACATCACCGGGCATTAAAAAAAAAAAAAAAAAAAAAAAAAAAAAAAAAAATGTCATATTAAGTGGTGGAGTGATGTTTGGATGTCTGGGATGAGGGTATCTTCAGATGACAAGTTATCTATCTAGAGGTAGGTGAAAAAATATTCAATAGCATAGAGTAATGCAAAACTCAGACAAAAGAAAAAGTACATACTGTGGAATCTTCTAAACTGCAACTTTATGATAATGAGCACACACCACGATCTGAAAATTCCGCGAGTTAGAAATAACTAATCACATGAGGAAAATTACTTATAAGTCTGTCATCTCAGAAAAGTTGCCCCCCTTAGCCCCAAACCTACATCAAACTGGTCACCTGTGAACACCAACAACCTGGAAGAGAAACTAGTAAAGCATGTTTAATGGGAAATGAACAATACTGTAGGAGGGGCGCTCACCATCCACTCACTTGATGCAGTGCTGATTTGGGTATCTGCCCTTTCCTCTCTTCCTTCCTCTTCCGTCTTTCTTTCCTTCATTCTTTCCTCTTCCTTCTGCCTACGGGTGACTTTACACTCCCTCTTCTGTCTTTCTTTCCTTCACTCTTTCCTCTTCCTTGAGCTTATGGGTGAATCTACACTGAATGACAAGCTAAATGGTTTCCTGTATACCAGGAAACCATTTACTATGCTGGGTGGTAACCATATGACCAAATAATGGCACCTGGTGGTTTAGTGGGTAATTAACCCTAAAACACGTCCAGGGGCAAAATTTTACCCCACACCAACTTTGATCATGTGGCATTCTATGTAACAGAGAGAGACCAGGCTGGGTAGGGCTATAGCTTCAGTTTGGTGTTTGCTCTGTGGGTGAGAGGTATGTGCTTGGTGCTGTGACTATTAGTGTGGGCGTTAGAAGTGCATTGGGGTAAAATTTCACCCCCGTACGTAAGCCTGTACAATTTTGGTCAGTTATGGAGTTTTTTTTAAGTTTCCCATTTAATATTTTCTTCATTTGGTTTTATTTAGAAATGGAAATGAAAGTTCAATCATTATACTTTCAAATGACACCTTTAGGTTTAATAAAAATTGGGAAGAACTATTTTTTTTTATTTTCTGAAATTGGGGTAAAATAATACCCCCGTACGTGTTGCCGTCATAAAAAATAGGGGACGTGTTGTAGGGTTAAGGTGCTCCAACCGGACTGAGCCTGTTTAGGTTTATATCCAAGGGTTGGTTGGGGTTTATTGCTCATGTAATGCTACTCAGGGATGAGTGAGACTGGTCACTCTCATCTAAAATGTCAGGACCAACTTGCCTAACCCTGGGTTCCTTCACTCCTCATGAGGCAACATAGGATTGGATGATGGATGGATGGATGACTTACGACCATTTTTTTTTCCTTTTAAAAGGGATTTTTATTTTTTACTCTACGTGGGATGAGCTGCATCTACAAGGTGTGACAGTGGAATGTGGGGGAGATGGTGGCAGACAGGAATGAACTCAGGAAACTTTCCAGTGCACAGTTTTTTTTTTCTGTGTTTACTGATGCATGTCAGAGATCATCTTGCCATGCAAAAGCTGTTTAGTGCACACTGGGGGTGCACAAATTGAAGGTTTACTGTAAATAATTGTAACCATGGACAAAACTAATACACTTAGTCTCAAGCCATCTTTTTCAATAAATTTCTGATGCCACCAGATGACTATTCAACTAACTGTGACCTATCACACTACAGGGGTTAAAAGTGATTTATAACAAATTCTTCAACCATGACATAAAACATCCTCACACATTCCCTAATTATACCCAACCATCTTCTGCTTTGCCTTCCACACCTCTTTCTACCTCCTAACTCACCCATACATCATGTGTTTTTATGATTACCATATCCCATGTCCATTTTCCCTCTGTTACTATACCATTGAGTACACTTTTGTCTGCCTTCTGATGAACAGAATTCCCTACTCCAAACCTTCACAAATTTGTACATTCCTATCTTCAAGCATCCTACATTTCTCATTTCCACATACCCTTGACAAAAGTACACAGAGAGCTGCTGAACTAAGCCGAATCGCAGCATCCCTTAGGTCAGCAAATGTTTCTTCAATAATCTGTGAGATGACTGTCTTGACAATGGCTGTGAGATAATCTCCAGTTAAATTCCTCCACAACTCTTGTTGCTGAAGTAGTTGGGTCAAGTTTTTATACAAAAGCGTGAGGCATTCCATTTTCTCTTCAGCATTCACTCTTTCAAGTAGTAACTTTAATACTTCATCTGGGGGGTCAGGGAGTTTTTCTATATTTTCAAGAACACATTGCCGTACTTCATAGCAACAACTGTTCATTAGACATCTGCTCAATCTCCATTTTCCTGATTCTTCTGTGAGAGGATATGCAAGTAAGAAAACAGCTGCTTGCTTCTGACACAAGGTTGCCCACGGTGTGCTCCACAGTAACGGGTCACTCTCCTGGATAAGCGATACGGCATCTAGATGTATGTATTTTAGCTTGGGTGATGTTAAAGGGATCAAGTTTCTTGCAACGAGAAAAGTGAACAGATCCAAGGCACAACTGCGGGTAACAAGACAGGAATTTGAACTTGTGGCTGACCATGAAATTGTGAGAATGCTGTCTACTATTCCACTCATATTACACAATGTATTGCTCTCATAGTAATTCTTAATTAGTTTTGAAAGACACATAAGGGCTCCATGGAGGGCATTTTGTTGGGCTAGGGATGTTCCAACACAGAGCTGGTTTACAACATTTTGAAGGCGGCACGGAGAGACAAGGGGGATAAGAGCATGTGAGGCTAAAGTACGCAGCTGGAGTACTGAGGAGGAGGCACATTGTAGAATAGCTGGGGTGAACACAGAGAGGGATACAGATGAGGTGCGGCCTTCTAATGGTGCCGGGGCAAGTCTGGCAAGTAGCAGAAGTATTGGAAAAAGTGCTGGGACTAGTCTGCCTTCCTGTATTCCTGCTGCTCCAGCTTCCAATTCCTCTCTTAAGAAATCAAAGAGATCTGGGTATCGGCGGAAGAAAACCAGAGCAGACATGGAATTCTTTCGACTGAGGTCATCCTGTGCCTGTTTTACACCCAGCATGCGAGTCACCAATGCGGAAAAAAGTAAAGTTGCTGCATTCCGCTCTGCCCAGAGTGTACTCTGGTACCCTCTTATTGCTGCTTTGACCCCCTCTGAGACATATGGAATCACCAAATCTCCCAGTCTTGTGTCACGATAGACCGATCTCAAAATATTAAAAGCATGGATTCTGGCATCAGTTCCTTTGTGCTCTCCTCCCCCAGCTAATGTTAAAAGAGTCATCATGGTTGTTCTGAGACAGGCTGCCCCTCGTACGCTAGGCTCTGATGACAATATAGCCTGGATAATGAATGGTACACCGGCGCTTCGTCTAGTGGCACACAGTCTCGTATCATTGTAGTTCTGAATGGACTGTAGCACTTCTGTCAGCCAATATTCAGGGAGTCTTCTAAGACAATCATCCTCACACTGCCAGAGTCTTTCACACACTCTGCCAAGTCCAATATATGACTGCTCAAATGCTCCCCGGTGTTTAGTTTCTAGAAGCTGTGTGAGGAAATACTGACCTATTTTGATTACATCTTGTACAGAGAGAAGTGCCTGACTGCTTGGGGAAAGTGGCATCTCTTGAACCAAACTGCCAAGGATTAATGATACTTCCTTTACACTACGCCAGGCACATAACAGTAACATCTGAGCACTAACAGCTTGTGCTTTCACCAATTCATCCACTCCTGAGTCTTCTGACAGTAAGACATCCTCCTGATTATTTCCAAGGGAAACCTGCAGCGCACTACGCAGAGACTCTAAACTTTTAGGATTGAGGTCCATTGGTAAGTGTCCTTCTGGTGATGAGTTACGCACAACAGGGGCAACCAGTTCGGAGATCATGAAGCAAATACCCAACACTTCCTTAATCATACCACTCCACACTTCATGATATATTAACAGCTCCTCTTGTGGTACATCTGATAATAACATTTTCAGGCACAACAGCTGACCATACATAGGTCCAGTGGCTGCAGCTTTTAGCAAACACTCTTGTGCAACTTTAACCTCTTCCTTAAGATGATGCAGGATATATCTACATATGATCTCTCGAGTGTATAAAATTTCTGAAGTTTCAATCTGACTTGCACTTTCTCTGACCAGCTGAACAACAAGGGGCTGGCTCGACAGGTATTTCAAAACATAGGCTGCAGTCAGGGTGTCAGGTGGACGGCAAGATGAAGCTAAACTGAATGCTGATGAAACAAGACAGCTTAATTTCTCTTTCTTATCATCACTATACAGTTTACCAGAGGACTGCAAAAGTTTCAGAGCTACAATTTTATTATTCTCAAAAGAATCAGCCAACATGGAAAACAGAGTGTCCGTGTAAGTTTCACTCTGCGTTAATTCTGTTATGCCAAGGATTTCACCACAGCCCTTAATCAAAATCTCATGAAACAGTTCCAGAATTGATAGTGATGTTCCTCTGCGTGGAAAATTTGATCCCTCATTAAGATTCTGCAACAATGATGCATGAAGCTGCCTGCAAAATTGTGCTTGTTCACTTACAGTTTTATTTATTTGGATAGTTTTATCCATCAAGATAACTTTGTTCATATGAGTAGTTTTGTCCACTTCAGAACTACTGACTAACTGAGTTTCATTTTTCATCACAGATTTCTCCATATGGGACAATTTGCATATCTGAGTTTTGTCCATCTGAGCATTACTAATTCTATCATTATTCTTATATGACTTTGTAATAGCTAAAACTCCATCTCTTATTCTTTGTAGCAATTTCTTTGTACTTTTGACCACATGCTGTCGAAATGGAGGGTTCTGGGAGGTAAGGCTGTGGACACAGAAATCAAATATTAAGTCTAGTTCATGTTTCTCAGGTAACTCAGTTGACTTTGGGCTTTCACACAGAAGGCTAAAGACTGCAGACTGAACTGATTCATTCCTGTGAGAGAGACAAAGTTCAATGATATGGTAAGGTAAGAGGCACTTCCAATATCTATTATCATCTCCATCATGTTTCAAGTGGCAATGTCTGAGCCACTGTGAAGAATACCTCCCAATTTTCACACACATGAGAAGCAGACACAGTTTTTCACTCACTGGATTTCCTGAGTACTGAACAAGTTTGGCCACAGCTGTTTCAAGACATTCTGGGGAGGTAAAGAGTAGTTTTTTGAATAACAGTTCAAACCCAAATGTCTGCATATCTTCAGAGAACATGTCAATAAATGTATTTAGCCAAATATTTTCCCAAATGTCACCCGTGACTTCCTTTTGATGTTGTATAAAGAGTGCAGCTATAAGATCAGCAGCATGACTTGCCACAGCTGGATCTTTCATGGAAATCATGAGATCACGAGGCACGTTTGGATACAACTCAAGAAGATGCTGTGCTCCTACAACTGGTACCATGCATCCCACCGCACTAAATCGGAACTTATGTAAATTTAGTTGTTTCAAAAAATTCTTGCAGATACTAAAAAAATATTGTCTGCTCTTCTCTTCATCAATATGTTGGTGGATTTTTAGTAGATTCACAAATGTCTCCTTAGCTGCATGCTTAACACTATCCAGGAAGTGGTCCCAAGCCAACCATAGATAATCAAGGAGATTTAGCATAAGAGGAGACGAGAGATCAAAAAGGGCTTTGTAGTCCTCTACTGCACCTTCTTTCACAGACTGCAGGGCTTCTAAAGTCCGCACAGTCCACTGCTGAAGTACTCTGATTTCACTAACAGTCACAGTACCATCATTAGACTGACACTCTGGGGTTAAGACAGCTTGAAGCACCTCCAAACCCAAGCAGGTACCATCTTGATATGTGATGAGGAAGGTTGGAGGAGTGACACACAGGATACCATTGATTATAGCCAATTTTGCTACAACAGGAAGAGCCAAATACTGTCCTTCTGCACTCATAACAGCTTTGACAAGGTTTTTCATGTCCTTATACTGTTGTCCCTCATTTTTTATTCCTCCATGACTGCGGATGGTATGCAGAAGTGCCACAAGTTGTCCACAATTGACTCTCAAGTCAAGTGGACAAGTGGAATGGTTTAAAATATCAATCAACTGTACAAGCATTTCCCTTAATGTATCTTTTGCCACTTCTGATACATCTTCCACCAACTGGATTGACCCTGATGCTTTGACATGTTGCTGGAGGTAGGTAGTGCAGCTCTTTACCAAGTGCTGTATTTGGTGTAATGCTGATGAAGCTTCCACTGCTGATGATTCTCTGGAAACAGAAAAGTCTTTCATCAAAATCCTCATCATCTTATTAATGTTATCATCTTCCACAGATGATGGATCAGAAACAAAGTACCGTAACAGTGAGGTCATCCATACTTAAAAGCTGAGGTAATCAACAAATGTGAAGAAACTGGGAGATGACACGTGTGAGAAAAGGTGTTTAAGTGTGAATATGGATGGAACTAGAATGAGAAAGTGTCCAAAGAAAACACATAATGAGGTGCTGCGAGACAGCCTTCAGGTTATGGACTTGACTCGTGAGACAGCATGAGATCATGGAGCATACCAAGCTTCCTTTGCTAAAATATTCAGTTTACATATTTAGTCATAAAAATATATATATATATATATATATATATATATATATATGTTGCTAAAATATTCAGTTTACATATTTAGTCATAAAAATATATATATATATATATATATATATATATATATATATATATATATATATGGAAACTATCACATATATTCCAACCTTATATTTCTTTGCCAGAGTAGTAGCAGTCCTTGTTGTACAGCTTTCACAACTATCAGATGAAATTCCTGATGTGTTCTTGTTAAACAATCTGTCTGCTCTATCCGGGTGTATGTCTGTTGTCTGGGCAATAACTGGTCTGCATATTCTGAGAGCAGTACAACCCCTTGGACCAGTGGTGTGGGGTTGTTCTTGGTGGTCAGAGCATCTTTAAGCAGTCCTGTTATCATCTCATTGTATGCAGTCTTGTGTTTTTCCCTGATGGCTGGCAGGCATCTAAAATAATAATAATAGTAATAATCCATCCATTCATCATCCAATCCTACGTCGCCCCATGAGAAGCGTAGGAACCCGGGGATAGGGAATTGGTCCTGACATTTAAGATGAGAGTGACCAGCCTCACACATCCCTGAGTGGCATTACATTAGCAATAAAACCCAACCACCCCTTGGATATAAACCTGCACCGACTCAATCCGATTGGAGTGCCTTAATTACCCACTAAACCACTAGGTGCCATAATTTGGTTATATGGTTACCACCCAGCAGAATAAATGGTTTCCTGGTGTACAGGAAACCCTTTGGCTTGTCACTCAGTGTAGAGTCACCCATAGGTAGAAGGAAGAAGAAAGAATGAAGAAAAGAAAGAAAGAAGAGGGAATGTAAAGTCAACCGTAGGCAGAAGGAAGTGGAAAGAATGAAGGAAAGAAAGACAGAAGAGGAAGGAAGGAAGAGATGAAAGGGCAGACACCTAGAGCAACACTACATCAAGCGAGTGGATGGTAAGTGCCAAATGATAATAATAATAATAATAATAATTAGTAATAATAATATTAGTACAGTAATAATAATAATAATACATCCATCCATCGGCCAATCCTACATTGCCCCATGAAGAGTGTAGGAGCCTGGGGCTAGGCAGTTGGTCCTGATATTTAACCCATACCATCCCAGGCATTTTTGCAATTTCATATCCACCCAATCCCAGACACTTTTTCATGACATCCTGACGCTATGACAGACAGTGGCCAATTGATGTTACCCACCCACCCAGAACCAATCTCAGTTCTACAAGTGCTTGGGCACAGTGTTGCCAATACATTAACCCCTTAACCGCGGGGCGTCACTTTTGTGACGCTTGGGAGCAAGGGATCATACCGCAGGGAGACACTTTTGTGATTCTGTGTTATTTTGAATTCGCCCGGGCTTTGAAGTGGTGGCTTGTATCATCTATCAGTACTGCCAATGTCCAACACTAGTCAGCACTCCTAATCTCATCTGTACTCCCATCCATTGTTGACAATTCAGCCATTTCTCCCCATTCTTGACTCCCCTCCCTACCTCCCCTCCATTACCCTATCCTCTCGCCTGCCCGGCCGTGCTACACTAAGTAAATCTTCCCTGGAATTTTTCACTGATTTCATCCATTGAAATAAGCCCTATGCCCTATTCTTATACCAAATAATATATACAAGAAAGAAATAAGGTAAGTGAGAGTGCCATACACCTAGAACTGGCTAATTATCACCTGACAACACCTCACGTGCACTCGTTCGCTAATTTTCGCTGTTTATTTCCCCTTGAAATATGTCGTATAATCTATTTTCGTAATAAAAATATATATAAGAAAGGAAGGGAGAAGCCTAAGTGATATTTACATTCACCTGGAACTATCTAATTATTGCAGGCCACCACACTGTATTCTACGCTAAGTAAATCTTCCCTGGAATTTTCCACTGATTTCATCCATTGAAATAAGCCCTATGCCCTATTCTTATACCAAATAAGATATACAAAAAAGAAATAAGGTAAGTGATAGTGCCATATACCTGGAATTGGCTAATTATCACCTGACAACACCTCACGTGCACTCGTTCGCTAATTTTCGCTGTTTATTTCCCCTTGAAATATGCCGTATAATCTATTTTCATAATAAATTTACATATAAGGAGGGAAGGGAGAACCCTAAGTGATATTTATATTCACCTGGAACTACCTAATTTATTATGTATTGTCTTGGTTTCCTGCCAATCATTTCATTGCTATATATTAGCAGGTCTCACAGAGCTGAAGTTGGTAGTATTTCACTCACCCTAGCCAGGCGGCAGGAGGCCACTACTATCAGTTCACTGTCGTCTTTGAATGTGGGAGTATGTCTGATTTGCTTCTGCTAACTTCTGCCACTTTATAGCCCCAGGCAAAGGGCCCTGTGACCTTTACCCCCTACTAAACCTCGTGTGAAAAGAGGTAAAGGGCTGACAATTGATAGAGAGTGACTATGATCTTTTTATTGAGTAAAACAGTGCAAGTGGAATTGTAAATAAAGTGTAAATAATGTGTAAACAGCAAGTGAGAGCAATGAATGTAAATATAAGTGAACAGTGGAAAATAGTTTTATAAGTTACTTCAAGTGACAGTGCATAACACAGTGTAAATAAAATAGAAATGTAAATAATGTAAATAAAGTAGAGAACGTAAATAGAAATGTAAATGAGTGGTATTATAAGAATACGAGTATATATACTAGGAGTAATGAAAGTGAAAGTTTCACTCTAGCATGTATGAATACTATGAGTTATGAGAGTGAAGGTGAAAGTGACATTCACTCTCAATGCTAGTATACAGGACGAGAAAGTGAATGCTACGTATTTTACTGGAAGAAATTGAATCCCTACAGTGACAATAAACTAATATTACTGAAGGAAACTTATGGATAAAGTCTGTAGATATATATAAGTGTTATATAGTAAACTGTGTGTTTTTATGAATAATAGACAACACTAGCGGCGAACGATCGGAAGTGGGATGGTCATACACCCTCGTAATTTTCATTGCTTTCACAGTGTTTTTTTTGGGGAAGTATGGATTCCAAACTATTTGAGAATCATAGATTAGTGTTTCTAGTGATAATATCAAGCTGTGGTAATCATATTATGAGTTGTCGGGAAGTGTAAAGTACAGACTTCGTTACCCAACTTCAGAGGTCTCCACAAGTCCTACGGTACTCGACGAAGGCTCAACAAACACCCAAGGAGAAAGCTCAAGGTATGTGCCATAAGTATATGTGATTTTAATATTCTAGGACTAATAACTGATTTTTGGCAAATATTTTTAGAGAGTCTGTCGGAGCGCGAATATGCCCGCGGGAGCCACAAGTCAAAGCAAAACAAGCCTGCAGTTTAAGGGTTAAAGTACTCCTTAGCAAAAAATTAGCTATACTGAAGCAATTTGAGATGCTACAGGGCTCGAACTTTGCTGTCGGCACCATCACGTCAGTGGGATTAAGTGAGATTTTTTTTACTGTCGGCAGCATGCCGATGGCGGGATTGTACAGGTTAAGATGAGAGTGACCTGCCTCACTCATCCCTGAGTGGCATTGCATGAGCAATAAACCCCAACCACCCCTTGGATAGAAACCTTCACCGGCTCAATCCGACTGCAGCACAATAATTACCCACTAAACCATCAGGCACCAAAATTTGGTTATATGGTTACCACCCAGTGTAGGAAATGGTTTCCTGGTTTACAGGAAACCATTTGGCTTGTCACTCAGTGCAGAGTCATCCACAGGCAGAAGGAAAAGGAAAGAGTGATGGAATGAAAGACAGATGAAGAAGTGTAAAGTCACCTGTGGGCAAAGGAAAGAGGAAAGAATGAAGGAAAGAAAGACAGAAGAGGAAGGAAGGATGAGAGGAAAGGGCAGACACCCAAAGTAGCTATACACTGAGTGAGAAGATGGGGGGCACCTCCAGTTTCCATTTAATAATAATAACCACCACCATCATCATCATCTAATATTAATAATCCATACATCCATCATCCAATCCTACGTTGCCCCATGAGGAGTGTAGAAGCCCAGGGCTAGGCAAGTTGGTCCTCACATTTAAGATGAGAGTGACCAGCCTCACTCATCACTGAGTGGCATTATGTGAGCAATAAACTCCAACCATCCCTTGGATATAAACTTTCACCAGCCCAATCTGACTGGAGCTGCTTAATTACCCACTAAACCACCAGGTGCCAAAATTTTGTTATATGGCTGCCACCCAGCGTAGTAAATGGTTTCCTGGTGTACAGGAAACCATTTGGCTTGTCACTCAGTGTAGAATCACCCGCAGGCAGAAGGAAGAGGAAAGAATAAAGGAAAGAGAAACAAAAGAGTGAGTGTAGTCATCTGTAGGCAGAAGGAATAGGAAAGAATGAAGGAATGAAAGACAGAAGATGATGGAAGGAAAGAAGGATGGAGAAGAGGAAAGGACAGACACCCGATAGCAGCACTACACTGAGTGAGTGGATGGTGAGCTCCCCCACCTATAACTCTAATAATAGTCATAATAGTAATAATAATAATAATAATAATTATAATAATTATAATCATCATCATCATCATCATCATCATAATAATCATCATCCGGGTCTCCTTTCCCACCCTAGGACACGGTGTCACGAATCAATTCGCGACATTTCCTTTTTGTGAGAAGCCACGAACTATTAGTGGAAAACTCACTGTGTATCGCTCAGTTAACCGTTTCTCTCTCTATTCCGGGGTATACTTTTCAAATAATTCGTCACCGTTTTCAAAAAGTGACCGATTTAATGCACGTCACTAAGTGCGCTACTGAGCGATACAATTATTTCTTTATCGTTTGCCTCTGCTTCATTCAACCGTTAGCCACGCCTTCTTCCGGTGGCCTGTGCGTACTGCTTATGCATTATTTGAATTCAGTCTTGTGTTTGCTGTGACGGAGAAAGGGTCTGTGCTCAGAAGTGGAGAGGTCAGCTAGCACCCCAAGCTCCATTAGTACAGTTAATCCCAGTACTCCCACCCCCCACTCCTTGGGTGATACATAGTATTCATCGACTGGTATTTCCTTTGTGTATTTCCTAGTTTTAAGAGCTTAGTTAAGGTGTTTTTCCTAGGCGTAAGTATTTAGCTTTTGTGCGAGTGAGCGAGTGCGTCTCATTTAATTTGATTTGAAATGTAATGTTAAATTTATTTTTGTGATTAATAAATTTAACAGTTCTATTTCTTGAGCTTAATGTAGAGTAAAAATCTTGTTTCATTTCTCCATAATTAAGCTTATTTTCCATACAGCTCCTAGCTTGCATAAACATTTACTATTCATAACTGGTACTTAGACCAGTCTTGTTGTATTAACTTAAAATCCGTTGTGCCAGGAGTTAATGCATCAGCAAGAACCTGATGTTATTATTATTAGTATTAGTTATTTATTGTCAGGGGTGATGTAACTTTCTCCAGAGGCTAACAGTACAGTAATTCAGCAATTGTGAGTAATTAGTCTCTGCTGAGTACTGTTGAGAAAGTTTATAAATTCTCGTTCTTAGAGAATCTTAGCAAATCAAGCGTAAAAGTAATCGTTGCTTGATGTAGCAAGACAATCATTGTCTCTGCTCTTCAATATTATTGAATATTATTATCAATTTAAATAATATTTAACCATTTATATCAAAATTACCGCGATATTATAAAAACCCCGTGACAATTGGCGACCTCATTCCAGGATATTAACTCCTAGCTCTAAAGCTATTCACGAGATAGTGCTCACTCATTCATATTTAGGTATTTATCATTAAAGTTTATAGGCACAAGCTTACTGGTGTTTACCCTTAATTTAGCAAGTGAATTTTGCTTTATTAATCAATAGAATACTTAACTCTAGTTTATTCTTGGTAACGCCAGACGATTTTATTCGCTCCTGGGAAGTCGGCGTACCCATTGTGTTTATTATTGAGTCTTCCCAGTCATTTACATTTTTTATTTATTCTTTGCCAGTTAACTGGATAAGACTGGTCACCACTAGCTTGTGTCTGTACTCTTTACTTTTGTTTATTAGTATTCGTCGCTAAGCAGTCAGTACTCAATTTCGGTTTGCTTAATAAATTAGCGAAATGGCTACTACTGTATTTTTACAGGAAGCCAAAGAAATGGGTCTTTCGGACCCAACGAAATTAAAGAGTATATACTCTCACGGCATAATCAGGAGCAGCAGCGCGAGAATGATGCCCGTGAAGAGCGTAGATTCAGCGCGAATACGAGCGAGAACAGCGCGAATACGACGAGAACAGCGCGAACGAGCAGAAACAACGCGAGCTCGAGTTAGAAAAAGAGCGAGAACAGCGCGAATACGAGCGTGAACAACGCGGCGAGAACGAGAACATGAACGTGCCGAACGTGAGGCACGAGAAAAACATGAACTTGAAATGATGAAGCTCAAGCGAGATTCCTTGGCTTCAGACACGTCTGGTGCAGTTGGTCAAAGCTCCACGGCGTTCCCCTGCACATGTCCTGGCGACCCCACGCATCAAGCTTCCTTCATACAAGGAAAGCGAGGCGAATCGAGCCGTACATAGCTCGTTTGAGAGGACATGGCAGACTTATATCAACTGGATGAGGCAGCTAAGCGGCTTCAATTTCTTAGTTTATTTGGGGGCCCTGCCCTCGATATTCTCCACAGAATTCGTGGAGACAATCTCACATATGAGATGATGAAAGCTGCACTCATTAAGGCGTATGGTCTCACAGTAGACGACGCCAAAGTTCAGTTCATGCGAGCTCGTCTCCAAGACAAGGAGACAGCTGTTCAGTTCCTTGATCGTCTCACAGCTTACTTAAATGAGTGGATGGAGAAAGATGAAACTCCTTCCACGCGTGAGGGATAATTGACCTTATGCTGCGTACACAGCTAGAGAGGTCGTGGCCTGCTGAGCTCATAGCACAGCTTAAGATCTGCCAGGTGAAAGATGCCAGCCAAATGGCAGAGAAGGCTGACGCATTCTTTACTGCATACGGGTATCAAGCTCGTAAGCAAAACACCTGGAGCAGAAAAGATACTAAGTCTGGGAAGCAGTCTCAGACTGAATCCCAGCAACAAGGTCATTCTCAGAATAATGGCCAAGGTCCAAAACCGCAGTGGAAGGACCAGGGGCAAAACACTCAGAAACCTGAGTGGAAGCGGTACAACAAGTACCCTAACCAGCAGCAGTATCAGCCACGCAACCGACCGTCGGGACAAACTTTTTCACCACCAGCTCAAAAGAGGCAGGAAGCGAACGCAGCCTTCATTCCTCAGCAGCAGCACGGTGGTCACGTCCCTACCAGTGTGGGTACTTCCCCACAGTTCACTAGTCCCACAGTGACAGTGAACCCCCCTCCACAGATGGCCAATGTTCCATCTTCTCAAGTATATAACCCTCAAGGCACAATGTTTGCCACATCAATTCAGCAGCCTCATGAGTGGCTAGCTGCTTCCTCCTCCACAGGCCCTCCCACAGGTGACAGTACCTTCCTTGTTCAGCCAGGGTTTGTGGAAGGCATTCCTGTGAAGGTCCTGAGAGACAATGGTTCCTCAGGTTGCTCTGTTAAGCAGAGTTTAGTTCGGCCTGAACAGTATACAGGTCGACAGATCCATGCAAAGCTTATTGATGGATCAGTGAGATTGTTCCCTGAGGCATGTATCCAGGTGGCATCTCCATTTTATACTGGTACGACACTTGCAGTTGTCATGCCAGAGCCTCTATTTGACTTGATAGTAGGCAATATTCAAGGAGCCAAGGATAGTTGCTCCGATGATGGCGCCACTCAGACTTCGGCTGCTGCGGTAACACGAGCCATGACTGAGGCTCCAGACTGTGTCACCCCAGTGATCATTGAATCGCCGCAAGATCTGATGTGCAGTCAACTTGTTGTACAAGAACAACATTCTGACCCGACACTTGCTGCCGTGCTGAATAAACAAAAGGGTCGAGTGATTAAGTATTCACGGGGAGGTCGAGCCAAGTTCCTTCGCAAACAAGGACGGCTCTACCGTGAGTCACGAACACCCGAGGGCGAGGTTCGACTGCAGTTTGTCGTTCCCGCCAAGTACCGCCCAGCAGTGTTACAATGGGGTCATTGTCCAGCCTCAGGAGGTCACCTGGGCAAAAGGAAGACCCAGGGCCGTATCCGAGCTGACTTTTTCTGGCCAGGGATGGGACGAGACATAGACAGTTTTGTCCGCTCCTGCAGTGTGTGCCAAAGTATCACCACTGATCAGGGACATGTCCTTCCTGTGCCGTTCATAACCACACCTGTAATCTCTGAGTCAGTTGAGAGACAGGGTAGTGGTGAAGTGGGTGCAGACCTGATGTCTCGCCCATTGGCCCCACAGGACACAGTATGTCCAGGGCCTGTACATGCATATTATGTACCTTAAGTTAAGGGGGAAGTTGAGAGGCGACTTGAGGCTATGGAAGACCCAAGTTTGCACAAGGATTCTCAGCTTCCCGGTACTAATATAAGTACCGGGTATTGTATTGTAGGTTAAGGGGGAAGTTCGAGAGAGAACTCCGCTGTGGCGACTTGAGGCTATGGAAGACCCAAGTTTGCACAAGGTTTCTCAGCTCTCCGATATTAATATAAGTACTGTAGGTTAAGGGGGAAGTGAGAACTCTGCAGAGGCGACTTGAGGCTATGGAAGACCCAAGTTTGCACAAGGATTCTCAGCTTTCCGGTACTAATATAAGTATTGTATTGTAGGTTAAGGGGGAAGTGAGAACTCTGCAGAGGCGACTTGAGGCTATGGAAGACCCAAGTTTGCACAAGGTTTCTCAGCTCTCCGATATTAATATAAGTACTGTAGGTTGAGGCACAGGTTGAGGACCCGTGTGCAGTTCGAGGCTATGGAAGACCCGAGTTTGCACAGGGATTCTCAACTTGCCGACCATAATCGTGTGCTAAAATTAATGGCGACCTCGAGTGTACTTTTCATAGCATGTACTGACTGCTAGCCAGAGAGAGTAATTGTAACATAATAAGAATTTTGTCTCATTGACACTTTTGATGCTCCACCTTAATTGGTTTTGCAGGTTCAGCAATGGGTGTAGCAGTTTTGCTGTGCGGACCAGCTGGTCGTCTGCCGCACGCTGCCGCCTCTTCTCCTCTGCCTTCGTCGTCGCCATATTATTTACTGTGTCATTTTACACGTAGGTACAGTTACACTACAACTGTCACACCTACACCGTGTATTACATACACCACGCTACACAACAATTAGTTGTCAGTGTAAATGTAAGCAATTTTTCGCTCAGTTTGACCTGAGTACAGGATTTTCACCGTCGTCACGGAGTTTTTCCCTCAAGCTTGCTTCTATTAACGTAAATACGAGGTTTTTTCGCTCACTGGCGACTGCGATTTTCTCCTGTAGCAGGATAGCACACACACCACAGTGTGAATCTTGTGTGACTGAGTTAGGATTTATATATATGTATATTGAAATCTTTCTTCTGAAGGAAGAAAGATTTAATTTTCATGGGGCGTAATGTCACGAATCAATTCGCGACATTTCCTTTTTGTGAGAAGCCACGAACTATTAGTGGAAAACTCACTGTGTATCGCTCAGTTAACCGTTTCTCTCTCTATTCCGGGGTATACTTTTCAAATAATTCGTCACCGTTTTCAAAAAGTGACCGATTTAATGCACGTCACTAAGTGCGCTACTGAGCGATACAATTATTTCTTTATCGTTTGCCTCTGCTTCATTCAACCGTTAGCCACGCCTTCTTCCGGTGGCCTGTGCGTACTGCTTATGCATTATTTGAATTCAGTCTTGTGTTTGCTGTGACGGAGAAAGGGTCTGTGCTCAGAAGTGGAGAGGTCAGCTAGCACCCCAAGCTCCATTAGTACAGTTAATCCCAGTACTCCCACCCCCCACTCCTTGGGTGATACATAGTATTCATCGACTGGTATTTCCTTTGTGTATTTCCTAGTTTTAAGAGCTTAGTTAAGGTGTTTTTCCTAGGCGTAAGTATTTAGCTTTTGTGCGAGTGAGCGAGTGCGTCTCATTTAATTTGATTTGAAATGTAATGTTAAATTTATTTTTGTGATTAATAAATTTAACAGTTCTATTTCTTGAGCTTAATGTAGAGTAAAAATCTTGTTTCATTTCTCCATAATTAAGCTTATTTTCCATACAGCTCCTAGCTTGCATAAACATTTACTATTCATAACTGGTACTTAGACCAGTCTTGTTGTATTAACTTAAAATCCGTTGTGCCAGGAGTTAATGCATCAGCAAGAACCTGATGTTATTATTATTAGTATTAGTTATTTATTGTCAGGGGTGATGTAACTTTCTCCAGAGGCTAACAGTACAGTAATTCAGCAATTGTGAGTAATTAGTCTCTGCTGAGTACTGTTGAGAAAGTTTATAAATTCTCGTTCTTAGAGAATCTTAGCAAATCAGCGTAAAGTAATCGTTGCTTGATGTAGCAAGACAATCATTGTCTCTGCTCTTCAATATTATTGAATATTATTATCAATTTAAATAATATTTAACCATTTATATCAAAATTACCGCGATATTATAAAAACCCCGTGACACACGGTGAGGAGTTGCAATGTCCAGACAGCCCAAATTTGCCCAATCTAATGGGCCATGCTTCCATTCACTCTTCATTCAAGCCCCCGGAATCCTGGCTCTATTGGATATGCCAAAAACATTCACCACGATCTGTAGCGTCATAAACATATCTGATAAAGTCAATCTGGATGCTGCCACGTTAAAAAAGGGGTGCCAAATCCCTGCTCATGCACTTCTCCTCACAACATTCACCCAGCCAGCTCGATCTCTTGTCAGTTCCCTAGTCTCACCAATTTCCAAACCTCTCTTCCTCACACACTCATCCACCATATCTCTCTACCTTCTCCTTCGCCTACCTCGCCTCCTTCCTCCTTCAAATTCGCTCAAATACACATTTTTCACCATTCTATTGTTATCCATTCTCTCCACATGACCAAACCATCTCAGTACACTCTCTTCAATTCTGGCATCAAAAGACTTCCTCACTCCACATCTGGCACAAATCACATTATTTCGTATCCTATCCATTCTCTGACTCCACATACACTCCTCAGCAGTCCCATCTCCACTGCTCACAGTCTTGACTTTTCATTTTCATGCCACACCACTGTCTCACATCCACATGCTAAAGTTGGCATTAACACTGCAGCATGTAAGCCTCGTGCAGCTGCAACACTCAAACCTCTGTTTCTTATCAGGGCCTTCGTTGCACCACCTACCTTCCTTCCTTGTGTCTTTTGCACATTTTCCTCTCTTTTCTATCACTGTACCCTGGTATTTGAACTCCCTCACCAATTCCAGTCTCTCTCCACTCACTGTAACATCACACTGGGAGTCATCTTCTCTCTAAATAACCATTACTTTACTCTTTTCTACATTTACTCTCAAGGCACAATGCTCACAAACATCAGCAAAACTCTGCACTAGTCTACCAAGTTCTTGTCTGGTATTTGCAAGCTGTGCTGCATCAATAGCATGTAGCAAATTTGAGATATTCCATCCATCACCATTCATTACCAACGCCATCCCCCTCTCCATTACATGTGTTTTTACTTCTCTCATCACCCCATCCACATATATATTGAACAACCATGGGGACATCACACAACTTTGTCGCACGCCCAACACCGATCTTGAACCATTCACTTAGATGCCCATTTACCCTTATACATGCTTCACTACCATCATAAAAACTCTTGACGGCACCTAGCAGCTTACCATCTACACCGTACATGCATAAAACTTTCCACAATCCTTCTCTGTCTACTTTGTTGTATGCTTTTTCCTGGTCCATGAATGCCATAAACACCTTCTAGTCCTTCTCACAAGCCTTCACACATCCTCTGCCACCCCTAAAGCCATCCTGTTCATCACTCACTAGGACTTCTGATATCTCTCTTACTTTCTCCGTAATATTTCTTCCATATACCTTCCCTACCACACTTAATGAACTTATGCCATGATAATTCTTGCACTCATTTTGCTCACCTTTATTTTTGTACAGGGGTACAATCACAGCCTTTTTCCACTCTGCTGGCACAGTTTCACTCATCCATGCCTTCTTACATATCTCTAACAAGCACTTCATTCCACTCTCTCCACCACACTTAATCATCTCTGCATACACCTCATCAACCCCAGCTGCCTTCCCATTTTGCAGCCGTTTCACAGCGTTCTTCACCTGTGCAATTGTCACATTTCCAATCATTGCATGCCTTCTCTGCAACCCCCAAAACCAATCATGCTTACAGCGGCTCTGCTCTCTCTATTCCCATTCATCAGGCTTTCAAAATATTCTTTCCATCTGGTCCTTACTTCATTCCCATGGGTTAATAATCAACCACTAACTGCACATCTTTCACACTTTCATATTTCTTTCCGCTGTCACTTCTACATTTCCGCACCTCTTTCCAGAGTAAATTCTTATTCAGAGTAATCTGCATTCATTTTTCTTCCTAGATCATCATTTACCACTTTCTTTTTCCTCTTCACTAGTCCCTTTGCATGCTTCTTGCTCTCAATATATTCAGTTTTTTCGATTGAACGCCTGTTCTGTAACCACTCTAGCCACTTCTTCCTCTTTTCCTTCACTACTCTCCTAACCTCTTCATCCCACCATGCCGTACCTTTCTGTTTTGTTGTTACTGTTGCCACACCACACACTGCTTTAGCATTCCTAACTAAGCAATTCCTATATGCATTTCACAGGCTGGCCAGATCTATTTCCTTCCAATTCACTGATTCTATTTCCTCCTCTACTTTGGTCCTGTATTCATCTGCCATTTCTTGGATCATCAGTTTCTCGACTTTCAGTCTTTCTCCCTGACTGGTCCTCTCTCCTCTGGCCCACCTCACTCCTCTCACCTTGATCTTGCATACCACAATCACATGATCTGACAGACCTCCACATCGTCCTCTCAGCAACCACTCCCAGCATCAACCTCTCTATGAGCACATAATCAATCAGGCTCCATTCAACACGATCCTCGTTCCCTCTATACCATGTATATTTATGTGCATCTTTGTGTTTGAAATACGAGTTACAAATGCACAACCTCCTTTCCTGACACATATCCTTCAGTCACTTCCCATTATCATTTTCTCCTGGCTCTCCATTACAACCCATTATGTCATCCCCAGAACCAGTGCCTACTCTTCCATTCATATCACCCATGTACAGTAGTGTGTGTGTGTGTGTGTGTGTGTGTGTGTGTGTGTGTGTGTGTGTGTGTGTGTGTGTGTGTGTGTGTGTGTGTGTGTGTGTGTGTGTGTGTGTGTGTGTGTGTGTGTGTGTGTGTGTGTGTGTGTGTGTGTGTGTGTGTGTGTGTGTGTGATTATGGCTGGATGTTTCATGAAAACAACTGTCTCACACAGGATAATAATGTACTTTTAGTCTGGAGAACAGGTCATGCTGGCTGGCATCAAAGATTTTATGCTTACTGATGGATACCATTTTAATTCAGTCACTGGCTTCGCTGGATAATGTTGTATGCTGGATAAAGCCCTGTCGGATAATCAGTTTACTGTACTTGGTTCCTCTGGCACCAAACACATAAGGTCAACAAAAGAAAGGTCTTAATCCAAAGCCCATCACCTAATCTATCACTTACTATGGTTAGGATAATAATAATAATACAGTATACATAAATAATGAGACACAACTTATCATGTACAATCTCACTTTAAAAGTTTAGTCCTGAGAGGCACCTTCGGCTTCAGCTGCAGCAAGACTGACCCAAGGAGTCTGGTACATATTCTTGCTGACTCCTCAGACACCAAAGCCAATGATGTCAACTGAAAACAAATTAAGGTTAGCAATGTGTGGAATTCATCCTAAACTATTTGCATCCACAGATTCACCTTATCAAATCTCTTACAATACTCTGCTGCATAGCAAACCAAGACTAGGTTACTAAGCCCAGACATCTAAGGCAAGAATGACAAGTCACTGGCTCCTTAGTGGCATTACATGAACAATAAACTACATCAACTATTTGGACTTAAACTATTTATGGGCCACATCAACTTTGAGTTACTTAATCCACTAAACCACCAGGCATCTATTTGTTGGCTATATGGTTACCACCCAACATGGTAAATGGTTTCCTAGGTTACATTAAACTAATTGAATTGCTACTCAGTGTACAGTCACTTGAACATAGCATTACAATGAGTGAAAGGATTGCTAGGCATAATTCCAAATGGGTGGGTACAATTCAAAAGGAGAAAACACAAAAGATAATAATGAAAGTACTGTAATCCATTATCTGACTGTGAATACTGTAACCTTGTGCAGTATTCCACCAATAAATGGGGTGGGTAACATTATATGCAAACCATCTACACAAAATCTCAATTATTTTTATATGTGCTTCACAAATCCCTGTGGGATGTAAGCATTCCACATACTGTACTATCATATGCAACAATACTGACAAAATCAGGCAGCTTTACAATTATACAAACTTCCCTCAACTTCTTTTCTATCTCCTGAATGGAGGACACAGAGGCAGGGTTGGTACCAAAGTGGGAGACCTGGTTTTGCCCACCTGGGTTTTTTCAATAAAACCCACTTATATATATATATATATATATATATATATATATATATATATATATATATATATATATTTTACCCACTTTACTGTTTTTTTTTTCTTCAAAATAATGAATTTAATCACACTAATTCAGTGTAATATGAGCCAATATCATAGAAACTTATAACACATACAAGCAGAGCCATATATCCAGCATTATTTAATTTTGTAACCTTAAATTTAGGATTACCAGTAAGTCTGTTTTTGATAGATATGGTTTTAACTTAGTAAGGATTAGGATAAATTTGTTATATATATAATCAGTATTTAAGCTGAGTCAGGCCTAAGCCAGGTTAGGTTGTCTCATATTATTACCAAAGCTCAATCATTTAAGAAATGTATTATAAACATTGCAGCTTTTTGAATACAGGTCTATTTGATAGTGGCAAGAGTGAAAGATGAGTTTTGGGCGAGAGTAGAAGCATGTATGGACAAGTTTGAGAGGAGCGAGAGAGTGCTGTTGATTGGAGACATGAATGGCAAAGTTGGGAATGTACGAGTGGATGGAGTGGTTGGTCAGTGGGGTGTGCCAGCTGAAGTAGATGGGAATGGTAGTGCTTTGGTGGACATCTGTGCTGGTAAGGGGCTGGCAATAGCCAACACCTACTTTCGTCATAAGATGATCCACCGGTATACATGGAGAGTAATGAGGAGGATGGATGGTGAACTTGTTGAACGAAAGGCAATGATAGACTACGTGTGTGTGGATGAGCGAATGAGAAGACAAGTGTTGGATGCAAGGGTGTGGAGAGGGTGGGGGAATGGAGTCTCGGACCATCACTTAGTGATGGCCAAGGTAGAGCTGCAAAGAAAGTGCTTGAGGAGACGAAGGGGAAGACAGGAGGAAGCAGCTCCTGTGAGAAGAGTGGAGAAATTGCAAGATAGTGAGAAAAGGACAGAGTATAAGAGCATAGTGGAAGAAAGATTGGGTAGGTATGAGCTAGAGCAGATGGAAGGGGTGGAAGATGTATGTACGATATTCACGGAAGAGATAAGCGCAGCGTGTGAGGCGGTTTGTGGAGTGAGGAGGAGATGCAAGGGTGTGCAAGGGACAGCATGGTGGAATGATGAGATGAAACGAGCTGTGGAACAAAAGAAGAAGGCATATGGTGAATGGTTGGCGAGTAGAGGTAGGGGAGAAGATGAGAGAGAGAAGAGAGAGGTATATGTGAGCAGGAGAAGGGAGGTTAAGAGACTGGTGAAGGAGAGTAAGAAGAAAGTGGATGAAGAGTTTGGGAGGTATCTGAGTGTGAAATGGAGGGAGAGTAAGAAATTGTTTTGGAAGGAGGTAAAGAAAGTAAGGCAGTGTGAAAGGGGAAATAGTAGGGGAGTGAAAGATAGGAATAATAGATTGTTGTTGGAGAAGAGAGAGAAATTGAGGAGATGGAAGGAGCACTTTGAGGATTTGTTGAATGTAGAGAGTGAGAGCAGTGTGAGTATAAGTGGTTGGGGAATGGCTGGGAGAAGAAGAGATGAGAGGAGGGAGGAAGAGATCAGTAGGTCGGAAGTAGTGGAAGCGATGAAGAAGATTAAGCTGGGAAAGGCCCCAGGAATTGATGGAGTGTGTGGTGAAATGCTTAGGTATGGGGGTGAGATTGTTGTGGAGTGGATATGGAAGTTGTGTAGATTGGCTTGGGAAGAGGGAAGGGTTCCAGAGGACTGGAAATCAGGTATAATTGTTCCTCTGTACAAAGGAAAAGGGAGAGAGAAGTATGTGGTAACCATAGGGGTATTTGCCTTCTTAGTGTGACTGGTAAAATATATGGTAGAATACTCATTGATAGGGTTAGGCATATGACAGAGGAGCTAGTTGGAGAAGAACAAGGGGGATTTAGGAAGGGAAAAGGGTGTGTAGATCAGATATTTGTTCTAAGATGTTTAGTGGAGAAGTATCTAGAGAAGGGAAGGAAAGTGTATGCTGCCTTCATGGACTTGGAGAAAGCTTATGACAGAATAGATAGGCAAGGTATGTGGAAGGTATTAAGAATATATGGAGTGGAGGGAAAATTGTTGAGTGCTGTGAAGAGTATGTACGAGGGAGCTAGGGCTACAGTGCGAGTGGATGGTGAGCTGAGTGAGTTCTTTGATCTCAATGTGGGACTGAAACAGGGGTGTGTGATGTCTCCATGGCTGTTTAATATATATATGGATGGGGTTGTAAAGGAGGTACAAGGTAGGGCAGTGGATGTGGGGCTGGGCCTAATGAATGAGGGTGAGATTTGGAAGCTTCCGGTGTTGCTGTTTGCTGATGATACAGTATTGTTGAGTGAAGATGAATGGGAGTTGCAAGGTTTGGTGAATGAATTTGGGACAGTGTGTAGGAGGAGGAAGCTGAAAGTTAATGTAAACAAAAGTAAAGTTATGGTGTTTGAGAGGAATGAAGTCACAGAGTGTGCAGTGAGGTTGGATGGTGAGGATATGGAGAATGTGAGTGCATTCAAGTACTGTACTTGGGTAGTGTGATGAGTAAGGATGGAACTTTGGGGGATGAAGTACGTGAAAGGGTACAGCAGGGAAGAAAGGTTGTTGGTACACTGAAAGCAGTGATGAGAAATAGGGAGGTGAGTATGGAAGTTAAGAAGTCACTGCATGATGGTATTGTGATCCCTACCCTGACGTATGGAAGCGAGGCATGGACCTTGCAAGAGGGGAACAAGTCAAGAGTGAGAGCAGTGGAAATGAGTTACTTGAGAGGAGCATGTGGAGTGACGTGGAGGGACAGGTTGACGAATGAAGAAGTGAAGGAACGTTGTGGGGTAGATGTGGATGTGGTTGAAAAGATTAGGAGAAATACACTGAGGTGGTTTGGACATGTGGAGAGAATGGAGAATGAAAGACTGACTAAGAGGGTGTATGTAGGTGAGGTGGAGGGAGGGAGAGGGAGGGGTAGACCGAGGATGAGGTGGAGGGATGGAGTTGAGAGGTATATGAGGGAGGAGGGGGTGAGATGGGGGGAGGGGAGTCAAATGGTGGGTGACAGAGTGACTTGGAGGCATTTTGTCTGCGGCCACCCTTTGCGGGATTAGGGCGTCGGGCTATAGATAGATAGATAGATAGATCTATTTGATTGACTCTGATTTGTTACCCCAAGCCTATTATTACTGTTAAGATGATGTGTACATTCACTTATGGAAGTGATTTTTCACCTGTATGAAGAATGGGAAATCTAGGTGTAAAATTACCAAAGAAAGTTGTAGCAGCAAAGGAAATGAGTCCTTCTCCTATTACAGTGTAGTGTGCACAGGTGTGCTCTCATATTGAAACTTGCTTTACAGTGTAGCTGGCATCCCAGGGGTAACAGACAAACAAGTCAAAACATTATCATCCCTCTTATTCAACCCACTATGTAAATTTCTCATTGTGTAAAATTATAACTTAACTGGGCAGTACATAATTAGGTCCCCATCCCCGCCCTGGAGGGGCTTGGGGACGGGTTTTATTTTCACTCAGATTGTCTGTCCGTGTTTGTTAGTCTGTCTGTCTGTTAACAATTTTACGCAAAAACTACTTGGAGCAATTCTGATTAAAATTACAGGGATGATGGGCTCTGACCTGATCACCTGATTAAATTTTGGGCCAAACTGGGACAAGGCTCAGGCTGTAGGCCCCCCAAAATATAAAAAGAATATATACAGATAAGGATAAAAATTCATTTCTTCGCCATAACCCCTTTCAAATTCGTCATATCAACATGCAACCAAAACCCAAATGTGCATCTTTCAAATCTGCATCCTGCAACATGTTTCCTTACATCGGGGGGATCACCCCCAGGTAGTGGTAGGGGGGTCAACGTCAGGTGGGTCGGGCCTAAAATTTCAAATGGGCATAAAATCGTAAATTTTTACCCGATTTACTCCAAATTTGATATGTGACATCATAGGGGCATTTGTCTTCTTAGTATAATAGGAAAAGTGTATGGTAGGATACTTATTGACAGAGTTAGAGAAAGAACAGAGAAATTAGTTGGAGAAGAACAGGGAGGCTTTAGGAAGGGAAGAGATTGTGTAGATCAGATATTCATTCTTAGATCTTTAGTGGAAAAGTTTCTACAGAAGGGAAAGAAGTTGTATGCGGCTTTCATGGATCTGGAGAAAGCATATGACAGGGTGGATAGACAAGGATTGTGGAAGGTGTTAAGAGTATTTGGAGTAGATGGGAAGTTGTTGAATGCTGTGAAGAGTATGTACGATGGTGTGAAGGCTGCAGTGCGTGTGGATGGTGAACTAAGTGAATTTTTCTCTTTGAAAGTTGGGTTGAAACAGGGATGTGTCATGTCTCCATGGTTGTTCAATCTGTACATGGATGGGGTAATAAAAGAGGTACAAGGTAGGGTAGTGGATGTTGGAGTGGCCCTGGTGAGAGAGGATAGTGTTTGGAAACTCCCTGTACTGTTGTTTGCAGATGATACTGTGTTGTTGAATGAAGACGAAGGGGAGCTGCAAGGCTTGGTGGATGAGTTTGGGAGAGTGTGTAAGAAACGGAATCTAAAGGTGAATGTAGGGAAGAGTAAAGTGATGGTCTTTGAGAGAGGTGAAGTCAGTGAATGTACAGCAAGGTTGGATGGTGAGGAATTGGAAAATGTGAGTACGTTTAAGTACTTGGGTAGTGTGATGAGTAAGGATGGAGGTTTGGAGGGTGAAGTGCATGAAAGGGTACAGCAGGGAAGAAAGGTTGCTGGTTCTTTGAAAGCAGTGATAAGAAACAGGGAAATGAGCATGGAAGTGAAAAAGTTACTACACGACAGTATTGTGATACCAACTCTAACGTATGGAAGTGAAGCTTGGACATTGTTGGAAGGACACAAGTCAAGAGTGAGAGTAGTGGAAATGAGTTATTTAAGAGGAGCCTGTGGAGTCACATGGAGAGACAGGCTGACGAATGAGGATATAAAGGAGCATTGTGGTGTGGATGTGGATGTGATAGGAAGCGTTATGAGGAACCCACAGAGGTGGTTTGGCCATGTGGAGAGGATGGAGGGTGAAAGACTGACGAAGAGAGTGTAAGTGAGTGAGGTGGAGGGGGGAAGAGGGAGGGGGAGGCCGAGGATGAGATGGAGGGATGGGGTGGAGAGGTATATGAGAGAGGGGGGAGTGAGTTGGGAGCAGGGCAGTGAAATGGCAGGGGACAGGGCGACTTGGAGGCGATTTGTTTGTGCCACCCCAAACGGGATTGAGGTGTCTGGTGATAGATAGATAGATAGACATCTTTAACTAGAAATTCTGTTGTATTTATACGTCAGCACTAAAATGACTGCCAGGGACAGGTCCACTGTGCCTTAGCACCACTTCCTTAATTTGCTGTATGGTACACTTTGAAAAAACCCACCTTTGACTGGGTTTTTTCAAATAAAGTGGGTTTTTGCCAACCCTGCACAGAGGGCAATTTCAGCATGCAGTCCACTGAGTTAACAATTTGATGAGCCTGACACAACAAAACACTTATGTCCATCTTCATATATATTCACCACACCATTTCTTAACATCCATTCCTTACCTTCTCTGCATTGTCATTTACCATACCCAGTCATCTTCTTGGGTTTTCATGCTTCCAACACCTACAAACTCACTCAAAAAAACTCTTTTCAGCACATTCTTCATATCTAGTCTCTCTTTGTGCTCATACCACCTGAACATGCTCAACATGGACTCTTTCCCATTCACTGATGATGCAGTCACCACTGTTAACCAAATTAATGGCATTACCACAGTCATAAAAAATCAAAATCCTAGTGGCAATATCAAAAATTAACCCTGACTCTTCACCCTACACCAAATTAGTCATTTAGGAAAAATTCATTCATTCGTTCATTATCTAATCCAGTGTTGCCCCATGAGGTGCGTAGGAGCCTGGGGTTAGGCAAGTTGGTCCTGTCATTTAACCCTTAAACCGCGGGCTTGTTTTGCTTTGACTTGTGTGTCCTGCGGGCATATTCGCGCTCCGACAGACTCTCTAGAAATATTTGCCAAAAATCAGTTATTAGTCTTAGAATATTAAAATTACATATGTATATGGCACATACCTTCAGCTTTCTCCTGGGATGTTTGTTCAGCCTTCGTTGAGTACCACAGGACTTGTGGAGACCTCTGAAGTTGGGTAACGAAGTCTCCACTTTACACTTCACGACAACCCGTAATATGATTACCACAGCCTGACATTATCACTAGAAACACTATTCTATGATTCTCAAATAGTTTGGAATCCATACTCAAAAAAAAAAAAAAAAACACTGTGAAAGCAATGAAAATTACGAGCGCATATGACCTTCCCACTTGCGCTCGTTCGCCGCTGGTGTTCTGTTATTAGTCATAAAAACACTCACAGTTTATATTTCTATTACTATATAACACTTATATATACAGTAATCCCTCTAATATCCAATGTAATAGAGCCAAAGGCATGTCCGGATAGTGATCCTGTCTGGATATTGGGCCCCAGCCTCCTGGACTTGTACTTATGGACCCTAACTCAGAAAAACACCTATACAACTCCCTCTGGACATGCATTGCACCTATTTAAGACTCAAATCACACCAATAAGGGACATAAAAGACTGAAATAAATGCAAAAGAACCATAAAATGAGGTTTTAGAGGTGAGTTTATACAATATTAAACATTCTGGGTACTTACAAGTCCCTGGCTCCTGGACTGGTTTGAACCGCCAGTTTGCAGTCCACAGTTAATCCTCTGCACTCTAAATTTTAATTTCTTAACACTGCACAACACTGTAAATTTCCGTGTGTTCTAGTGGCGAGGTATTGCAGTTTATTCACTGTTTATTCACAAAAAACAAGCACCTGTGGCTTGCACTGCTATAAGCATCTGCTCTTGATCGGATTTAGGCTGTGACTGTTGATAATGGCAAGGTAACAGAGTTGCTAGATCGCAACGGCCACATTACCAAACTCCTCAATTTTCATTACCATTTTTAACTTTCATTACCAAATTCGTAAAGCTAGCATCTATTCTTTACTAATTATATACACAAGTGGAAATACATGTAATCACTCTTCTTATAATTAACAGCATGTTGATTATTATCACGCTATATAGGCTACCAAATTAATCAGAGAGAGCAAACAATCCACCATCTCCATCCTGTGTATCCTCATACATGTGAAAAATCCATCTGGTAATGCATTATTCTGATTCATTACCAAACGAATTTTTCATTACCAAATTGGCCCACACTTGGTAATGAAAAATACCAAATGGCAACCCTGACAGGGGAGGGGGGAGGGGGGAGGAAGGAAGGGGTGAAGGGACCATGGTGTAACAGCTGTTCGGCGCCACGTGGCAATTTCAAATTACAGGTGGGGGAAAAGTCAGTTTTTTTTCGAATTTTATGCGGTTTTTGGCCCATTTTGGGAATATTGGATCCCGGGACGATTATGTCCGGTTAGTGGGGATGTTCGGATATTGGGCATTCGGATATTTGAGGGATTACTTACAGTCTTTATCCATTAGTTTCCTTCAGTAATAGTAGTTTATTGTCACTGCAGGCATTCAATTTCTCTTTCAGTAAAATACGTAGCATTTACTTTCTCGTCCTGTATACTAGCGTTGAGAGTGAATCTGCCACTTGCACCTTCACTTTTATAACTCACAGTATTCATACATGTTAGAGTGAAACTTTCACTTTCAATACTCCTAGTATATATACTTGTATTCTTATATTACTACTCATTTACATTTCTATTTACACTCTCTATTTTATTTATATTATTTACATTTCTATTTTATTTACACTGTGTTAGGCACTGTCACTTGCAGTAACTTATAAAACTATTTTCCACTGTTCACTTATATTTACATTCATTGCTTTCACTTGCTGTTTACTCATAATTAACACATTATTTACATTTCCACTTGCACTGTTTTACTCACCAGAAAGATCGTAGTCACTCTCTATCATTTTCATTGACAAATTACCCAGTTCACGTTCCACAGCACTCACTTATCTCTTTACCTCTTTCCACACGAGGTTTAGTAGGGGGTAGAGGTCACAGGGCCCTTTGCATGGGGCTAAAAAGGGGCGGAATTTGACAGGCGCGAATCGGACGTGCTTCCACCTTGAAAGACAACAGTAAACTGAATACAGTGTGTGGTGGCCTGCCTAGGGGAAGTGCAGTGCTGCCAATCTCAGCCTGGTGACAACTGCTAATATGTATGCTATGAAATGACTGGCAAGAAATCTAGACAATACATGATAAATTAGGTAGTTTCAGGTGAATGTAAATATCACTTAGGCTTCTCCCTTCCCTCCTTATATATATTTTTATTACGAAAATAGATTATACGGCATATTTCAAGGGGAAATAAACAGCAAAAATTAGTGAACGAGTGCACGTGAGGTGTTGTCAGGTGATAATTAGCCAATTCCAGGTGTATGGCACTATCACTTACCTTATTTCTTTTTTGTATATATTATTTGGTATAAGAATAGGGCATAGGGGTTATTTTAATGGATGAAATCAGTGGAAAATTCCAGGGAAGATTTACTTAGTGTAGCACGGCCGGGCAGGCGAGAGGAGAGGGTAATGGAGGGGAGGTAGGGAAGGGAGTCAAGAATGGGGAGAAATGGCTAAATTGTCAACAATGGATGGGAGTACAGATGAGATTAGGAGTGCTGACTAGTGTTGGGCATTGGCAGTACTGACAGATGATACAAGCCACCACTTGAAAGCCCGGGTGAATTCAAAATAACACAGAATCACAACAGTGACGAACCGCGGTATGATTCCTTGCTCCCAAGCGTCACGAAAGTGACGCCCCGCGGTTAAGGGGTTAAGATGAAAGTGACCAGCCTCACTCATCCGAGGTGCATTACATGAGCAGTAAATCCCAATCACCTCTTGGATATAAACCTGCACTGGCTCAATCCGAATGGAGTGCCTTAACTGCCCAATAAACCACCAGGTGCCATAATTTGGTAATATGGTTACCACCCAGCATAATAAATGGTTTCCTGGTGTACAGGAAACCATTTGGCTTGTTACTCAGTGCAGAGTCACCCATAAACAGAAGGAAGAGAAAAGAATGAAAGAAGGAAAGACAGATGAGGAAGGATGGAAAGAAGTAAGGAAACAAAAACCACGCAATCCCAAGAGTAAAAGAAACTTTTAACTACTTTTTAAAATTCTGTCGACAACTTATCCATGGTCACAAACAGGATAAATGGTAAACCTATGTACAGAATAACAATACAAATCAATACACCAAAAAATCATCTGACCAACTCATGAAACAATACAAAACAATGACTGAACCACTCCCAGCAAAATGGAACAAGAAGGCATATTATCATGCACCTATAAACCATAAAAATACCACTCCACAACAGAGAGTACTGATCCCTAAAGCTTTCCAAGTGTTATTCAAAACTAATAAAGATAACAATGTGGGGTTCGTTACACTGTACAGATTAGACATTCAGAATTTTTGTGCGGACATAACACTGACAGCAAAATGTGTGTGCATGTGCTGTGACCCACGCTACTGGCACAGCTTCATTTTTGAGCATCAATATACATAATATTGGCACATTTCTCATCATTTATGGACAGATATAATTAAAGTTAATAATGTAGCACACACAAAAATGCCTCCTACCTAAATACTGGTTATGTTTACATAACATACACAACACATGAGTTTGTTTTTTTGTTGCAAGATCATGGTAATGTAACACTTGTAACATTAAGCTCTGGAACAAGCGGTATGGTAATCCATTTCAATAACCATGTTAAATGAAACATAATGAAAACAGTGTCAACAATACAATACTGTACGTGGAGAATATTAATAATGGTATAGTATGTAATGAAACACACAAAAAATAATGAAGCATATTAATGGAGAAGGTTGCTCTTTCAAGGGCAATTTACACAATTACATGGTGAGGAATTGGAAAATGTGAGTACGTTTAAGAACTTGTGTAGTGTGATGAGTAAGGATGGAGGTTAGGAGGGTGAAGTGCTTGAAAGGGTACAGCAGGGAAGAAAGGTTGCTGGTTCTTTGAAAGCAGTGATAAGAAACAGGGAAGTGAGCATGGAAGTGAAAAGGTTACTACATGACAGTATTGTGATACCAACTCTAACGTACGGAAGTGAAGCTTGGACGTTGTTGGAAGGACACAAGTCAAGAGTGAGAGCAGTGGAAATGAGTTATTTAAGAGGAGCCTGTGGAGTCACATGGAGAGACAGGCTGACGAATGAGGATATAAAGGAGCGTTGTGGTGTGGATGTGGATGTGATAGGAAGCGTTATGAGGAACACACTGAGGTGGTTTGGCCATGTGGAGTGGATGGAGGGTGAAAGACTGACGAAGAGAGTGTATGTGAGTGAGGTGGAGGGGGAGGCCGAGGATGAGATGGAGGGATGGGGTGGAGAGGTATATGAGAGAGGGGGATGTGAGTTGGGCGCAGGGCAGTGAACTGGCGGGGGACAGGGAGACTTGGAAGCAATTTGTTTGTGGCCACCCCAAACGGGATTGAGGTGTCTGGCAATATATATAATAATATATATATATATATATATATATATATATATATATATATATATATATATAATGAAACAACTATTAAATATATATATTGAAACACCTAAGTAATATATATATATATATATATATATATATATATATATATATATATATATATATATATATACATATATATATATATATATATATATATATATATATATATATATATTGAAACACCTAAGTAATATATATATATATACTGTATGCAGGGGAATATTGATGATGGTATAGTATGTAATGAATGTAATGAAACAAAAAATAATGAAGCATATTAAAGGAGAAGGTTGCTCTTTCGTAGGCAATTTACACAACTGCATGAAACACCTAAGTAATATACACATACATATGTATACAGTAAACTCTCTCTAATTCGGATTAATTAGTGGGAAACCCATGTCGAAATATATGAAAATCCAAATTATCAGAGCACATGCCTGCCCGTCCCCAAAGCGCACCCACGCTCACTAAAACATGGCTGTTTCACAAAAACGTTGACCAGTACAGTACAGTACTGTACCCATGTCCCATACCACATGCCACTGCCTGCCTCAGTGCTACGTAGATGGTCACTGTGATGAGAAGCGTTTATTTGCTTATTTCCTTGCTCCTAATTTCCTCTCAGAACTCTGAGTACGTGATTCCAAACTAAGTTTGGTTAGGCCTAAGCACTCTGAAAGTGCTATAAACACAAGAAAAGCATTTATTCAAAAGGAAAATGTAAAATTGTTGGACGAAGTGACGTGTGGTGTAGGAGTTTAAATGCAAACAATCAGACAGATAAAATGAGTCACATGTGGATAGTTTCTTTGTTGAAAAAAAAAAAAAAAAAGGGGGGTTAATGATGAAGGAGCAGAAAAATTCATGTTTTCGCCTTTAGTGCAATAAGTGTGAAGAAGAAGAAGAAAAAGGTTTTGTGCCTGACCTTTGTTATGAACTGACGGTCTTTGGTCAAGAAAATTTGGCTCTTACGGTATGTGAAGACACTACGTGTTGACGTCAATAGTTGGGTAAGATAATTATGTGAGTTCAGTTCTTGTGAATTATACTGTCATACAAATTATGCGGCTTGGATGACTTGTTTATTATTCACAATTACTGCATTCGTGTGTATCTGAGAAGTGTGAAGTATGCAATCACTCCATGCTGATGACTTCAGTATACTGTAGTTTTTTTCTTTTATTGTTGATGACTAATGACTTTCAAAAATAGTTTCACAATGCATTTTTTTTTTTTTTTTTTTTTAATGAATGCGCCAAAAGTGACTCCTAGCGAAATATGCATGATGCTGGGCGGCCATCATTGACATGGTGGTTCAGTCAGAAGTTTTTGCTTGATTGGTAATGAGGACTTTCAAGAGGCTTAGTGGCAATCCTTGGTGGTTAAAATTTTTATGAGTATTAGGGGGCAAAACTAGTTGGTTAGGTTAGGTTAGAATGCACTAATGTGTCCAGTCGGCAACACCATATGTAAACACACTGTCTTGGGTACCTTACAGCAGAAATATTTGTAATAAAATATCTTTAAAAATATTTTTAAAAATTAATATGGGGCTCCTAGAACCTAACCCCCCTATTTTCTATCTATCTATCTATTGCCAGACACTATAATCCCGTAAAGAGTGGCCATTTGACACTGAGTTAGTTGTTTTACAGGGAGGGGCACTAACCCTCCACCAACCCACTTGTTGACACGTAGGGAGCACGTATGGTTTGGTTATATGGTTACCACCCAGCGCTGTAAATGCTTTGTGGCTTACAGGAAACCATTAGGCTTGTCACTCAATGTAAAGCCACCTGTAAAGGAAAGAAAAACAATAAGAAGTGACAGGAAAGATGGGAGAAATAGGAAGAGAGAAGGGCAGGCACAGAAAATGAATGATAAAGGCTAAGGAAGAAGTAGGCAGCACTGCAACAAGTAAGTGGATGATGGTCGCCACCACCTACCACAATCCCCCATTTTACATGTATATATGTCACATTTTAGCGCGAAAATTGATTTTGCATTAGGTTCTGCATAACCTATCTCGTGTTTTATGAAAACTGTACTGCACTCCTGTTGCTTAACTCGGATTTGTATCCGAATTAAAATTATTTGTCCGGTGTCCAAAAAGATCCAAGTTATCCAATATCCGAATTATATGGATCCGAAATAGAGAGGGTTTACTGAGTGAATACAGTAATCCCTCTACTTCCGGACGCCCACTTTCCGGACATCCCCACTTACCGGACATTGTGGGCCTAGACCATCGGAACCGAAAAATGGCCAAAAAAAGAAAAAAATCCCCCCAAAATCCGAATTTTTTCCCACCTGTAATTTGAAATTGCCGCGCGGCGCCAAACAGCTGCTTACACCATCGCCCCTTCACCCCTTCCTTCCTCCCTCCTCCCCCCTTCCCTGTCAGGGTTGCCGTTTGGTATTTTTCATTACCAAATGTGGGCCAATTTGGTAATGAAAAATTCGTTTGGTAATGAATCAGAATAATGCATTACCAAATGGATTTTCCACATGTATGAGGATACACAGAATGGAGATGGTGGATTGTTTGCTCTCTCAGATTAATCTGCTACCCTACATAGTGTGAAAATAATCAACATGCTGTTAATTATAAGGAGAGTGATTACATGTATTTCCACTTGTTTATATAATTAGTGAAGAATAAATGCTAGCTTTACGAATTTGGTAAGGAAAAGTTAAATTTGGTAATGAAAGTTGAGGAGATTGGTAATGTGGCCGTTGCGATTTGGCAACTCTGTTTCTCCGACATCAACAGTTACTCCCAAACTTCGATTGTGAACAGATCCTTATCGCACTGGAAGCCACACGTGCTCGTTTTTTGTGAATAAACAGTGAATATACTGCAATACCTCACCTCTAGACCACATGGGAATTTACAGTGTTGTGCAGTGTTAAGAAATTTGAACTTAGAGTGCAAAGGATCAACTGTGGCGTGCAAATTGGCAGTTTATCTGACGGTTAGAACTGCAGTGGTGCAGTTAAGAACAATGTGCAGTGTTAAACAATTATAACTCACAGTGCAAAGAATTAAGTGCAGCACAACACTGGATTACTGTACGTGCTTCAAGAGCATTTTCACCACTGCCAAAACCTTAGGAAGGCAGCCACAAACATGACGTAAGTACCCTGGCTGAGGTACAGTCACTTCTAATTCCTCATTCTTTGGTTCCTTTTCATTTATTTCATGCTTAATGTCCATTATTGGTGTGAATAGGGTCTTAAATAGGTTTAAATAGGTGCTATGCATGTCCGGTAGGGAGTTATTTAGGTGGCTTTCAAAGTTAGGCTGGGTTAGGGTCTATCAGTACCAGTCCAGGAGGCTGGTGCCCACTATCCGGACAGGACCACTTTCCGGACATGCCTTTGGCTCTATTACGTCGGACAGTGGAGGGATTAATGTAAATATATATATGTATACACAGTATATGTACATATGTGCATTCCGTAAAACGTCCAAATTTTCCGAAGCTGAGAACAAGCATCTGACATACTCTCCCTAAGCTTAAAAAATTATTATTCAGCTTTGGCCCAGTGAGTCACTGGTTAACCCCTTAACCGCGGGGCGTCACTTTCGTGACGCTCGGCTACAATGGATCATACCGCAGGGCGTCACTTTTGTGATTCTGTGTTATTTTGAATTATCCCGGGCTCTCAAGTGGTGGCTTGTATCATCTATCAGTACTGCCAATGTCCAACACTAGTCAGCACTCCAAATCTCATCTGTACTCCCATCCATTGTTGACATTTTAGCTATTTTACCCCCTTCGTGACTCACCTCCCTACCTCCCCTCCATTACCCTCTCCTCTCACCTCCCACGCCGCGCTGCGCTACGGAAATTTCCCCCTTCTTTTTTCACAGATTTCATCCACTGAAATAAGCCCTATGCCCTATATTTTTACCAAATAATATATACCAAAAAAAAAACAGGTAAGTGATAGTGTTATACTCCAGAAATTGGCTAATTATCATCTGACAAAACCTCACGTGCATTCATTCGCTACATTACCACGATAATTTCCCCTTTGATTTATGCCTTGTAATCGATGTCTGTAATAAAAATATATATCAGAAAGGAAGGGAGAATCCTAATTGACATTTACATTCACCTGGAACTACCTATTTCTTTATTTATTGCCGAGATTTTCTACCTATAAAAAATTAGCCTGTAAGTTAGCAGCAGTCAGCCTAAAGTGTCATTGTCAACCCTTCCCTTCTCAGATAAGCCGCGGCATTTAGTTCCTTGTCCTCCACTGTAGAGACAACATGCCGCACTCGCGCCCCGCCATTCCTGCCACTTCTGCGCCCATTGCAAAAGGGCCCCATGACCTCTACGCCAAAGAAAAGTGTTGAGGCAAGCAGGAAAGGCCTCAGTGACTCTGCAGTGGCACGAGAACTTGCAGAATTGTCCATGATAATGATGGACAGTGACTATGACGATTCGGGTGAATCGTGTGATGAGCCAGGTGAGGTTATCGCGCCAGAAACAGCGACAACAAGTGCTTCTACAAGTGAATTAGTGTCTAGCTCCAAGGGAAAGGAGCCTTTAGTGCAGGAAGGACAAGAATTTGGGAAGGGAGTGAAAAGGCGGCGTGTTAGCCCCAGAACAATGCCCCCACGTGACCCAGCCCGCCATGAGTCACGAGTGCTTTCACCTCCCCGTTCCCCAAGCCCCGCTTTACTCATCTCGTCATCATCGTCGGCTGAGTTATCTTCGGAGTCTTCATCGTCGGAGTCACCACCAGCATCAACAGTGAAGGCAGGCCGTAGAGGTAAAGGTAGATCTAAGAGAGTGAAAAGTAGTGTAGCTAGTAGGGTAAGGGCTGCTAGTGCTGTACGGCAACCTAGGGTCAGTGAGAGTGACCTTGACAGAGATAAGCCTCCCTCACAGCCAACCTCCACCACCACCACCACCACCCGTCCTCCACCGCCACGCCAGGGAATCCTGGACACCTTCGCGTGGATGGAAGGGTCAGATTTTGTCCCCGAAAATCTGGTTTTCGATGAGAGCTCGTCAGGAGTTCAGCCTGCCTTCACTATGGACGAAAATGCTGAGTGTGTCGACTACCTTTTGGCCTTCCTAGATGACGAAGTCATGCAGCACATATGTGATGAGACCAACAGGTACGAATCACAACGTGCTGCTAGTGGTACAGGTGCAGCCAAGATGCAACAGTGGACCATGCTGGGAGTGAAGGAGCTGTATGCGTTCTTTGCCCTCATGCTTCTTATGCCACACTCCAAGAAGCATGAGTTGGAAGAATACTGGTCCATGGACCCCTTACTACCCTCACCGACCTTCAATAAGTACATGGCCAGAGATCGCTTCCGGAACATCATGGGAAACCTGCACTTTGCCGACAATGATGTACCTTCCCAAACCGACCCACTCTGGAAGATCCGGGAGATTCTGAACAGAATGAAGGATAAGTTCATGTCATTCTTCCACCCATTTCAGAAGGTTGTCATTGATGAATCCTTGGTTTTGTTCAGAGGACGTCTTCGGTTTGTTCAGTACATTCCAAGCAAACGCCATCGCTTTGGAATTAAGTTCTTTGTACTGTGCGACTGTAAGACGGGGTACATCCTTGACTTCGTCATATATTCAGCCAGCACTGTCGATCTCGATAAAACTCACCCCCTTGGCTTCTCAGGCTGTGTAGTGAAAGTGCTCCTAGAAAAGTATTTTGGTGGGAATCATGTGCTGTATACAGACAACTACTATACAGCACCGAAACTTGCCAAATACCTTTCTGAGCACGGCATTGGCTCCTGCGGCACTGTGAAAAGTAATCGTGCCAACTTCCCCAAATTCCCAGAGGCGGGAAACTCGCAGCGAAGAGACGTGCACCTACGCAAGTGTGAGAAGATGCTGGCAATAGGGTGGCATGACAAGAGAGTCGTGCACATGCTCACCACCGTACATAAGGGGGAGATAAGAGACATTGGGAAGGTAGACCGTAGGACAGGCGAACCTGTGATGAAACCTGATGCTGTGTTGGACTATAATATCAACATGCGGCTGGTGGACAAGTCCGACATGATGATTGGTGAGATCGACTGCCTCAGGAAGAATACTAGGTGGTACAGGAAAGTTTTTCTGCATCTCATAGATATGACGATGCTGAACGCCTTCATCCTGTACAAGATGAAGGTCAAGCCACCCAAGTCCTTCTCCCTGAGGTTGTTCGCCAGGACTTGTGTCCAGCAGCTGCTGGAAAGATATGGTAGGGTGCAAGCAGCAACTCCAAGGCGCCATCCAGTTACACTTCCCGACCGACTTGAGCAGAGGGCGTATATGGATCGGCACAGACTTGAGCTAATGCCTGCCACAGGGAAAAGGAAGGCTGCGATTCGCAGGTGTCAGGTGTGTGCGCATACCACACGCCGCACACCTGAGCATAAACGCACCTCTTGGCAGTGCGCTGAGTGCCAGGTTCCCCTCTGTGTTACCTGCTTCTTTGATTATCACAGCCAGAAGCAGTTCTAACAGTGCAAGTGTGGAAGCAGAATTATTTGGAAATAATGTGTAAATAATGTGTAAATAGCAGGTGAAAGCAATGGATGTTCAGTTCATATGATTGAACAGTGTATTATAGTTTTATCTTACTGAAAGTGACAGTGAATAACATAGTGTAAGTAAAATAGCAGGGTAAATATTGAAAATAGAATAGAAAATGTAAATAGTAATGTAAGTAATTAGTAATATAAGAATATGAGTACAAATAATTTATGTTATAACAGTGAGAGTGAATCCGTGGCTCTCTACGTATTTTACTGACTGAAAAATTGAATGACTTCAGTGACAACAAACTAATATGACTGAAGGAAACTTATGGAGAAAGACTCCAGATATATATAAGTGTGATATAGTCATAGAAATATAAAGTGTGAGGGATTTTATGAATAATAAATGACAGAGTGCCTAGAGCGAACTAGCGCAAGTGCGACGATCAGACGCGCTCGTAATTTCCATTGCTTTCACAGTGTTTTTTTTTTTAGTATGGATCCCAAACTACTTGAAAATTGTAGAATAGTGTTTACAGTGTTTGTATCTGGCTGTGGTAATCATATTACGGGTTGTCGCGAAGTGTAAAGTGGAGACTTAGTTACCCTACTTCAGAGGTCTCCACAAGTCCTAAGGTAACCGACGAAGGCTCAACAATCATTCCAGGAGAAAGCTGAAGGTATGTGCAATAAGCATATGTAATTTTATTATTCTAGGACTAATAACTGATTTTTGGCAAATATTTTTTGAGAATCTGTCGGAGCCCAAATAACCCCGCGGGACACGCAAGTCACTGGTAAACAAGCCCGCGGTGTAGGGGTTAAAGATGGTTTTTAAACAACGAAAAATTAACAACCACACGTTTTCCATCGTTTGCAATACAGTAAGGTAGGGCACCAGGTCTCCCGACATCCAGATTGGTTAAACACACTTTCATGGCAGCCATCAAATATTCCTGTGACTGAACATTAGCAACAAAAAAATGCATTTTCACACCCTCCAGCGCCACAAATTTTGGATTCTTGCCACTGTGACGCCAGCACCAACACTTTCAGCCTGCTTCCCACACATGTTCAGTGTGTCCACAAGCTGACTGTTACACTTTCGCGACCTTGATAAAGTAACTGATGGAAATGTCATCTTGTGCTTCAAGTGCAGCTGAGGTGGACCGGGTGATGTGGAAGCGGTGTATGAAGGCGTGAACCCAGAATAGCAGGTGAAAAAGGAAAGGCCAAGTGTGACTACCGCAAGGGGATGAAAAAACGCAAGTATGACGACAAGTAAAAAAATAAATCGTGGCTGAAATGGAGGAATTTTCAGGCTTTGTGGAGGAGTAATGGAGGCAAGCTTCAAGCGTGAGGCAAAAAAGTGAATGTGCTGCATCAAAGGGTGCAACAAGAAAGGAGTGGTGGTAATGGAGACAGTGCTGGAGGGAGTGGTGGTGATGGAATCTGCTGGAGGCAATGGTGGTGATGGAGATAGTGTGGAGGCAGTGGTGATGATGGAGACAGTGTTGGAAACAATGGTGGTGATGGAGACTGCTGGAGGCAGTGGTGGTGATGGAGACAATCTTGGAGGCAGTGGTGGTGATGGTGACAGTGTTGGAAACAATGGTGGTGATGGAGACAATCTTGGAGGCGGTGGTGGTGATGGTGAGTGTTGGAGGCAGTGGTGGTGATGGAGACAGTGTTGAAGGCAATGGTTGTGATGAAGACAGTGCTGGAGGAAGTGGTGGTGATGCAGTGCTGGAGGAAGTGGTGGTGATGGAGACAGTTTTGGAGGCAGTGGTGGTGATGGAGACAGTGTTGGAGGCAGTGGAGGTGATGGAGATGGTGTTGGACGCAGTGGTGGTGATGGAGATGGTGTTGGAGGCAGTGGTGGTGATGGAGATGGTGTTGGACGCAGTGGTGGTGAGGGAGACAGTGTTGGAGGCAGTGGTGGTGATGGAGATGGTGTTGCAGGCAGTGGTGTGATGGAGACGGTGTTGGAGGCAGTGGTGGTGATGGAGACGGTGTTGGAGGCAGTGGTGTGATGGAGATGGTGTTGGATGCAGTGGTGGTGAGGGAGACAGTGTTGGAGGCAGTGGTGTGATGGAGACGGTGTTGGAGGCAGTGGTGTGATGGAGACGGTGTTGGAGGCAGTGGTGTGATGGAGATGGTGTTGGAGGCAGTGGTGGTGATGGAGACGGTGTTGGAGGCAGTGGTGTGATGGAGACGGTGTTGGAGGCAGTGGTGTGATGGAGATGGTGTTGGAGGCAGTGGTGTGATGGAGACGGTGTTGGAGGCAGTGGTGTGATGGAGATGGTGTTGGAGGCAGTGGTGTGATGGAGACGGTGTTGGAGGCAGTGGTGGTGATGGAGACGGTGTTGGAGGCAGTGGTGGTGATGGAGACGGTGTTGGACGCAGTGGTGGTGATGGAGATGGTGTTGGAGGCAGTGGTGGTGAGGGAGACAGTGTTGGAGGCAGTGGTGTGATGGAGATGGTGTTGCAGGCAGTGATGGTGATGGAGACAGTGTTGGAGGCAGTGGTGTGATGGAGACGGTGTTGGAGGCAGTGGTGTGATGGAGATGGTGTTGGAGGCAGTGGTGTGATGGAGACAGTGGTGGTGATGGAAACAGTGTTGGAGGAAGTGGTGGAGACAGTGTTGGAGGCAGTGGTGGGACCCACTAGCCCAACCCAAAACCTTGGCTATCCACATACAGTACAAGTCCATTATGGCCTTCACCCTGGTCTTTCTAGTGAGTGTTTTATTTGAATGGGGGGAGTGTGTTGTGTGTTACACACGTAAGTATTATTGCCAATAAATTCTGTACTTAAGTGTATTGTACTCTATTTTTATGATGTTTTTATGTTTTATTGTTAGTTACTTTATGATTTAATGTGTTAACAGCAACATTTCAGGTAACTTTAGGATGTATTTGAAGTAGGAAATACACCAAACAGGTGTGATTTCTTACAGACCTGGTCCCTATTAGCTTATTTCCCATAAGGTCAATGCTAAAACTTTGGCAAAATCAACACTGGCGGCACGTTTGACAGTCCCTCTTAGGAGCCAAACCTGATGCCCTACTGTACTTACATTGGAATATCATTACAGTATTATGATTTTTACGCTTAATATCATCAACCCTGTTACCGTTGTTGGCACAATCAATTACTGTATTCTGACTACCTTCAAATGATAATGTCGGGCAAGGAGAAATCCCAGGAGTCAAAGGCTGATACTGAACCATAATCGTTATTAATTCCTTCATTAAGAAAGGATTCTCCTAAGCTGGATACAACTTTCCGGTGTTACCAAGAATAACACACAAAAGGAGTCCCGGTACTAAAGCAGTTCATGGAGACCGTTTGTTTTTCGCAACCCTTCAGCACCAAAGGCTTCTGCTAAGATAAGTAAATCTGACCAGCATAGCAAGAACAATATAGGTAACAGTATAACATCCTGGTACAGTACTGAAAAAATTAATGGAGACTGTTTATACCCCTTCACTTACAAAAGATTAACCTACTGTAAAAAAAAAAAAAAAAAAAAAAAAAAAAAAAAACTAGTACTTCAGGTGTTAATGCAACATAACCTCACCTTCTCCACAGCATTAATTTGCTGTTGGGGAGTCTGAGGATGAAGCAGCTCCTCATAAGCTTTTTGTACTTCATCTCCAGCTGTGGCTGTAAAAGGTAAAATAAAATCAGAAATGGAAGGGGAAAGGGAATGAATGAAAGAGTGAGAGACCCATGCATCAGGCAGATCTGTCACATTCATTTCCAAGAGGAAGAAAGGCACTTATGATGATGAGGATGACAAAATAATTGATATGAAAGTACACCAGACCCTTACTATAACAGACCAAATGGGGAAAAGCCAGGTCCATTAAAATCGATAGTTTGTTACATCTGAGGGGTCCCCACCTGAGGTGGGATTTCGAACATGTTTGAATATAAATGAGCACAACATATCTAGTGCTAAAAATGTAAACTATACCCATTTTACACTAATTTGACCCATAATTTCATCCTTTTGCAACTTATATCACATTCTTGTCATAGCATTTCTTCATGACTAGTACAGTAATACTGTAGTCTCTTATTACAACTCAGCAATCATAGTATCAAGCTAGGTTGGAGTTCAAAGGGTAGGAAATATGTACAGTCATGGTCATAAACAGGAAACACGTACAGTAGTGGTCATAAATAATCACCTATCATCCAGTACCATGTGCCTCAGGCTGGCTCCTTTATGCACGGCAAGTCACAATGGAGTAAGAGGAACTGAGAGGGAGAGGCCAGAGAGAGAAGGGAAGGTGGGTTGGGGGACAAGCGATGGTGCAGGGGTGGGGTGTGAGAGGGGAGGGAGGGCAGGTAGGGGAGGGAGAATGAAATGCGAAGTGGTGGTCACATTGTTTGTCTATTTTCTTTCATTCGGGGTATGATATAAAGGAGTTAATATTTAGTAGATAATGCTGCATAATACCTTATATAGCAGCATCAGTTAACAAGCTTTAGATAGGTGGTGAAAACAAGGGTTGGCTCGTGACAGAAATATACTGATGTGACAGATCAAACATTATTGTAATATGTAACTAGCTGTTTTTTGTCAGAGGAAAATATCATTCTGAGGTGATGAGAGGGTGCTGGGGTTGTTGAATGGCCATTCAAACCCATACTGGCATAGAGTCCATGCAACAGATTATGAGAGATATTATCATTATATCCACCCATGTGCACAGACATCAGATTTATTTACCTTTTGTGCACAATTATTTTAAATAGCCTTTTCATACAGAGATGCCAAAAAATATACGACATGATGGTGACTGTATACAGGGAGTGTATACCAAGGATGATCATATTTACTGTGGACACAGCCATGTCAAAGACTGTATATGATATTTACTGTAGTCCCAAAATCATTACATGTAAGGACAAAGGATACTTCTTACACAAACACTACAGAAGTCAAAGCCATCCACCATTCTGTGTACGAAGTCAAAATACACGGATAAAATATCCGGCTCGGCACTGTTTTATCTGTCGTGTCAGTTTATTTCTCTCACGAGCCAGCCCTTAAGCTTGTTATCTGACGTCACTATACATGGGGTAATGCAACATTATCTACCAAATATTAACTCCTTCATATCATGCCCTGAATGAAAGAAATAGACAAATAATGTGACCACCACTTTGCATTTCATTCTCCCTCCCCTACCTACCCTCCCTTCCCTCTCTCACCCCATCCCCACACCATCAGTCATCCCCCAACCCACTTTCCCTTCTCTCTCTGGTCCCTACCTCTCAGGTCCTCTTACTCCACTGTGACTTGCCATGCATAAAGGAGCCAGCCTGAGGCACAGGGTACTGGAGGATAGGTGATTATTTATGACCACAACTGTACCGCGACCTCCTGCACCCCATTTAATGGACATTGTTTGTTGTAACTGACCTAGTTTGGTGGGCTTCATGGCATCCGCTAAATCCAATATCCGGCATACCTGGGTCCGTTATACCAAGAGTTAACTTGTATATCTTTTACTGTATCAGTTTTCCTTCATTTTCAATTATATAGGCTCCAACGTGCTTGCATACATCCACCTTAATCATCTAATGGTGGCTCCCCATGCTGCCTGATCTCTGGCAAACTCCCACTTCTGATCCTTATCCCTGAGGTCACACTCCATGACCTTGTCCCAGGTCTTTTTTGGACCACCTCTCACAACCCTACCCCCAGTATTCACACTTTTCACCTTCTGCACCCAACTGTCATCCCCCATCCTCTCCACATGCCCAAACCATCTCAATCTACCCCTCCTCATCACAACACCAGTACACTCCAGTCCCATCCTTCCTCTCAACACTTTTATCATAAACCTACAGCCCCTAGGCCTCTCATTCAAGGATGCATTGCACATCCACCTAATCACTGTCATTTCTGAATGTTTGAGCCTGTGAACATCCTCTTCCTTAACTGTCCAGTTCTCACTACCATAGTATTACACTCCTAACACAAGCCCCATATGAAGATCCCTTAGCATGGAGGGAAAGCCCTCTCAACATCAGGAAAGGCAACAGCTCCCTGAACTTCTTCCAACGACATCTCACTCTAGCCACAGAGCTGGCTCCAGCTCCACCTCCAGCACCTAATATGTCTCCCAAGTAACAAAACTCTTTCACACACTGCTGAGTTTCACCAGCAAAATCATCCTATCATGCCTGACAATGTCCTTGTTTAACTCTTATCAGTCAGGACCTGACCTGAAGACTGCCAGAAGGGACTTAAGTCTACTTACTCTTAAACTTACTCACTGCACATTTAATAGTACAGTATTCCCCTGATTATCTGAAATCATATTCCTGACAAATAACATTACCCAACAAAGCAAAAAGCTGGCTGAATTAAAGCAATAACAGCTCTTTTTGAGGAATGAATCAACAGTGCACCACTAATCATACAGAAATAAACAACAAACTTTGTTACAATACTACAGTATGGTATGTACAGTACAAAATACAGTAGCTGTACATTTTACAGTAAAATACTGTGTTGTGCTGTATGTCATTCATTTAATGCACTCCTGAATGTCTATTTTTTTCAGTAAGAATTCCTGTGCATACAGTATACTGTATCAACAGCACAGTATACAGTAACAGACTGTACCATGACATTTTATTAGGAAAACTATATCTAGGGTTGTTATTTCTATGTTTGGATAGTTTTAATGTACAATATAGAGTTTTTGATCAATCTTTTTCTGTGTCTGTCCTCCTCTCTTCCTATTTCTCACATCTTTCCTGTCACGTTTAATTACTCTTCTTTCATTTTCAGGTGGCTTTACATTGAGTGACAAGCCTAACAGTTTCCTGTACACCAGGAAACCTTTTACAACGCTGGGTGGTAACCATTTAACCAACCCTTACATGTTCCCTATGTGTGAACAAGTGGTTGGCAGAGAGTTACCCTCCCCGTAAAACAACTAACTCAAATGGCCATCCCTTACGGGATTATGGTATCTGGCTATATATATAGACAGATAGATAGATACACCCCCCTGCAGAGGAGGGTTACTGTACTTGTTATTAAGGCATTACACTTCTAATAAGCAGATATCTGTACTCTGTTTCTAAGGGTCCAGGAAACAGAATTTCATTTTGCAAGGTGAAATAAATCTATACACAGAGTGTCTCTCACATGGTTATGAACTGTGTTGACAGCACTGGATAGAAAAAAAAAGCTGAGGTATTCAAAACACCTACACAGTGATATGGCACACAATGTCATAGGTGGAAAAACACCGTCACACAAACAAACACTGTGTCATGCCGAGTCAAAGTGTGCTATAATTATCCTCAACAAGGTGTGTGCATTGAAAAGTGACAAATTATTTATTCTGATAAAGATTACGTGGATGTGCAATGCATCCTTGAATGCAAAGCCTGGGAGGGTTAGGTTTACGATGGAAGAGTTGAGAGGAGGGATGGGGCTGGGTGTATTGGTGTTCTTATGAGGAGAGGTAGATTGAGATGGTATGATCATTTGGAGAGGATGGGTTATGACAAATGGGTGCAGAAAGTGAGAAGTGTGAACACTGGGGGTAGGTCTGCGATAAGCAAACCAAAAAAGCCTTGGAACACAGTTGTAAAGTGTGACATCAAGGATAAGTGACTTTATAGGGAGGCTGCGAGAGATCATGCAGCATGAAAAGCCGCCATTAGGTGACCAAGTCTGATGTATGCAAGCATGTGGGAGCCTTTATATATATACATATATATATATATATATATATATATATATATATATATATATAAACAGTGTGAGGAGTAGAGTGTTTCCAAGGTTGATTGTGGGGCTGTTGTTATCACCCACCTTTAGAAGGCGAAGCAATAATGTTTTTGGCTGCCTCTGTGTGTGTGTGTGTGTGTTCCCATTACATCTCATGAACAACTTGAGCTATCAACATGAAACCTTCAGGGTATCAAGATACTGTATGGTCAAAATCATGGCTGAGTTTGAAAATGAGCACTCAAGGTCAAGGTCAAAGTCATCAAAATGGATGACAAAGGTCAACTTGTTTTTATCATCCGCCTTTAACACCATTATATCTCATGAATGGCTTGAGCTATCAACATGAAACCTTCAGGGTATCAAGATATGGCCAAAATCTTGGATGAGTTCAAAAATGGGCACTCATGGTCAAGGTCACCAAAATGGCTGACAAAGGTCAACGTTTTTATCACACGCCTTTAGCACCAGTATATCTCGTGAACGGCTTATCAACATCAAATCTTCAGGGTATCAAGATATAACCTAAATCCTGGACTTGGCCAACAGCATATTCTGGCTGGCGATTAGCAATCAGCTTCTGAATGCTTTTCTTTCACTGTTGCTGTTGTTTCTTAACCTCAGTTCATCTAATCAGGCAGCCCCATCAACCACAAGTAAGCAACTATCCTTATGGGGTTGTCCTATAGGTTCTCTACACTGTTAATGTTGTATCTGCACCTTAGTGTAGCATGTGCTGTACAGTGCTCTGCTATGTGTGTGTTGTGTGGGCCTATTCTGCAAGTTGGGCACATGTCATCTGTAATTCCACCCATCCCAAAACATACATACCTGAGGACTCATTTCTGGCACTGATCCACCCTCTGATACTGTTGAATCCACTTCAGTAACCAGTGCTATGTGATTTATGTTGCATTTGTCATATCAGCTGTTCTGATTTAACCATTTCATTCAACACCTAATGTGTATATAGGTCAAATTAATATCTGAGATAGTGTATCAAATGTACCTGACAGTCCTTGAAATGAACTTGAATTTTTACAGTACACAGACTGTATAACATTTTTATTGGATCTACTGGGTCTCCTGACACCGGATGTAGCACCATGGTCCCCACTACCTCCACCAAACATAATTCTGGTGAACAGATGTGTGGTCCACCTCACAAATAACTTTCTTAACGGGCACATACTTTTAGTTTGGTTTCCTCTTCCACTATGTGGATCCTACCCACCACTAAAGTACATTACCATCATACTGTATTCTATCTATCGCCAGACGCCTCAATCCCGTTCGGGGTGGCCACAAACAAATCGCCTCCACGTCGCCGTCCCCTGCCATTTCACTGCCCTGCTCCCAACTCACACCCCCCTCTTTCATATACCTCTCCACCCCATACTGTATTGCAACAGAATAATGATAAATGATGAAATGTACGAATTTCCACTGGCCATTCAGCTAACAATTTATCCTTTTTGTTCTTTCTTTTCTTATTTCTGGATTGTACCCTTTCATTTCAATTGAAGGAGGAGGAATATACAAAGGAAAGCAAACAGCAACAGACCTTATGGTCCTTTCAAGGCTACTTGTTACAGAGTTGACTTTGACAAAGAGATCTAATTCTACAAGCTGAAGGATAAAGATAGTAAAGCAAGAAGGCTCCCCCCACCTCTAAACCCTACAGTTAAAACTGGCAGGAAAAAATGAGACAGTCCACCATGCAGCATGAAAAAACTGACAGGGAAATTTCATAGGAAAGATTGAAAAGGAGAAGTTACATTTAATACAGTACTTTATCTATAGGCTACCAGTCTGAATACTCAAATAAATAAATAACTACGGCATGACATTATGTGCAGGTATGTCGAGTTAACGGGGTATCTGTAGACACAATGTGGAAACTGCACAGTGTGGATGTTCAGGAGTGGTGCAGCAGCTTTGCCTGGTGCTTTCAAAGTAGGCATCAGTCAATGAGGCCCCAGCTCCATTCACTCCACTGTGACAAGGAACTTTCCCATGCAGGACAAGTACACAAATTACCTCCTGAAGCACAGAACCCTGGTACATTTTAAAAAATCCCAATGGTGGTCCCTTAACTAACAGTGACCCTCAGTGACACACAGCCCATCACAGATCGAAAGTAAGAGTAGTGACTGTTAACTTAGGACTATCTATGCAGATCCTAGCCTGTGAGTATATTACGTTATTTGCATTTAATAAACTGTAAAGTGCATAATGACGTGATGCAACACTATGTACCGGTATGTTAAGTTTATGGGAAATCTTGTAGACAGGAGGGGAATGAACATAAACGTAGCTCCGTTCACTCCACTGTGACAGGGAACTTTCCCATGCGGGACAAGCACACAACTTGCCTCCTGAAGCAGTGACCCCTCATACATTAAAAAAAATCCTGATAGTGGTCACTTAACTAACAGAGACCCTCAGTGATCCACAGCCCATCACAGGTTGAAAGTAAGAGTAGTGACCGTTAACTCAGGGCTATCTGTGTAGATCCTAGTCTGTGCTTATACTACTTTAACTGCATTTAATAAATTGATAAATATATAATGACATGACACAATGCTATGTACTGTACTAGTATGTTAAGTCTACGGGTTGTCTTGTAGACAGGAGGTGCATGAACTTACTCGTACCTGGTAAAAGCAATTTATTCGGACAGAAATAGTCAGCTGAGGATTCTTGTGCAAGTACTTATCTATTTTGCTTTCAGATGTCTTAACTGAAATACGTTCACGGTACCTAAGGGTAATCTGTTCCAGATATTTATGACTCTGTTGAAAATATTTTGCTTCATGGGATTAGAAATGCTTTCCCATAATTTTGCAGCCATTAGTCCTGGTCTGATTCAACCAGCCTAATTCAAAACATATATTCATGTCCAATAAAACAATAGCGATGATATCCAGGGGTGGTGGCAGTACTGTCAAAAATGAGGGAGTGTGGCCATGCACAGTTTGCCACAACGGCGTGGGATGTAATTCCATCTTGTGCGGTGTTTGTGATAAATAGGTGCACAAGAGATATGGTGGTATCGGAGGCAGACTGAGATAATGCTGATTTTATGTGTGCGATGTGTCGGGGAGAACAGGTGGAGATTGTCAGGCATGAAAGGATTGAATATGCTGGTGAATCTCTTGAGTGTGTGGAAGAGTTTTGTTACTTGGGAGACATGTTGTGTGCTAGAGGTGGGGCTGGAGCTAGCTCTGTGGCTAGGGTGAGAAGTGGTTGGAAGAAGTTCAGGGAGCTGTTGCTTCTCCTGACATTGAGAAGACTCTCCCTACGTGCTAAGGGGTCCTTGTATGCAGCATGTGTTAAGAGTGTAATGCTGTATGGTTGTGAGACCTGGGCAGTAAAGGAGGAGGATATTCACAGGCTCAAACGTACAGAAATGACAATGATTAGGTGGATGTGTAGTGCATCCTTGTGTGCAAGGTCTGGGGGGGCTGGGTTTACGATGGAAGAGTTGAGAGGTAGGATGGGACGGGAGTGTATTGGTGTTGTGATGAGGAGAGGTAGATTGAGATGGTTTGGGCATGTGCAGAGGATGGGGGAGGATAATTAGGTGAGGAAGGTGAGAAGTGTTAATATTGGTGGTGGGGTTATGAAGGGTAGACCAAGAAAGACATGGGACGAGGTCATTAAGTGTGACCTCAGGGTTAAGGGACTGAACAGGGAGGTTGCAATAGATCATGCAGCATGGAAAGCCACAATAAGGTGACCAAGGTCTACGCATGCAAGCATGTTCGAGCCTTTAAAAACGAAACGACATGAAACGAAGTTGTCATATTCCTTCATGATTTTGAAAACTTCAATAAGGCCACCAATTAACCTGTGTTTTGTTAGGCTAAATAATTTAAGTTCTTCAAGGTATTCGTCACATGGTTTGCTTCTCAATCATGGTATCATATTGTGATTCTTCGCTGTATTTTTTCTAATTTTTCTATGTCCCTTCTGTAGTATGGAGACCAGACCTGCACACAATACTCGAGACAGGGAAACATCAGCAAGCTGTACAAGGCAAGTATGACTTTTTCCAATTTAAACTTGAAAATTTTTCCAATAAAACCCACCTCCTTGTTTGCAATTTTAACCACCTCGGTGCTCTGCTTACTCGGTTTTAGGTCATTTGATATTTTCACACCAAGATCTTTTTCACTGTGTGTACCTGATAACTGAGTATTGTTCATTTTGATATTCGCATGGACGCTGTTATTTCCAATATGGAGTACTTTGCATTTTCCTATGTCGAAGGTCATCTGCCATTTTTCTGTCCAGCTTGCCAAAGTATTAAGGTCATTTTGTAATTGCTGCCACTGTAACACTGCAGCTGTTTTACTGGTTATTTTAGTATCGTCTGTATATCAGGATATTTTACAATTTAAAGTCTCATCTATGTCATTTAAATACAGTGGGGCACCAATTTTCGCGCCTAATTGGGTCCAAAAATAATGCGCGAAAGTGGAATTAGCGAAAGTTGGGGCATTGTCTTTATGGCAAATAGGCTAATTGGTTCCCCGTTATCCTAAAGTAACATCAGATTTTCATTTTCACTTGCAATACAGTACATCAAATCACTATTGTACATTGCATTGTGAGATACAAACAATAAAAACTGTACAGTACACATTATATGAGGAGAAACATACCACAGAGACCAGGTTGAGGTTTCTTCACTCCAACACGATACTCTCTTTTAGCCTTGGCCTTTCCTCCCGACTTTGAATGTCCCGGCCACTTTTTATCACCACCACTGCCTCCCGGCCCTCCCCCCACACCGCCAGGCTCTCCCCCCACACCACCAGGCCCTTTCCCCACACTACCAGGTATAGTAGAGGCCATTGAACCGTGAGAATCCAACACAATGGAGCTAGCACGCTCGTACACAATGGCGGGAATGGGTGGACAGAGTGTTGACATGACGTCATTCAAGATGGCGGTGGGTTGCGGGCGGGCGGTGCAGGAAATTCAAAGTTCAAAATATTGTCCCAAACCCAAAATTTGTGCGCGAAAATCAATTTTTTTTCAAGCGAAAGTGGAAGTTAGGGAATATTTGGTGCATGCCGCGAAAGTGGATTCCGCAAATCCTGCTGTAGCGAAAGTTGGTGCACTACTGTAGATAACAAAAAGTATCAGCCCAAGTACTGACCCCTGGGGAAGGCCACTAATCACATTATGCCATTTGGATTCCTTTCTGCTTAGCACAACTTGTTGTTTTCTATCTAAAAGCCAATCTCAAAACAATTTCTGCGTACAGTAAAAGTCCTCTAATCCGAATGGCAGAGGACTGAGGGTCTTTCAGACTATTGTTTTTTTTCTGGACTATAGGGAGGGCCCTTCAAAAACATTAGAAACATGTACATGACCATTAAATAAACACTTAAAATGATATGGGTTATTGTTTTGGACAATGCATAGAAGCGTAGCTGAACAGTTACAAGTAAGTACATCCCAGTCCAAAGGCAAGTACATCCCAGTCCAAAGGCAAGTACATCCCAGTCCAAAGGCAAGTACATCCCAGTCCAAAGGCAAGTCCAAGCCAGATAAATCCTTAGATAAAGCCCAGAAAAAAATAAATAAATAAATTTCACCTTGAAAAATTCGGAGTACTGAGGTATTCGGATTGTTGGTTGTCAGATTGGAGGACTTTCACTGTATTTCCTTTTTTCCATGGGCTACTATTTTGCTTACAAGACACTTGTGAGGGACAGTGTCAAATGCTTTCTAAAAGCCGAGGTAAATTATATCTACTGCTCTTGAGTTGTCATAGGATTTGTAAACATCATGGAAGAAGTCCAGTAAGTTAGTTAAGCATGAATGTCAATGTCAATCCATGCTGCTAGTCTTTGATTATATATGTATATTTTCCTTGATAATTAACTATTTCATCTCTTATGATTGTTTCCATTAACCCGCCCCGTGCCAGCGAAGTATACAGGCGGCCCTCCACATAACTTTTGCGGGTCTCGCAAATTCGCAGATTGCCCCTCTGTGAAGCCAAGACTGAATATAATGGGTATGATTGTAAGAAGTTGGAGTATATATGTAGCTGATGACTTGCCCACACTCACATGTGGGCAAGTCATCAGCTATTTGTGATATTTTATGCTGCTTTCAGGTCCCAGATATACAGTGGAAGCTCGATTATCCAGGCTCGGATTATCCAGCTTTCGGTATATCCGGGCCGTGACCCAATGGTTCAGTGGTACAGTAATTCATAGAATTATCCGTACGATAGCTCCGGTTTAAACAGGAAGCATCCAGTTTCTAGGGAGAGAGGCATGGATAAACCAGAGAGAGTCTTGCTCACCCTACCCCCACCCACACCTCCTGCTCACAACTTGATCACAAGGGTGGTAGGATGGAGTTTGGTGAGGCAACTGATACTCCTGACATAGCCTAACTTTGCTTAACTACTTAATAATTTAACCTAATTTAACCTAACCTGGGCTCCAGTTGGGAAATTGGGAAACTAAATCCACTTTTGTGTACGATGAGTTTCTTCCATTATGCCCGAAGCAATCATAGGTACGGCTTAAAGAACGTGATAAAAGAGAAAATCTTTCAGCAAGAGAAGGTAATTTACTACCCTCAAAATAGAAAAACACAGAAAACAAACTGGAGGAATATGAAGTGAATTGGTGAGGTCTTTAGGCTGTATGCTTAGACGAAAAGTAATGGGTTTCCTAGTTTTAGGGAACGAAATGAAACAAGAATGTCTGCTAATCAGAAAAAAAAAAAAGGGAACGAAATGAAACAAGAATGTCTGCTAATCAGAAAAAAAAAAAAAAAAAAAAAACTCATCTCGTGTTCTCGTAAGTTAGCATTCAGTTCTGCATTCTTCGCTAGGTATCGTGCCTCCCAACACATTTCGGACCGACAGAGCATTGTTATTTCTTCCTCTTACACTTACTGTTCACTCTTTTGTTCGTTCTTAAGTGTACTGTATGTGTGAAAGAGAGTATTAATACAAACAATAATGCATTCCATTAACCCTATCATAGCTGTCAGCCTCGAACAATGCTTTACTGTACCGGTGTCAGGGATGTTGGGTTAGGGAGAGCTATAAAAAACTGCGAACAATTATGGGAAGAGAACGAAGGTCACTGGTATGTTTTCACGACCCTCCTCTACCATCTCAAACAGTCAGGCGGCCTGCCACTTCATCTCAGATGTTTTCGCCGATATGTTTAAATGCTAATGTAACATGCACCCTAATTATGGGTAAGTTTCTTCCATTATGCCGGAAACAAACATAGGTAAGGCTTAAGGAACGTTATGATAATAAGAAAACAAACTAGAAAAATACAAAAACAAACTAGAGAATATGAATTGAATTGGTAAGGTTATTAGGCTGTATGCTTGGACGAAAATTTACGAGTTTCACAATTATAGGGGACGAAATGGAACAATTATGTTTACTAATAAGAAAAAATACTTTCATCTCACGTGTTCTCGTAAGGTGGCATTCAGTCCCACATTCTTTGTTCGATGTCGCTTCCCAACACATTTCGGGATGACAGAGCATACAGTTATTTCTGCTCCTTACAGTTAAGTGTACATTTATTGCACATTCTTTTGTTCGTTCGTGTACTGTATGTGTGAAGGAGAGAGTATTGATACAAACAATAATGTATTCCATTAACCCCTTATGGCTGCTAGCCTTGAACAATGCTTTACTGTACCGGTGTCAGTAACGTTAAGTTAGGGAGAGCCATAAAAACTGCGAACAATTATGGGAAGGGAACCAAGGTCACTGGTATGTTTACACGACCCTACTCTACCATCCCAAACAGCTCAGCGGTCCTTTCGTCCCAGATGTTTTCGCCGATATGTTTAAATTCTAACGTAACATGCCCCCTAATTTTCTTTCACGAATCATAACAAATCACAAGATGGGTTTAGGGAGGAGGGGGAAAAGCCAAGTGTACCAGACGAGTCTTTTCACATCTGTAAGAAAATTAAACTGACTTTATAACTTTGAAAAAATGGTTTCAAGGTCTGCCACGGGAGCACACAAATTTCTGAACTCACGAACATTGAGTATTTGAGGGGGGTAAACATACGCTTTGCTGTAAGCAGTAAAAGCACCTTACCAAATCAGTTCATCCTGATAGTCTGTTATATTTTTTTGTTTATTTCTGGGTTGGTAAATAAACATTTCTTGTTAAATCTTTCCCCGCTGTTTTTAACTGTTCTGGTGTGACGACTCTTTGATTCGTTAACGTAATGGCAGAAGACACTGTTCTAATCTAAGTGTTTAAACCTGGCCTAACCTAGCTTAACTGCACCTAATAATGTAACCTAACCTAATCTTCAGTTGGGAAGTTGGGAAACGAAGTCCACATTTGAGTACGATGAGTTTTGTCCATTGTGCTGGAAACAATCGTAGGTACAGCTTTAGAACGTGACGATACTAACAGGGAGGAAATCTTTCAGTAAGAAAACGTGATTTACCGAACTGAATACAGTCTGAAAAATACTGAAACAAGCTGGAGGAATATACATTGAACTGGAAAAGTCTTTCTGGTACTTAAGTGTACATTTACCGGTAAATAAATCAGTCTAACAGTACAGTACTTGTGTTTCCGCCGGATTAATCGTGCTTTTGGACTAATCAGGCACCCCTTAACACCATATAGCCCGGATAATCGGACTATCTCTGTACTGTAGTTTATTAGGTACAGTACGAGCACACTTGCTCACTGGGTATGATTTGTGGCTGTACAGGCATTTACGGGAGGGTGCACCAAACATTCACAGATAATCCACATTCGTAGGAGGCTGTCTCCCCTAACCCCCGCGAATGTGGAGGGCCGCCTGTAAGCTGTATACGTCGGGCCCTGAATGAGCACAAAATGCCACTGACGTATATATACGTCATCGATTTGAAATATTTGCCAAAATTCAAAAATTCAATACTGGCACAAGATATTTGCTAGGGATACTCCCATGCCTGTTTAGGCTTAATACCCATGACATGAGTCATCATTGCATCCCTTCTCCTACGCAGGGCCCCACCAACTCAGTCCCACTTTGTGAAAGAGTGAGCCCCATGGCACATCGATTCCCCAACACGAGATTGACGAGCTCCTGAACATCCCTTATGATGGAGAAAGTTATTTTCCCATTGATGAAGATGTTGCTGATCAAGACTATGTCCACCTGAGTCAGAATCAAGCAGCAAGGACGTGATTCCATCCCCAAGAAAGGCGAGGTATCTGGTTGTCTGCATGGGTGTATCTCAACTTGCACCACCACCACTTTCCACCTCACCACGCCGCTCTCGCTCCATGGACGATTCATCTAGTGATGAGGAATATGAGGCCAACCCCTCAGGTGAACATCAGCTGCCTTCGTGGGTAGGATCACCCAGAAAATCCCAGAAGAGTGGGGAAGAACAAATTAGTAAAAAGTACAAAGTAAGCAGTACTTTGTTCTATTCACGTTATGCACAATGATACCTGCCACTTCCAACCCCACACCGCGCTGCCTCTCCTTCCGAGAGTGTCCCTGGGTCATTTGGGATACTTGCCCATGAAGAAAACGATGTTCTACCTCAACTCACTGGGTGTCAGCCATGGCCGATGAAGTATACGGGCATTACTCTGAACATTTCAGCTACTCGCCAAGAGAATCGACCTCAAAACAATCTTTTAGATTTCTGTGAACACTGTACTTTTATGGCTGTTCTCCATGTTTTCTCATCATTCTTAGCCTGTCTAGTGAAAAAAAAAAAAAAAAAAAAAAAAAAAAAAAAAACCAGCATTGGGGTGCCATGAAGGTCCCAAGGTCCCAGGTCAGCTGGCATGCAACAGGTTAATTTGCACACTACTGATGTTAAGCTGATTGGTCTGTGATTTCCTGGGACCAACTACTTCTATCTATCTATCTATCAACATAACTACTGCTAGATGCCTTAATCCCATAAGGGGAGGCCACAAACAAATCACCTCCATGTCACCCGGTCCCCCGTCATTTCACTGCCCTGCTTCCAGCTCACACACCCCTCTCTCATATACCTCTCCACTCCATCCCTCCATCTCATCCTTGGCCTCCCCCTCCCTCTCCCCCCCCTCCACCTCACTCACATACACTCTCCTCGTTAGTCTCTCACTCTTCATCCTCTCCACATGGCCAAACCACCTCAATGTATTTCTCCTAACACTTTCTATCACATCCACATCCACACCACAATGCTCCTTTACGTCCTCATTTGTCGGGCTGTCTCTCCATGTAACCTCATACGCTCCTCTCAAATAACTCATTTCCACGTCTCTCACTCTTGATTTGCATCCTTCCAACAAGATCCAAGCTTCACTTCCATACGTCAGAGTTGGTATCACAATAGTCATGCATTAACTTTTTTACTTCCATGTTTACTTCCCTGGTTCTCATCAATGCTTTCAAAGAACCTGCAACCTTTCTTCCTTGTTGTACCCTTTCATGCACTTCACCCTCTAAACTTCCATCCTTACTCATCACACTACCTAAGTACTTAAATGCACTCACGTTTTCCATTTCCTCATCATCCAATATCTCTGTACATCCGGTGACTTCATTTCTTTCGAAGGCCGTAACTTTACTCTTCCCTACATTCATTTTTAGATTTCACTTTTTACACACACTTTCAAACTCATTCACCAACCCTTGCAGTTCCCCTTTATCTTCACTTAGCAATACAGTATCATCTGCAAACAACAGTATAGGGAGTTTCTAAATGCTGCCCTCTCTCATTAGGGATGCTCCAACATCTGCTGCCCTACCTAATATCTCTTAAAACCCCAACCATTTACAGACTGAACAACCATGGTGACATGACACACCTCCATTTCAATCCAACATTCAGAGAGAAAAATTCACTCTGTTCACTATCGACACGCACTGCAGCCTTAGCCCCCCTCATACATACGTTTTACGGCATTCAACAACTACCCATTTGCTCCATATATTCTTAATATTTTCCACTTTCCTTGTCTATCCACCCTGTCATATGCTTTCTCCAAATCCATGAAGGCCACATACAACTTTTTTCCCTTCTCTAGAAATTTTTACACCAGAGACCTAAGAATGCATATCTGATCTACACAACCTCTTGCCTTCCTAAAACCTCCCCGTTCTTCACCAACTAAGTCATCTGTTACTTCCCTAACTCTGTCAATAAGTATCCTACCATACACTTTTTCTATTACACTGAAAAAACAAATGCCCCTATGACTACCACACACTTATTTTTCCCTTTTTCCTTTGTACAGAGGAATAATGACACCTGACTTCCAATCCTCCGGGAATCTACCTTCCTCCCAGGTCAATCTGCACATCTTCCATATCCATGCTACTACATGTACTACCTCTCCCCCATGCTTCAGCATTTCACCACACTCCATCTATTCCTGGGGCTTTCCCCATTTTGGCTTTTTTCTTTGCTTCTACTACTTCCGTCCTACTGATTTCTTCCTCTCTTCTCACCTTCCTCCTTCTCCCAGCCATTCCTGGCAACTTATCCTAGCATCACTTTCATTCTCTATGTTTAACAGTTCCTGAAAGTGTTCTCTCCATCTGCTCACTTTTTATCCCTTCTCCACTAGCAATCTCCCACTTTTATCTTTCACTCCCTGGCTAACTTCTTTATCACCCTGTCTTACTCGCTTTACCTCTTCTCGGAACATTTTCTTACATTCCCTCCACTTCACACTCAAATTCATTCCAAATTCCTCATCCACTCTCTTCTTACATTCTCTTACTAATCGTTTCAACTCTCTCTGCCTTTCTGCATATAACTCTCATATGTGCAAGCAATGTATAAATGCACATGTTGTGTGTGTGTGTGTGTGTGTGTGTGTGTGTGTGTGTGTGTGTGTGTGTGTGTGTGTGTGTGTGTGTCCGCCTCTCACCTTCTTCCACATCCCTGTTTCTCACTCACTCACTATATGCTTTCTTCTTTTGTGCCACAGCTTGTCTTACCTCTTCATTCCACCATGTTGTTCCTTGCACCCCCTTTCGTCTTCTCTTCACCCCACATACCACCTCACATGCTGCAATGACTTCTTCTGTGAATATCTTGCACACCCCTTCCACCTCCCCCATCTGTTCCAAATCGTATTTACTCAATCGCTCCTCCACTTCTCTCCTATATTCTGCCTTTTTTCCATTTTGAAAATTGGTGTTATATTTGCTAGTTTTCATTCACTTGGGATTTTCCCAGTACTTAATGAATTAATGAATAAGACAAAGAGTGGCTGCAATAACTCATTTTTTTATTCTTTAAAAATTCTCAGTGATATTTTATCAGGGCCAGGGGTTTTGTTTATTTGTATAGTTATGGCTGAAAGGAAATTGCTAGTGGATACTTTACTTACTGAGGATGATCCTATTTGCTTGGTTTATGGGTGATATTAGGCTTCTGGTGGCATTTTCTACTGTAAAAACACATGCACAGTAATCAATAAGAATGTTTGCCATTTAACCTCATTTTCTGTATGTTTGCCATTGTTCGTTTCACAAGGGCCTACTGATGCAGTCATAACCTTTTTAATTCTAAGGTAACAGTCAAATTCTTTAGGGTTTGACCTGCACATATTAGCAACATGGATCTCCAGTGCTCTCTTGCTTCGTTTGATGTCTTTTCGATATGTGGCATGGATTATCATACTCTAATTAATCATCATTGTTTTGTGTAGTTTTATAATTACAGTAAGCATGTGTTTTTTTTTGGCTATTAAGCTACTTTTAATTACACTGGACCAACACTTTGGTTTACTAGTACCAGCTGGATGCCTGTTACATAGAGGTACACATGACTTTACCGCTTCATTAAATTTTTTGGTGAAAATTTCCCATTTTTGGTTTATGTCATCGGTTTCAGTCACTTTATTCCAATCCACAGTTGTAAGTAGCACTCTGAGTCTGGTGAAATCTGCTCTACAATAGTCCGGGACTTTTTCTTTGCTCTGTTTCTTTCGCTCTGTAAGGAGCAATATTAAACTCTTTCATCCGATGACCGCTAGAACAAAACTCAGGTCCAATTTCAATGATGTTAACTAGGTTATCATTTGTAGTTATGATGACGTCTAGGATATTGTTTCCTCTCACTAGGTATTCTATGTGTTGGTAAGGGGTGCTTTCTTGAAGATTCATGTAAAGCTCTTGTTCTGAGTATGCAGTTAGCGGTTCACCCCACTTTGTTACTGGTAGATTAACCTACCCCGTGCCAACAACATACATGTACGTCAGCCCCTGTATACGCGGACAGTGCCACTGATGTCCATGTATGTCAGCAATTTAATATACTGTATTTGCCGAAATTTGAAAATTTAAATTAGGCACCAAAAAATTGGCTGGGATATTCCTGCATCTCTCTTGGCTGCCCTAGACCTTCCTTATATCATCTATATACCCAACAAGAGTGTTTTTGTCTTGAATAACATAGTTACTGATGAAGAAAACGAAGATCTACCTCAACTCAATGGGTATCAGAGGTGGCCGATAAAGTCTATGGGCGTTACTCCAAAGTTTTCAGCAGCCTGGTCAGGGAGAATCGACCTTAAAATTGATCTAAATGGTTTCTCTGAGTACTTTTATGTTGTTCTCCATGTTTCCTCATCATTTCTAACCTATCTAGCAAAAAAAAAAAAAAAAAGTTGAACATTGGCTGGCACCACGGCTCCATGAGGGTCCAAAGTCTGCTGGCACTCAGCGGGTTAAAGTCACCAAAAATTATGGTATCCTCGTGACAACAATTTTCCGCAATCTGATCATAAGGTTCTTCGCCTGTGTCAGTTGACTGTGCTGGAGGACGATAAACGAGACAAATATTTATTTCACATGATTTAATACTCAGTTGAATGTAACTGGCATCTATGTTGGTAATACTGGGTTTGGATAGTACAATACAGTACTGTACTGTACATGGGGGTGGAGATTAGTTTTCATATATAGTAAAACATCACCACTGGTTCAGTGTGGTCACTCACAGCTGAAAATATTGTACCCTGTTAATGAGTATTCTGCTAAAAAGTCATGGTCAGATGTGTTAATTCAGGACTTCATGATGCCGACAATGTCATATTTTCTAGGTAATGAGATTCTAAATCCTCAAATCAGTTGCGCAGACACCAGGCGTTAACATTGCATACTCTAATTCTGTACCAAACAGTTGATGAACTGACTTTATGGGTATTTACGCTGAGCTTACCGCTCCCAGATGCTCTGTGTTTTTTTATTTTAAGAGAGTAACTTTATCATGTAAAAGTCCACCTTGCTGTGCCATTCCTACTGAGTTCAAATGGAGACCACCTTACTGGAAATGAATATACTGCTCACAGAACTGGTCCCACAGACTGACAAAGTTGACTCCTTGCGTGCAGAAAGATTTGAGGTGGTAATTTGTGCTGAAGGCCTTATCACAGAAGCTATTTTCTACACTGATCCTTGTGAGTATGCTGGATAATATTACATTAATGGACTTTGTTTTAAACTGCTTGATCATCTCATGATACTTTGCTAGCAATTCCTCCAACCTGCTATGCTTCAGATCGTTTGTACCGACATGAATGACGTAAAGTTTTAACATTTGCGTCTTTTGTGACCTCACCGCAGGCTTCTGTAATATCACACAGTCCACCTGCTGGAAAACAGTACCTCTTTTCTGCTGCTGGGGGCACGTCCACAAAATTCCTCCAGCTGACAGCGTACAGTGGATTCCCCAGCAAGCCTTGTTTCTTCAATCTAGTCAACCGCTTCAGCAAGGATCTGGTAGCGATTGTATGTAGTTATGGGGAGGTGCTTCCTCAAACTCTTACTGGTATCTTACTATAGTGAAGGGGACTTAACTTGGAAAGGAAAGTACAGAATCGCTGGGTGAGGACGATACACGATCGTTTGTAACTGCCTATGGGCGGGGTCTGGTATGGGCTGTTTGCACGTCTTCCCTCTTGAGTATTGTCACTGACTCCTACATTTGCTGCTATGAACTCTTTTAGTGTCTCAAACTCTGCCTTGAGTTCCCTGTTATTTCTCCATGATTCAGCTAAGGCTTCCTCTAGATCTCTCCTCAAAATGCATAGTTTGCACACAGGTGACGAAAAGTAATCCGTAAAAAACTGTGAAGCAAAATGACCAGCACACTCCTGGCAGGTCTTCAACATGGACAGCATTGTGAGTGGTAATATTTAAAAAAAAAAAAAAAAAAAAAAAAAAAAAAAAAAAAAAGTTAAGGGATGTTACTAAAAATGGATAATTTACTCAATAAATGAAATACTGAATTACTAGGGAGATACACTTCCCATATACTAACTTCCTTTATCAGAGAAAAAAAGAATAGAAAACTACTTTTTATGATTTAGTATTATCTAACTTATCATGAAATGTAGAAATACACCATAAATGGAGGAGGAGGAGGAGGAGAAGGAGGAGGAGGAGAAGGAAGAGGAGGAGGAGGAGAAAACTACCATATACAGTAATACCCCAATATACAATACCCCTAGATGCAATACCCTAGCTTAATGATGGGGGTAGAAATACCACCATACCCTGCCTAACGATGGCCAAACCCCAGTTTAACGATGGGTTTTGACTTCTTTTTTTACCAATTTTGATGATATTTTAGACTGAAATTGTGTGTTTAGGTTGATTTATAAACAGTTTTTAGACTTAGATTAATGTGTTTTAGCCACATGTGGGGTGAACATTGTCATTTTGGGGTACAGGTTACTAAGTTTCATTTTTTCCAGACTTATATTTGATGAAGTTCAGATTTTATTTGTTGGCTTTAGTGAGTTATTTACAGGTGTTAGGCTTAGGTTAGCGTCTTTTACAGCTGTTAGGCCATTTAGATTGGCTTTAAATTTGTTTTGGGCTCATTTGGGTGGGTTTTGGTCTTGCTTGGGGGGGGGGGAACCTAAGGCTGAAAAATGCATCCCATTACTTTACATGTTAAAACTACCCTGATATACGATACCCCGCCTAACGATGGGTTTTTACCTAAGTAACTGCATCGTTAAACCGGGGTATGCCTGTATATACCAGTATACCTGGTGGTGGACTTAAGGTGAACTTCTCTGTATTGGACTTCCGAATTTTCCCTCCTTTCAGTGAGTGCTTCTGATTTGCTGACTCCATGGCTGTCCAGCCAAAAATTGCTGCTCCAGCTGCTCCAAACTATCAGCTCGATGTACCATAACCCAGTGACAAACATCAATACATCATCCTTCATGAACTCCTCTTTCCATCAGCTTCCTGGAATGTTTAAAGAGAACAATGTACCTAATACTCTTCTCATAAAGTGAATAAAGAAGGATCATGGAAGGTTTTACATATGAGTATACATGGTCTTTTGTTCTGCTTCATTTTGAAAAGCTTTGTACATGCTTGCATACAACAGCTTTGTTCACATGACAGTGGCTATCCATGCTATATGATCTCTGGCTACATGATACCAGTACCTTGACCCTCAGGTCAGTTTTTAAGACCTCATCCCAAGTCCCTTTAGGTTTACTCCTTGGTGCTCAACCCTCCACATTCACACTCCTAGGGTTTCATCATACATTCTCTCCACATGTCTAAACCACCTTATTCTCCTGCCCTGCATCAAATCATTGAAATGTCAAGGCCTTCACTTCCCAGCTGATTCCCAGTACAGTCAGTTCCTGCTGTCATTCACAGAAGTGCTACACATCCATCTGGTCATCAAAATATCATCTCTACACTCAAACCTACACTCATCCTCCTTTACTGCAAAAATTTCCCAAGATGAAGCATTACATTTCTCACACATGCTGCAACTCGAAATGGAGTTACAGTTAGCACAAATGCCACTGGAACCTCTTCATAACTTTTCTATGGACAATGTTGTGATCCCCACTTCAATGTATGGGGGTTAAGCTTGGACCCTGTTGGAAGAGGCATCAAGAATGAAAGCAGTGGAATGAAATATCTGAATGGAGCATGTGCAGCTAGGAGGAGAGACAGACATACAAATGAGGAAGTGAAGGAGTGTTATGGTGTTGATGTGGATGTGCTAAAAAGCATTAAAAACTCTGGGGGTTTGGCCACGTGAAGACAGACAAAGAGAAACTGAGGGATGTTGTTGTTGAGTAACCCAAGTCTGTCTAGCCAAGTAGATCCATCAACTGAAGGCAAGCAATTGCCGTTGCAGGACCGTCGCATGCAGTGAATCAACGTTACCCTGCAGCAGACAGCATCACACCACAGTGAGGCACAGGGAAGGGTTGAGGTTTGGGTCCTGGGCAGACACCACATACGTGCCTCTCCATCCTGTTAACAGAGGTACCACAGTAGGCTCCACATCACCCTGTTATATTGTCACCAACCAACTCTGTAAATGGTTTCCTAAGTTACGGAAAATCATTAGGCTTGTCACTCACTATAAAGCCACTTTAAATGAAATGGAGTAATTAAAAGCGACACGAAGAAAGGGAGGAACAGGAAGAGAGGAAGGTAGACAAAGAAAGAGAATGATAAATGTGAAGGAAGAAGTAGGCAGCACTACATCAAGTGAGTGAATGATGATCACCACCACCTACTAGGAGGGTGTATGTAACTCTGATGTGAGTGAGGCAGAGGGGGAAGAGGGAAAGGAAGTCTGAGGATAAGATGGAGCTGTATGACAGATAGGTATAGTATGTATGAGGAAGGTGTGAGCTTGATGGTGGAAGACAGGGTTACATGGAAGTGATTCATTTGCAGCTTAAGGCATCTACTACAGATACCACATACAGGTAGATGAGTTTAACTGTGCAACTTTCGTTATATGAGATGCTATCAGTAACCATCAATCATGGTAGGGACAAGATGCTTGAGAGTGCCCAGACACCAGTGCCCGGGATTATTTGGGTTTCCTTGTAAAGCAGTCATCAGTTTTTCTGAAGTGCACTTTAACCAAGGGAGCAAGTACCTTGCATTAATACTTTTATCTACTGTTACATGTATTCTCAAAAAATTCTGTTTTCAGTTATACACTGACTGGATGAGGACAGGTGATAACACCCACCAACCATAATAAAAAATATGGTATGCTGTACTGGAAAGTGATGGTCTTCCAAAAATGGTTGAGTGCCTGTGGTGTAGGTACTGCCTTGCATGAGTCATTTGGCCTATGACAGTTATCCTCTTTTCCTATGTCTACTTACACTAAGTTCCTGACTTTTCCATTTTTCCTAAGTTTAAGAAAATGCAAACTTCTGCTTCCTATACTTATTGTTTTGTTGATGGTTTTCCAATATCTATCTGCTTACATGTATTCTTTCTTGTAAATTATTGTAGATTCATCCAACTCAAACACTTTCACCTCTGCTGAGCTGATTCTTTTTATGGTACTTACCTCCCCTAAGTCACTGTTTCATAACCAACATAAACTGCATGTCATATGAGGTTTGCTGCTTGGCCCAAGTAGACCACTGTGCCTCATATGATGTCTGCAGCTTGGCAAGGGTGAAACCTAATCCTAACCTAGATCAAATAAAGCTATTATGCTGACCTAACCTGGCATAATTCAGTGAGTTGATAAGAAAGCAGGCTCCCAGCTGGGTTTTAGCAAGGCTCCTTCAACGTCAAAACCAAGCTCCTTCTTCATAACACATAACAATAAACTTTAAATGAATCTGGAAACACAGATCTGCAGGTTTACACTCTAGGTAACACAGGCGACTCTAGGGCACCTCTTCCTCACTGATTTTTTCTGCATGCCACAAGAATATTACACCTTTTTATCTTCTATGCGTTACTCAGATAACTAAGTCAATATCTAATATACCATATATAATGACATAACAAAGAATATAAAGTGTAATAAACATAGTGAATCACTAAGTATAAAGTATTACAATGACTCCAATGCCAATGAGAATATGATCTACAAACTCAACTGAAAAGCCATTGAAGTAAATGAGGTCTGTCCAAATGGAAACCAAATGTTTTAAATGGCGCACCAACTTGCCAGCATAGCAAGATCATGACAGACGCACTGTGTAGCGGCGACTTTGAACTCTTGTCTAACACTAGCTACATCATGCCACTTCACTGCCAGACGCCATGTATCCCAAACGGGGTGGCCAAGGGCTTAAGAGTTAATTGTTTTACAGGGAGGGGCACTAATCCTCCACCAACCCACTTGACACGTAGGGAGAACGTTATGCCAACAGCATCTGGTGTTCCCAGGCGGTCACCCATCCAAGTACTAACCAGACCCAACGTTGCTTAACTTCGCTGATCGGACGGGAAGTGGTGTACTCAACGTGGTATGGCAATACTGTACTGCAATAGGCATGAAGAAGTGCTAGGTCAAGTTTTAGTTTCACACAACCACTGATTTTTGCATCAAATCTGAGTGTTTCCAATGGTTTTTGGTGTGATTCATTTGATTTTGCCCTTCAAATCTATCGCCAATCAATGGTTTCAAAGGAATGAATATTTTTGCAATCACCTTAGAAACCACTATTTCTTTTTTAAAGAAAAAAGGTCAAAATGAACAGAATCACACCCAAAACCATAGGAAACACTCAAATGTGATACAAAAATATGGGTAAATTTACAACTCCCAAACAAGCTTAAAATCATATTTTTCCGAAAGATTTTAGTGTTTTTCGTTTGAATCTGATAATCATTTCTGTTGGAAATCACTTTCTTTCATGGTCCCTCCCTCCCCCCCCAAGAACAATGGGGGACCTGTGAGAAAGCGGGGTATTGGGTGGGGAAAACATGCACAAACGAATGATTTCCGACTGAAACTGGTATCAAATTCAAACCAAGAACACTAAAATCCTTCTGAAAAATATATCTTTAAGCTTCTTAGGGAGTCCGTGTTTGCTAACTGGGGGGCTTTGCCCCCCAGACCTCCCCAGCCCTGGCCATGCTTTCTAACTGGGGGGCTTTGCCCCCCAGACCCCCCCTGAAGTTAACCAAACCTCATCTAACCTAACCTAACCAGGTGTAAATACGAAATAATGCCTTTACTCACCAGTTTACAGCTCCTGAAGTAATTACGGTAATTTTGCAGCCTTCACAGTTCATGGCTGGAGACGAACTGACTTTCAAATCCTGCAGGCCCTAGCGTGGGACATTTGAAATCCTACTTTGTCACACTGAGGGCACTTAACAGATTGTGGAAGCACGTTATGTCGTCTCAAAAAGTCAATTGCTCCCTGATCTTCGTCCATGTAAGTCTTAATAAATCGCCAGTGCGACCACGAGCACCCTTCACAAGACGACATCGCGGACTGAATTTTAAATCAAAGCCCACAGTCCCAGGCCCTTGCCTCCTAGGCTGTCATTGGTTGATTAAGTAACGTGACTGCCTAATGTGCCACATCACTGCAATAAATTCAGTTGGTCTTCAGGAGTGATGAGCCACGTTTTTAGCTAAAATTTAAGAATGGCAACGCTGTTATTATGTCATACATCACATCACTTCTGTTCCTCCTTCAACCTCAACAGACAATGCTGACCGCTGAGCTCGGCTGCCATTTTCCCCCCTTTATCAGTACCGTATTTCTGTATCTCCATTATTATTCATTTGCGAGCAAAGTGCATGGAATGAAATATGGTCTATACTGGCCCAGAAGTTACTTGGTAAACTTATTTTTCTAAGAGTCTCTGGTTGTGCGAATCTAAAAACTGTCCAAGTGCTATGGCAAGGATGTTTTACAAGCGCAATAAGGCAAAATTATGGGTCACGTAAGTGTAACAGAGACATAAATTTCATATACCGGTACAGCACTAGAGTATGATATATATTGCAGTAAACTTGCCTAGCCCAGGGCTCCTACACTCCTCATGGGGCAACATAGGATTGGATGATGGATGGATGGAGTATATTTTCAATTATGTGTCTGATTTCCCAACTGGGGAGATGCAATTCATCTCTATTGAACTTTCAGCCTTACTGAAGCCGGGTCTGCTGTATAATGGTTGGTTTAAAATAGGTTGTCTGGTTAGACTGGATTATGTTAAACTTGAAAATGAGTTATATACTGACAGATACCTGGGGATTTTGGTATTGTTTTACAAGTGGACAATGTGCAGTTTTGGAATTTTAGCACCATTACTGTATAGTATAGTCCCTAAGGATCACAAATAACCCCCATTACCCCATTCGGAAATTGATTATTACTCCCCTAAGATAGGTTAGATATGTTGGGTTTGGTTTGGTTAGTTTTATTGTGTTCGGTGAGGGGTATTTCCGACAAAAATGAAGGTCAGACACATTCGAATCGCATCAAAAACTGCCAGAAAAATATATTGCACTACTGGGGGGGTGTATTGTCCACTTGTAAAAATTTACCGGGATTTCAAGGTTATGTTTGGTGGCAATCCTAGGAAGTCAAAATTATATTGGAGTCTGGGCCTGGGATGGGAACCCCCTTGGTTAGCTTAGCTTAGGTTATGGCTTGGTGCTAATTCTTCATTATTCCTTTCTTCCTTCCTCTGGGTAGAACAGGTGTGGTTTGGTTGGGTCTTCCAGGACAATTCAAGCTTTTTAACTGTGTACATTTGAGCATATTTGGAAGCACTGATCCACTAGGCTAGATTGTCAGTAAACATGTGCCACTGGCAAACTGGTAACTTCCTTATGTACAGCATCCATTTTCTTTTTTTTCTTTTTTTTTTCTTGCAAAGAGGGAACCAATGGCTGGTTATGTGATTCCCACATAACTTATAAGAGGGATCCTGGGTTACAAGAAACCACTTCTCTTGTCACTCAGGTTTGAAGAAAAAGTTGTTGCTACTAATGAGAGCAGCCCACAGAAAACACATCAAACTGTGTACCGTGCTTACTCATAACAAAAACTTCATAAAATCCACGGTATGTTACGGTAGAGGCCAACACACACCTCGATACACAACCATATTTTACTGCTTCAAAAACTCAGTAAAGGTCCAAAAATGAAGCAGAAAGCAGCGTTTACAATATACATATGATATCCTCTGCATAAACTTACAAAAACAGGAACAGTACTGAAGAATCCCAGTACAGATGCGCCAACACAAACTACTCTATAAACAACGCTATTCGCACTACTAAAACATTGTGCGAATAAGAGCAGTAGAGCTTGTGTTCACTAAAGAAAAAAATAAAGAAAAGAAAACACGATATACCAAAGGATAACAAAAGCTCCTTCAATATAAATATATATAAGATCTAATTACTACTGAAGATAACTGATGTGTAAAATGAAAGCTGCCATCATCGTTATTTGCACCGATGAAGGAATAAAATCATAATCTCAATTTTCCGGGCTACGTTACAATGATTAAAAAATTTATTGCTGCATTTTTTTTAAAATACCCTACTGTCTAGTCTTTCTCCATTCAAATGGATCAATCCCCCTAGCTGTAATTTTTCCTCAGTTTGACGTAACGTACCAAACACCTACCTACATGAATCTTTTGTAGCACATAATTATATATTGAAATACCCACCCCAACGGGAGACCCCGGCTGGGGTGTCTTAATACCAACCCCAAGGAGGAGCCATGGACCGCGGGTGTGGCAATACCCAACCCAGGGGGTGACCAAAGCGAGGCGCATAGGGCGCGCGTAAAGCAGGCCTATATCCCCCACGACCTTGCGCCCCTCTTCCCCTCAACAAGACCAAGAACAGGAAAGCCGCCCCGGCAGACTACTCTACAGCCGGGCCAGTCCTCGCCATGATCGGGGTGGGACTTGTATCCATACAGTCCCAAGCAGCACCGCGACGACGGCCACCATCCGCGTAAGGGAAACAGCCACTGTACGCTCTTCTTCTGCTACCCCCTGCAGAACCGCGGTGACGGCCACCATCTGCACTGGAAAGGAAGGGGCGGCCACCGTACACCCTTCGCCTGCAGCCACTCCTGGGAACAGCACTGTGGTAACGGCCACTGTCCGCACTGGGAAGGGGAGAATGGCCACCGTACGTCTCCTAGCTGTGGCCCCATAGAAGGGCCGAGCCGCGGTGATGGCCATTGTCGGCATCGGGAAGGAAGGGACGGCCACCGTACGCCCTTCGTCTGCCACCTCCTCAGGGAGCAGGACCACAGTGACGTCCACCGTCTGGACCAGGAAGGAAGGGACGGCCACCTTACACCATTCACCTGCTGTCTCAGGGGCAAGTGGAACCGCGACAGTGGCTGCTGTCCGCGTCGGGAAGGAGGGAACAGCCACCGTACGTCCCTCATCCACTGCCCTTGTGACTACCTCCACAGAGGAAGTCCCTTGCTCACTTCACCACCCACCCAGAGGCCAAGCGGGACACCCTTCTCTCTCTCTCTCCCCACAGGTGCAGTTCCCCAGAGGAGTTGCAGCTGGAGGAGCTCTGGCAAGGTCCTGTCATGAGCCTGGGAGTCAATGCCCTGCAGCCAGCGCCTGGGCGACGCCCCCTGCTGTCGGACTTCATGGGTAAGGGATGCCATGGGCAGCTTCGCACGGCAACTCAACCCAGGAGAGACCGCAGCCCCTAGACCCCCAGGGGCACCCCCAGGACTCTGGGGTATGACCTCCCCAGCCCCACCAGCAGGCAGTCCTCCTCCAGAAGTAGGAGGAGGCAAGCCCGCCTTCTCACCCTGTTCGGCTCCAGTCCAGAGGGCCACCTTCTCCACCAAGGCCCCACTAGGGAAGGGCCTCCCTCCACCGGATGACCCAGCCCTCGACAGCAGTCCCGTGCCTCCTGCGGGAGGGCACACCTTATGAGCTCCCTCCCACACCCGAGCGACACCTGTAAGCAGCCCAAGACCACAGCAGCCAGGGCCAGAGTCAACTAGTCCTTTGTGTCCCCTAACCTGACCAGTGTATAATATTAATATTGTAATCTGTTCACTGTGTAATTAAAGAAATATACATGTAAGGTTGGTCGACCCGAGTTTTTATGCCCTGTTCCTCTTGTTATGTATGCTAGACCTGGTCTTGAAAGAGAACTCCAGCTCAGTAGCTAGTGTTCTGACACGAAGTCGACCCTAGATCACACAGGAGAACATATTTCTTACGGATTCCGTTACATTTAAGAGTATATAGGTCTACTACATCTACTAAATATATATATATTACTGCATCCCTGTTTGCTGAAGGGGTATGTGACCCACCATTTTTTTTTTTTTTTTTTTTTACATTGTGTGTGACTACTTGCAGGCCGGTATGTGTTATTTGTGGCAGATCACTCTGTAGTAGACGCTTACTTTACCATGACACATACTCATTTTGTTATGCTAGGTGCTTTTATGTCGACTTTTCACCCTAAGAACACTAGCTACTGAGCGGGGTCCTCTTTTGAGACCGGAACTAGAATACACTACAAGAGGAACAGGGCATAAAAACTCGGCAGGCCAACCTTACACATATATTGCCTTGATTGTAATCCTCCTAATATACAACAATTATATACAGTACAGGCAAGTATGGACATTGTCAGGCTTCAATATACACAATAATATAGGATGCAGGTAAGTATAGTCACTGTCAGATTTCACCATACAACAATAACACACAATACAGGGAAAAAGAGGCACTGTCAGGTTCCTTCTTGGGCTGCTGGGGCCTGAGCTGATTACAGGTGGCGCCCGGGCATGGGAGGCAGGTCGTCAGGCGTGCCCTGTCGTAGGGGGGCATGGAACTACCACCAGGGGTGATGTCGTCCGGGTGGGGCTGCTGGTTGGTGTACAGGGAGGCCCTTTCCTGGTGGGGCCTCGACCTGTGGTGTGGCTTTCTGGACTGGGGCCAAACAGGGCCAACAGGCACGCCTGCCTTCGCCTGCTCCTGGCAGAGGGTTGTCTGCAGGTGGGGCTTGGGAGGTCCTGCCTGGGGTCCTGGGGGCGTCCCTGGGTGACTGAGGGCCGCGGTCCCCACCGGGTTGGGCCGCTGTCAGGAGCTGCCTGTGGTGTCCCTTCTTAGTGGCATCCATTAGTGGTGGACGTTGTCCAGGGGCAGCTTGTAGACTGTGGATCCCCAGGTCTGGGAGAGGTCCTCACCACCACTCCTTGAACTGCAACTCCTCCGGAGGGCTTCACCTGTAAGGAGAGAGAGAGAGATGTCCACTCGACCTCTGGATGGGTGGTGGGCTGAGCTAGGGACTTCCTCTGAAGGGGTTGTCTCAAGGGCTGTGGATGAAGGGCCTACAGTGGCCGTCCCTTCCCCGGTGCATACAGTGGCCGTCACTGCAGTACCATAAACCCTAGAGACAACAGCTGAAAGGTGTACAGTGGCTGTCCCTTCCCTGGTGCGTACAGTGGCCGTCATCAAAGTTCTGTCTCTGCCTGGCTTACTAGCCGACGTGCATACAGTGGCCGTCACGTCCTGCCCAGTGTGTACAGTGACTGTCACTGCAGGATTGCAGGGGACAACAGCTGAAGGGCGTACAGTAGCTGTCCCTTCCCCAGTGAATACAGTGGCTGTCACTGCAGTGCTGCTTGGGACTGTCTGGAGATAAGTCCCACCCCGATCCTGGCGAGGGCTGGCCTGGCTAAGATGTAGGTGGCTGGGACTGTTCTCCTGCTGGTGGATGTGTTGAGGGGAAGAGGAGTGAAGGGCCGTGGGACACCTAGGCCCCTCTCGTTCGGACCCAGTGCTCTCTCGATACATCTCCCCATGATCTCCTCCTGGGGTGGGTATGGGGCCGTGGGTCGTTCCTGGGCTGGATGTTGCGACACCTCTCCTTGGGTATCTTGGGGGGGAGGGCATTTCACATTTAATATTAAGGTGAATTCTCTGGCTGCGTATATGAAGGGTCAATGTCCAAAAATTCCTGTTTTGAGTTCGTTCCACCAAAGACCATCTAAAGTGATGAAAGAAAGGGGCAGTCTCCATACCCAATGGTTGGAGGAGCACTACACATTTTGCTGGCTGATAGGTCTTGCACTAAACCGGAGAATTATGGAGACGAATTCGTGCATGGAATGCTCAAGTTCCATTGTCGTGAATTTGACTGGTCAGTTGGGTAGCCAGGGAGGAGACGGAGAGGTCGAGAGGGTCGGACGAGCCCCCCCCCCACCTAAAGGTTCACTTTCTCACGGTCTGTTTTTTCATATCAGTACAAAAAGTCATTCTCCATTGTTCTGGAGTTTTGTGCTGCTATCAGTACAAAAAGTCATTCTCCATTGTTCTGGAGTTTTGTGCTGCTTCTCATCGTCACTAATGCATAGGCTACACCCGGACCCCCATAGCAAGCATATGCAGTAGACCTTCAACAAGCCGGCTGATATGCAGGTCTTCAAAATGTCTGGCTACAGGTCCACCAGTCATGACCGGTCAAGATTCCCCGCGATTCACATCCCACTTTAATGGCAGCACGAAATGCGGCTTCAGTTCAGCAGCAATTATACATCAGTATAAATCATGTACTGAAATAGAATGCTTCAGTACTATTTGAAAGGCGTTTTGGTAATAGGCCAAAGTTGTCTGAAAAGTGGTGTCTGGCACCGCCCCATAAAAAAACAAAAATGACGTCATGATTTTTTTTTGGGGGGGACTGGGTAGGGCTACCTATATACCCCGCGGGGATATTCTCCCGCATCTGGTTTGAGTTTGATCAGCTGGTCAGGTCAGGTGTGAGTACGAGGATGGGTCCATTATGATGTGGCAAGGGTAAACCAACTCTGCTGTTGGGCCTTGTTGCAGATGTCGCTGACTGCACTACGCAGCTGTGCTGACCCTCGTGTGGTGTGGTGCAGTGAGGATCTGTCCTTTTTCCCCTTTGCGGCTAAGATACGAGTGAATATATGTGTGTATGGATGAGTAAATTGGGAGTGTGTCGTCCTGTCTCAGCCAACTCCCTTTTTGGGGGCGGGGGGGGAAGCAGCCTAGGTATACAGACAGTGTTATGGGAGTGTATATTACAGTGCACTCTTAGCCCTTAATTAATCACCAAAAGGGATAAGGTAAAGCTTACAAGAAAATAACTTAATTTTACTGTACACTATAACATACACAACCAAAGAAGAAACCAGGGTTCATTTTACAAAAGGAGGATTCATATAGGACCCTCAGAATATATATGTAAAAGTAGTTACTTCTTACCTAACCAGAATACACTCAGCGAAGACTAAGTACTCACAAAGCTCGAGGAAACTTGGAGAAGTTGCTGATGTAATCCAGATATAAATCACACATTAGTGTTAAAATGCTGGCTGTGACAACGCAAGCCGCCACCACACCCCCAGGAGGAGGACATGGAGGGCTAGACGGCACATGGAATGCACCCGGGCAACAGGACCATAAATCCACCCGGGGGGCATGCCCCTATTCCCTGGAACTCGCCCATCGAACCACCTTAGTCAAAATCACTACCTTCCGGGCGAGCTGACCACCGACAGGATCGGGGTGGAACTAGCCTAACGGTTCTGAGCAGCACCCCAGCCACGGCCTGTAGCTGGGCACCTGAAATGGCCTGTAGATGCTCAGTATATAAAGAGACGGCCTGTAGCTGCTCATAAAAAGCAAGGGCCACGGCCTGTAGCCACTCACCACAAAGGGCCATGGCCTGTAGCCAGGCACCAGAGACAACCTGTAGTCACACACAAAAAAGGTCACGGCCTGTAGTTGGACTGCTAATTAGGAGACGGCCTGTAGCCACTCTGCCTAGTGCTGTTCACATCCCCTACAGAAACTGGAGATGGCCTGTAGCCACGCTGGGGAGAGACCGGTACGTCCCCTCTCCTTCTGTAGTTGCCTCGGAGGGCACGACACCAGCGATGGCCAGTAGCTGTGCCCATAGGGAGGAGACAGCTTGTAGCCACTCCTCTCCTGCATGTCGCCCTCCTTGCACGAACTCAGTGACGGCCGGTAGCCGCACCGGCATGCAGGTGAAGGCCATTAGCCACACCTCGCCTGAGTGCCCGTTAGGGAGTCGGGCACCGGCGACGGCCTGTAGCTGCGCCGACAGCGAAGGGATGGCCTGTAGCCACCCTCCATCTGTTGCCCAAGGGAACCCAGCGACGGCCTGTAGCCACGCCGGGGAGAGTCGCCAAAGTCTCTCGCCCCCTGTGACTCCGCAACGAGATGGTGAGCTGTGCTCAGTCCTGCCCTCCGGAAGGAGCACAGATTACTCGCCTGTCCACCCAGACCGAGGCAACCTCCAGGAGGAGGACACTGCTCAGAGGATTGGTGAAGTGGCCCCGCACTGTCCCCGGGGTTGTTCTCCCTCTGTCCGAGGAAGAGGACGCCTACCTGACGGACTCTGGATGAGAGTGACGCCGCAGCCCAGCCCTGACGGCGGCGCCACCAGCAGAAGACCATAGCCAGCGCCCCTCTGAGGATGTTCCCCTGACCCCTGGGCAGGCCCACTCTCTCCCCCAATGAAGGCTATCCCCATCCTCCACCAGGCGCTTGAGTGAGCACCTTCAACACCTGTTTGGCCCCAGTCCCGAGGGCCAAACCACAGTCCCCAACCCCGACAGTGAGGGGGCCTTTTGCCACACACAGCCCGAGCCCCAGCAGAGAGACAACGCCCCTGAAAGTGGTCCCTTGGCCGCGGAACAAAGAGACTCCCACAGGGCCTCCGCCCACCCCGGGCCGAGAGTTGTAAGCCCCGGACCTTCCCTCCCCCCAGTGAAACAAAGTGGACCCAAAGACAGTGAATTTACAGTGATCAATGAAACCGGCACTTAAGGCACGAGAGTGAGTTTACAGTGATATCAGAATACAGTGAGGCCAGAAAAGACCAAGACCAGTGAGTGTAAAAGAACAGGAGCTCTAGTGAATTCCAGTTACCAGTGTGCAGTGGGGCCAAGCAAAACCTGTAAGACCCTAAAATACAAAAGCACAGACAGTGAATATTACGAACAGTGATATTACCCTCGCCCCCTATAACGGCGCCTGTAAACAGTGCTACCAAATATTCCCCTCCCTTGTTCAAGTCAATAACACCCTCTCCCCCCCCCCTTACTCAGCTTATAAACTCAGTGTCAGAACAGTGAATGCCTCACGACAGTGCCTCCTCACCACGGACAGTGTAACAGTGCCTTTGCCCTCGTGAACTAGACTTAGACTCCTGTGCAACCAGTATCCTGTGCGATACTATACCCATTAATGCTTGCCTATGTATTGATTTTTGTCTGTGAGATTGTGTAAGATTGTCTACCTGTTCCACAGCAGTAGAATTTGTCAATATACGTGTAAAGTTGTTGCCCTGTGTTTTTGTGCCCTGACCCTCTCATGTTTGTCTAAGCTCCGGTCTAGAAAGGGAACCCAGCTACACTCTAGACATTCTAGGGACGGGAAGCCGCCCCTTAAACACCTAACATAACAAGTGTAAATGGAGGAGTGAACCAAAAATGGGAAATGGTGCACAAAAGTGTGTTTTGTAATCAAAGTCACGTATTGAGTAATGTGAGAAAATGTGGGGAAAAGTGCAACACAATGTGACAAAAGTGTAACGTGACAGTAAATGTGACAGAAATGTGTATAAATGTGAACGAATATGTACAAATGACAAAATGTGAACAAATGTGTACACAATGAGACAAAATGTGTCTCTCTCACATATCCTCGAGCTTATAAAGCAGACATACTCCGCCTCTCTCGGCTAACTAACCACTAGGCTGTCTTAAAAATAATCTCTGTCCATACAGAGACAATAGAGGCACCTGCTACGAATGGGAGCCTTACACATTTTTGACAAAACCAATGGCGTGCCGTGAAGAAAGTAGAGAAAGCGTTATTTAGGCTTCTATTGGCAAATACCCTCTTTTTGCTCCTCCCACATTATAAGTTACACCCACTAGTTCAAGGACAAGAGGATTTTCTGCGCAATTTAAGTGAAAAACAACTTGTGTGTTATTAGTCCAGAAGGCAAAATTGACCACTGAGTAAATACAGCTGGGGAAGAAGGTTACCCTTACAGCCAACAAAACTGATAAGGAAAAATATTTATCTTCTTAACGGCTCGCCTGTCTCCTTACGTTATCCCTTTATTTTCTATTTCACCCAATCGTTACTGGGGTGATTATGCCGGTGACAACAGATAGACAGACCTATATCATAACTCGTTCAGGTCAAAAGTGTGTTCAGTGATGCAAAATTATATATTGCTGTGTTGCAGCAAAGGTTAATGTGGCTCTTGGACATTTAAGGTATTCAGTCTCAATGACGAAGTAGGCATTCGAAGGTGAGTTGATAAGTAATATATTAATGCTTATTTAATGTGGATGGCCAAAAGCAATAATTTTCATTTGGCACAAAGACAAGATTAATAAGTTTGCCCACCAGAGCCTATATGGAACTCAAGATTCATTTTCATTTCCCTAAGTTATGCAGCATATTCTGCGCCTGACTCCTCGGGTTCAGATATGGTGTAGGCCTTGGTTTCTTTATTCTTGACCAGGCTACAGTGCGTAGACAAGGAGGTAGGGCTCAAACAAACTGACTAAGTTTGCACGTATATTAATAAATGGGCAAAGTACAACAATACACACATGGAAGATCCTACACAATATAAGTACACTAGCCAGCACAATATAATATGAATCACACTTACACTAAATATACACCACGATACAATACACGTATGACACTTCTGTACACTAGATATATCTCAGTAAGGCACATGTAGGGGTTTGGGCACACTATAACCTTTAGCACAATACAGTATATCTCCGTATGAGCACATACGCGTGACATGAACACAATGATACATTACTTCACAATATACACACGTGACATGGACACAATGGTGTATCATTCACAATGTACTCGCATGACATGGACGAATGGTATATTGCTCACAATGCATTCGCATGACATGAACGCGATGGTATATCACTCATAATGTATTACATGACATGAACGCAATTATATAACTCATAATATACTCGCGTGACATGAACGGGAGATAGCCATGAGTGCGGTATGTTGTAACACAATCACCTACGGGGTATAAACACAATACTTATACATTACGTGGGGGATATGGGGTCAGGTTGGTCATGTATTGCACGGGGAGGGGAACACATGTTGGATGGCCGGGAATGATTCCACTGTACCCGAATGTAATATGTCTGGGGTGGGGTCAGACAGTTTTTCCCTTTGAATCACAATCTAGAATACACTGGGGTCAGGGTGTCACTCGGGGAAGGAGGAGGAGAGGTGGAACGTGACGTAGGGCAACGGGGGGGAGCACTTGCACGGGGGTGTATACTAACACAATCGGGAGGAGAGGGGGGACACACAGGTAGAGGGCACACACAGGGGCGTGGCACTTCCGAAATGGGGAGGGGTGTACTTACACAGTTGGTAGCACTATATATCACGGGTACAGCTGGATGGTGAGTGGCACAAGGGGCACGCCTGGGGCCGCTATACTGGTAGACGTAGGTGGTGGCCAGGAGTGCGTGGAGGGGCGTCAGGGATGTGCTCCTGGTAGGAGTCTCTGTCGGTGTCACCTCGGGTCCGGGAGGAGCTGAAGGGCTTGGAGTGGTGGGCAGCCCTTTCTTGGTGGGGGCCCAGGGAGAGTGGTGGCCCTCAGGGCTAGGGCCAAACAGGGCTAGGAGGCACTCAGCACAGCGCATGCCATTTGTCGTGGTGGGCATCCTGGGGGCGGACCTGACCTGGTCTGGGCTGAGGTTGATCCGTGGGGCTCTCACCGCCTCCTTGTGGCTGCAGCCTCGCATGGAGGAGGTGGCTGTCAGGGGGATGACTGTGGCCGCCTGCACTGGGGGGAATCTGGCAGCTCATTGGCATCTGGGGCGGCGGTCTCGCCTGGAGGAGGGGGCCACCAGGGGTGATCTGCAGCTGCTTGCTCTGGAGGAGTCCGTCAGCAGCTGTGGGCAATGAGAGTGGTGCCTCAGCAACAGGATACCGGGCCTCGGGGTGGTCTCGCCCCAGATGCTCTCTGGTGGGGTACCTTTGGGGAAGCAGTCTCCAATCTCTGCACAGGAGGGGGAGCAGGAGTGGCGCCTCACTTGGCCACAGGATGGGCGGGCTAAGCAAGAGGCGTTGCCCTCATAGGGAGTCTCCGGAGCCACAGAAAGGGAACCACTAGTGGTCTGCTCCCCTGCTTGGCGGGCCTGTTGGTCCTTGCTGCAACTCCTCGCTGGGGCATGGGAAGTAGCTCTGGAGGACACCCCTTCAGCCAGGCAGATCCAGTGGACACTGCCTAGGCTCCTGCCCAGAGTAGTGGTTGAAGGAGATCTAGTGGACACTCCTTCAGGAGACCACTCGTCCTATGGACGACCAGAGGGGGAGTCCCATAGGGCCTCCCGGCGGATGCCGCAGGTCCTCCTGCTGCCGGGGGATGGCCCTGCTGGGGGACGACTGGTGGTCTGCCCCCATGTGGTAAATCTGGTGGACACTACCACAGGACCTGCCACCTTCCTGGGGAGCACTAGCAAAGGTCGTCTGGGGGACGTTCTGACACGCTAGCTCCTGAAGGTGGGTGGCAGAAGGAGGAGAACCGGTGATCACTCCTCCTACAGTAGATCCGGTGGATGATATTGTGCCGCTGCTCCCCTGGGGTGTAGTAGGTGCTGGAGCTCTGGTGGAGCCTCTTTCCCTTTTAGAGGCAGGTCCGGTGGACTGTCTGAGGGCTTACTTGGGACTTGGATACTGCAAGTCCCACCCTGATTCTGGCGAGTGCTTGCTCCGTTGGAGTATAACGCACTCACACTGAATACTGCCTGGTGGTTCGGCTGCGTGGAAGAGGGGCATCGGGTCACGGGGGATGTATATCCTTCCGCTCGGAATGCGGAATTATCTCCCCATTGTCTTCTAGTGGGGTAAGGGCTACCTCCCTATGCCCTCCTCCTGGGGTGGTGGTGTCGGGCTCGCTCCGCCAGGTGGATATTACACCATAATTGATCTTTAAATAGTTAAGTAAGCAGTCCAACTTAGCAGGACTATAATTATCTACAACGCACCCTACTGCGCGAGATACAGCCTTTCTCTCTCTCTCTGTTCTTGCCTAATTATATATTTTACTGAAATGACTCATTCTTGTACTGTCCCGTGTTTTGAACCAGTGCCATACATTGTCTTTAAATTTATGAATAGTTGTGGCACACACTGTTTCATTCGGTAGTGCATTCCACTGATCAATTGCTCCATTGGGAAACTGAATTTCCTTACGTCTTTATTCTTTACCACGTCTCTTTTTGTACAGTTTTTTGCAATGCCCTCTTGCTGTTGCTTCCCTATAGGTTATAATTATACTCATTTACGTCCATTTACTCTTTTCCTGTGATGCATTTATATAACATAATCATGTCTCCCCTTCCCCTTCTCTCCTGAAATGTTGGTAGATTTAATTTTTCGAGTCTTTCTTCATTGCCTAGGTCCATTAAGCTCGGCGCCCATCTTGTAGCGGCTCTTTGTACCTCTTCAATCTTATGTGTGTTTTTTGAGATGCGGATTCTAGACTACTGATGCATACTCCAGAGTTGGTCTGATGTCTGATGTTATTACCTTTTTCAGCATGTCTTCATTTACATATGTGAATGCTACCCTCATATTGGCAAGAAGTGTGTACATGTTCCTTACTTTTTCATTTATGTGGTCACCCGGTGATAGTCTGTTATTGATAATCACTCCAAAATCCTTTTCCCTTTCTAATGTGTGTAGGGTTGAACTTCCTAACCTATAGTCCCAGTCTGGTCTTTTTTAACTTTTACCAAATTTTATTACATGACATTTGTCCACATTGAATTCCATTTGCTATCTATTTGCTCCATTCAAGCTTATTTAATTCCTCTTGCAGATCTATGCAAGAGTCTGTGTTTGTAATTTCCCTTTGTATTTTTGCATCATCAGCAAACATATTTAGGTGGCTTCAGTTTCCAATGTCGTTGTCTATGTCATTTAAAAACATGACTAGTGCCTGCACCAAGCCTTGTGGACTCCACTTGTCACATCTCTCCATGATGAGTAATTTCCTCTTAACAATGTTCTCATTTCCCTTTTACTAAGAAAATCTTGCACCCAATCGTACAGATTACCTTGGATTCCTCCTTGATTGTACAGTTTCCATAAAAGTCTTTTGTGTGGTACTCTGTGAAGTTCATTTTTTCATTCATTGCCAGACGCCATAATCGCACCGGGGTGGCCAAGGGCTTAGAGTTGTTTGTTTTACAGGGAGGGGCACTAATCCTCCACCAAACCACGTGATACGTAGGAAGACTCTGTGAAATGCCCTCTTGAAATCCAAATATATGCTGTCCACCCAGCCATCTCTTTCCTGTATTATTTCTGCAACTCCATCATAGGTGCTTAATTGGTTGGTAACAAATGATTTTCCCTTTCTATAAACAGATCGTGTATATGGTGTTTTTCCAAGTGATTTACCCAAATCAGTTTTTCTAAAACCTTGCTCACGATGTTGGTCAGTGATACTGGTCGGTAGTTAAGTGGATTTTGTCTTTTTCCTTTCTTGAAAAGGGGCAAAATGTTTGCTTTCTTCCAAATATCAGGTAGTTTTCCATGTCTTAAGGATTCTCTGAATATTAAATGCAATGGACCGCTTAGCTCTTTTGCACATTGATGTAATACCCATGAAATCTTGTCAGGGCCATTAGCCTTTCCTTGTCTAATTTTCTCATCTCTTCCTGGACCTCTTGCTTCGATATATGTATAATTGTTAATATGTGTGGGCATGCTTGTTCGATTTCATCTCTCGCAAATCTACTTTCTTTAGTAAAAACTGAATGGAAAATTTTGTTTAATACTTCACTGATATCTTTTTCACTGATATACTGTAGATTTTCCCCTCATCCATGATGCATTGTATTATATCTTTTGCTTTGCTTCGCATGTTGCTGTAAAACAATTTTGGCTGATCAGTACTGTTATTTATCATGTCTTCCTCAAACTGCCTATGACCTTCTCTACTTATCCTTATGTAATCATTTCTTGCCTGCTTTTTTTTTTTTTTTTTTTTTATGCGAGGAAGAAGGAACCAAAGGCCATGAGCCCGCAGTAACAGTTCCCTCCAAGAGAAAAACAAAATACAATAGAGAGCCAAATTCAAGATCCGATCATTTTGAGATGCCTGGACACACTGCGTTTGAAAGACTGGAGATCATAGGCAGCAGGAAGTACAGACAGAGGGAGACAGTTCCAGAGCTGACCTGTTGCATAAATGAAAGACTGGGAGTAACGGTTAACTCTTGCATTAGAGAGTTGGACAGAAAAGGGATGAGAGTTTGCTACCAGACGGGTGCTACGCGCACGTCGTAGAGGTGGAGGAATGCAAGCAGACAGTTCAGAGGAGCAGTGACCATTAAAGTAGCGATAGAAAAGAGATAAAGATGCAACAGTGCTTGTAGTTGTTACATGTTCTCTCACTTTTATATTGTCCGTATCTGATCCACAGCAAATCTATTTCCCTTTTCCATTTTTACAATCAATATTAAACAAATTCTTTATCCTTATTTCCATTCCTTTGTGCAGTGGGACATAATTCTGGACTCCTGTTTCGTAAAATTCACAGAATTTTTTATATATAATATTCATATCTTGTCCTCTTAGTTCCTTTTTCCAATCTATTTGCTTAAAGTACTTCTTAGGTCATGATAGTTGCCCTTTTTGTAGTTTATCCCCTTTTTGTAATTTCCATTATCTCTAACTATATCATATGCTATCCTGAAATAGTAATCTAATATTGCATGGTCGCTTTTGCCGAATGGGAGGTGATAGATTATATTGTCAATTTCATTTTCTTGTCTAGTAAATATGATATCTAATAATAATGAGTCTTCTGGTCCTCTTTTTCTGGTGTTTTCCTTAACATATTACGTTAGAAAAAACTCCTGTATAAGATCCAAGGGCTTTTGATCCCAAGAACTTTCATAGCTTTTTACATCTAGAGTACTCCAGTTTATATCTGTGTTAAAATCTCCCGTTTGTATAATTCATCACATTTTTCTTCCATTCTGTATAGTAGGGTTAAGTTCTGAATTGTCTTTTCTGCCAGGTCTTCATATTCACCTCTATCCCACGTATTTGTCTTGGGTGAAATACATAGATTTACCACAATTACTATCCCTTCTGATGTATCTCATTTCTACTGCAATTAATTCTGGTTGTGAGGTTATGTCTATTTCTATCACTTGGAGTCTTTTCTCTGTTAGCATCGTAACACCTCTTTTTTTCAAACTTGTCTCTTCACCAAATACTGTAGTCGCCCAAATTTAAGGAGTCGTTTGATTTCCTTGAGGGTTAATTTTGTTTCTGTTGGACAAATAATATGAGGCATATATTCTATGATATAGACTTTTATCTCTAATAATAATCTGGATACCATTCCATCTACATCTGCGTACATTAAGTTAGTTATATTGTTCACATATTTGACATTGGTTGAGTCTACTATCTTGCTTCTATTTAGTCCCTGCTTTTTATGTGTAATATTTTTTACCTGCACTCCTACTTTTTTGTAAAAAAAAAAAAAAAAATACTTCTCTCTTCATCAGACCTTGCATCATTCTTTCATTTTGCTTCTTCCCTCTTTTCCTTTAGTTATCCCCATTCCTCCTGCGTTGGCACCTTTTTATCCACACTTCTTTGTACTCCTCTGATTCCTTAAGTTTGCTAGCATTTTTTAACACCTCTGTAAACCATCTATAATTTAGCTTAGTATCGAGTTTGACTCATTTTTAGATACACTTAGGAATTTGATGCAGCTGAGTAGAGCGCAGTGACGCATGTCTGCTCTGGCCCGTGTTCCACTCGTGTGTAATTCACCGGGTCGGTCAGGATCACTTGATGGTCGTGATCGTCAGCTTTTACCCTCCCGGAAGGGAGCTGAGAGCTCATATAGTCCGATCTAAGGGCAAGGCTGTGACCTTCACACACGCACACACCCGTCCCCTTGCTCAAGGGGGACAGTAACCACCCACTTCGTCAGTGAAACTTTTCGCAACCTGAGCGAGGCGCGAACTCCCGTCCACCAGTTGGCAAGCGAGAGCGTTACCACTGCACCAGCGAGCGGTGTAATAAATTAAATATTGCGAGGATTCGAACCAGCGCTAGCAACTGCGTGAGTACAGCAGCTTACCAAGCCGCCCATTTGTGTGTGTGTGTGTTTCTTTAACTCCTCTGAGGCAATTGATGGATCTGAATGATCAGCTCCTCAGGTAAGTTCGTAGGATTACTGGGAAGGTTTCCACTATACATTATACAATATAATTTTCCAGCCATTATTTTTGAGGGGTCAGCCTTCCTCACCAAATTTAAAATTCTCAGAAATAGTGAAAGGGAGGGGAGGGGTAGATATGACTTTGATATCTTAGTACATGTACAATGGACTCCCATCCATATTGAGGTATATGGGAAGCATGACTCCCCATCCCCCCAGTTATTCTTCGTGGGGTCAGCCCCCCTCTCAAAAACATAAACGATCAGAAGTAGAGGAAGGTGGACTCATGGATTCCAACGAAGCTTCTAAGGTCAATTCGTCTGGTTCCTTGATAATATTTTCTACTACATAAATTTTGCCACCATTGTTTTTAGGGGGTCAGTCCCCCTCCAAAACTTTTAAAATATACAAAATAGGGGAAGGAAGGCAGGTATCACATTGATATCTTAGTAAATGTTGTAGAATGGGCTGTCATCTGTAATATAATTTGGGGGAGAAAGACCCCACAATGATTCTTGGAGGGGTCAGCCCCCTCTCCTAAAAATAAAAGCAGTCATATGGGAAAGACTTGAATTAAACTTCCCAGGTGAGTTCGTCTGGTTACTCCAAAGGTTTTCCACTGTATACAGTTTTCCAACCACGATTTTTTTATGGGGGCCAGCCCCAGTCACTTAGTTCAAAATTCTCAGAAATTACAAATGGAGGTCAGATATGGCTTTAATATCATAAATACCTGTTGTACAAAGGACTGTCATCCTTAATGCGATATTGGGGAGGGTGACTCCTCCAGTGACTCTTGGGGGCTCAACTCTCTCCCCCCCCCCCAAAAAAAAAAGGAAAAGTGAGTACATGTATTTCAACGAAATCGGCACCTGTCGCAATGCTGGGTATGCAGTTTCTGTTTTCTTTGAGTATACAGGAAGAAACTGCATATCTACTTTGTTTGTATGCAATAAGTGATAAGAACGACTTTGCTAATGGTTGGTGGCTAGTGTGTTGTTTAAGTGCGGGGTCAATGACTCCGTTGATTTCACCCTACCGAAGTACTAGCACAAGGTCAAAGTATATTCTTTTCCTGAACCTTGTATTGGCCTTTAATTCGTTGGTTGGCTGGACCGAGTGTGGCCACAACTACAGAGGAAGAGACCAACTTGGCATACAGCAGACTTCATCCGCTGGGATACGTTGAGCCCTGTGTGAGGCAGCTCTAGCATGCATATGAGTATGGTATAGCTGATGCGTGTTAGTGCCGACGTAGTGGCATGTGAAGGTGTCTGGTACTTAGGACTGCTGGGCCTAAGGGAATGGACTGCTATGCCTATACCCAGAGTCAGACACATGAAAAAACAGGATCAAAAACTGAGTTTACCTTGTCCCATGACTTTATGTTCGACATTTCCTTGTGACCTTGACCTTTGACTGTCCATCATCAAAGTTTGGATTAAGTCGGATAAAAACGGTTTCAGTTGACCCTGTCATGTGAAAATTTGACATATTATTCTAAGCCAGTGTTACTCTATCCTTTTCACTTAATTTCCCACTTACGGGGATCTTAACATCCTCACGGTCCCCCTTCAATTTACTCCCAAGCCCCTCACAAATAATGATAAAAAAAAAAGTTTTTAGCACCCTCCATTTATTTTAATACTTACAGCTGTTAATCAGGATGCATCTTTTGTTACACATCAATGGGATGGATAACGCTGTTTGCTTTCGGTCAGTCGAATTATTTGTGGCTGAGTCACTGATAATGCAAATTTCATAATTTTATCTGGGTCCACATCAAACCGGTTTCAGCTTTGTGTGTGTGTGTAATTCACCGGGTCGGTCAGGATCACCTGATGGTCGTGATTGTCAGCTTTTACCCTCCTGGAAGGGAGCTGAGAGCTCATATAGTCCGATCTAAGGGCAAGGCTGTGACCTTCACACACGCACACACCCATCCCCTCGCTCAAGGGGGACAGTAACTACCCACTTCGTCAGTGAAACTTTTTGCAACCTGAGCGAGGCGCGAACTCCCGTCTACCAGATGACAAGCGAGAATGTTACCACTGCACCAGCGTGTGTGTGTGTGTAGAAGGGTGAAGAAAGCAAATTCCCATAAATATGTTGTGGAATATGTCAAGAGGACTTTCAGCACGATTTCAGCAACTTTTGGATATGACTGATACATGAAACACCAGAACACAGTCAGAGATTTTTCCTTCATAAAGGTCTCTGGACGCAGAATCATTCTTGAGGTCAAGGAATTCGCCCTGAACGTCATTGGGAATGGCAGCAATAGCAAGCGTGTCAGGGAAAGGATTCCTCACCGATTTCCCTTCTTCTTTGAATTCTGGGAAGCATCATTTGAGTTCACTTGCCATGGATTTCAAGTGCTGAATTATTTCTGTTTTGAGTGATGGGACAAGTAGGTATCCCCTCCAATCTCAAGAACAAATGAAAGATTTTCAAACGTGGCAACATTTTCTACACTCACTTTCCTTTGCCAGTTTTGGAGTTTAGCAAGAAATGCAAGCATACAGTCCATGAGGTGAAATATATTTCTTTCTTTTCCTTGTAGCTTGAGATTTAGCCTGTTTAGCAGCTCAAAAATGTCGACCAGACATGCAAGACGTGACTCCCACAAAGCCTGGTTCAAGAGACTTGATAGATCATCCTTCCCTTTCATTTCCAGGAAAAGATTAAGTTCTCTCCGAAGCTCAAATACTCTGTTCACAACACTATCCTGGGAGAGCCATCGCATTTTGGGGCAAAAGAGGAAGGATTCATGTTCTGAATCCAAGTCTTCACAGTTTCATGTTCTGAATCCATGTCTTCACAGTTTCTGGAAAATGTAAGAGTTTAAATCTCCTGTATCCACAAACCTGACACATTTTACCACTGTCTCAGGATCTTCCAAAAGGCATCAAGGAGGTTTTTTGACCTCACTGCAAAACGATGGATCATACAGTGAACCACTTTCGCATTCGGAGCTACTTCTTTGACATACTTCTGTAGCCCAAAATAATCACCGCAGCCCCAGCAGTACAGAGTCGAAAAATTTTCCGGCTATTACGTTAGCTGTGAAGAAAGAAGTCAAATTTTTCATCACATCTAATGCTTTTGTGGAAGTTTCAAGCTGTACAGAGAAGATATTCATCTTTCATGTTATGAATGCATACATACCTAACAATTTTTTTAAATAGATAATGAATGGAGGAAGGAAAAACAAAGGGGTAAAAAAATGAGTCCATGTGCCTAAAGGCATCCTCCATTCATAAAATACCCATAACAACTGGACTTGAACTGAAGTGGATCAAATGTTTGTGGGAAACAACTCCCAGGAAGCGAAATCCAGAGAGTAGTAGTTCTGGGGATAAATGAATTTTGATAAGCAGAGGTTCTGCACTGTGGGGGAGAGAATGTGAATTCATGAGAGCTCCCAGCTGCCCGAGTATTTCGGGGGGAAATGTGAAGGGAAGGAACAATTGAAACCAGTTCGTCTGAACACTTACGGCAAAAATATCTATAAAATAATGCTAAAGAAGCAACATCTCTACGTACTGATAATGGAGGAAGGTCTTGCGTGATGGCAGGATTATTGATTAATCTAATGGCTTTATTTTGAATTTCGTCCAACTGCCTCAATGCAACCGCTCCACATCCACTCCACAGTGGTGGACAGTATTCGATCTGAGAACGCACATGACTTTGTATATTGTGGCCATCTGCTCGTCAGTGAAGAACTCACGAACTCTGAACATAAGTCCCAGTTTTTTGGAAGCATTTTTAGCAAGGGATTTAACATAAGCTGTCCAGCTTAGGTTGAGGTTTGGAGTAACACTTAGGATATTAATTGTAGTGGACATAGAGGACATGGGAATATTGACGTCATTTAAAATTATGTGAGAGTCTGAGGAATTCTTTGTTGGAGAAATTAATGTTTTTAGTTTTCTGAGCATTAAATGAGACCAGATTTGTTTGTCCCTATTGATTAATTTTAGAAAGGTCCTGGTTCAGAGAAATAGCTGTGTTTATTTGGGAATTTATAATATCAAATTGTGTAAAGGAGGTACTAACTGTGAAAGAACTATGAAGGGTCGTCATCAGCATAAGAGTGTATTGGGTTGTGAGTGACAGATAGGAGGTCATTTACATGAATGAGAAAGAGGGTTGGCGCCAAAATTGATCCCTGAGGTACGGCAGCATTTATGGAATGAAACTGAGAATAAATACCATCTACCATGACCCGCATTTTTCTATTATGAAGGTAAGAAGAAATTAGAGGAACCAGTGATGCAAGGCCATAGTGTGACATCTTAGACAATAAGGCCCGGTGCCATACTCTGTCAAATGCTTTTGATATATCTAGCACTACTGTGTGTGTTTCACCATGTTGGTCTATTGTTTTGTTAATCTGATGGGTAAGAAGGCAAAGAATGTCTACAGTTGAACATTCTTGTCTAAATCCATACTGCCAATCATTGATTAATTTATTGATTTCTAGATGCTTGATTATGTGTTTATTAGCGTCTCAAAAACTTTGCCAGGAATGGAAGTTATTGCAATTGGTCTATAGTTTGATTGATCAGAAGTTGCCCCCTTTTTAGGAACAGGATGGATATTTGCTTCTTTCCAAGAGGCTGGAAAACTTTAGGTACGGATGCATAAGCGGAAAAATTTTGCCAATACAGGAGCCAACACTGAGGCGCAGTTTTTAAGTACTATTGAAGGAAATTCATCTGGACTAGTAGCTTAGTCTGCTGAAAGATTCTGTAATACTGCTTGTACGTATCTGGTGTGAATCATGAATGGAGGTATTTGAGGGAAATCAAAATCAAGTACAGGAATATTGTGATTTTCTGTATTTAGGGTTGAGTTTGTTGAAAAAATGTCAACAAGAAGGTTGGCTTTTCCATGTAGGTCACTTACTAGATTACCACAGGAGGACTGTAACGGTGGAATGGAAGAATTGGTAGTGAAGTTAGTTTTGAATGAATTAAAGGTTGACCAGAATATTTTGTAATCATTTGGATTGTTTAGTAGTTTGTTAGCTGTCTATGTAGAAAGTTTGATTTAGAAAGATTGATAATAGTTTTGGCATGGTTTCTAATATTTTTATAATAGTTAAAGGCTTCTTTGGTTTTGGTCCTTGTATAAGTGTTATAGGCTATTGCTTTATGTTCTGTTACTCTAGCACAATTGTGGTCAAACCATTTAGGAGAATTACATCTTTTTCTGTAAGTATGATGGGGAATGAATGTTTCCATGCCGACTTTAATGAAACCCTGTATGGGGCCTAACGTGGAATTTGCATCTTGGGAGAAAAAGGAGGTCCAAGGAACATCCATGAGAAAATTTTGAAATCCCTCCCAGTCTGCCCTGTCGTAGTGCCATTTAGTCATCACAACAGGTTCAGAGCAGGAGGGTGTGGTAGGTGTTAAACTGGTGGCTTGAATCTGACAATGATCCGAGGATCCGAGGGGGGACTTCACTTCGACACTATAATTATCTGAATTGGTTGTTAGAAACAAGTCCAATAGGTGGGGATTTTGATCGGGGTTGTCTGGTGCACGGGTGGGTTGACTGACTAACTGGGTGAGATTAAATGAGTCTGCAAATAGCTCACATTCAAGACCAGAGTCATCAGTTCTGGCTGAATATGTGAGCCATTCAACATTATGGACATTAAAATCACCCAGAATAGTAATTTCTGATGCAGTATTAATGCTGAGGACACTTAGTTGTGAAGACAGAGAGTCAAATAAACTTGGCTCTGGAGGGGCATTAGGAGAACGATAAACACAACAGAAATACTTAATTTTACCAAAAGAATTTCATTTGTACATGGAATAGTCGAAATAAGGACAATTAAATTTAGTAATCTCCTCCAGGGCAATTTCTGATTTAGCAAGGCAACGTACACCTCCTTTGGGTCTGAAATTTTGAATCAAGATATAACCAGGAAAATTAAATCTAGCTAAATCAGAAGTGGAGCTTACTTGTGTCTGTCAAAAATAGCAGATCAGGGGTTTCAAACTGGAGGAAATTTTGAACAGTGGTGATGTTGGAGCGAAGTCCCCTAATATTGCAAAAGAAAATTTTACTGCACTGACGAGCAGATTTAGGGCGCCGCAACACTTAAGGTGGCACAGTCGCTTGATGACGACTGGGAGGGCCCTGTGCAGACGACCCAGCCCTGTCGGTGGTGGTCACCCAAGAAACCACCGCACTAATTCCCAGTATAGCAGCAGCCATGGTTCTTTTTATTGGGGGGGGGGGAGGGATGTGTTGTGAAATGTGTATGATATGTAATGACAAGATTAGTGTTTTATGGAGAGAGGATAGCTGGTATTAAGGCAATGTGATATAATGTGGATGTGTGTGTTGTGTAAAGAGAGCAGCCTGATGCACTCTGATGTTTGAGGCAGAAAGATGTGTACCCAGTTACCAAGGCCTAGGAGAGAAAATGGAATCCAGGCTATTCCCTGAGTCTCCCATTACCTTGGCGGTAGTACTTCCCTGGGCGGGGCTGCCTACCCCTACTACTGTGCAAAAGAACTCATCCGTTGACTCATCCAAGTGTACTGCGAACATAACGGATCGACGGAGACACTCTCGCACCCTTACACAGTCTTAAGCCTGTTGTAAGAATACCTTCTGCAGAGATGAACAGGACTATATACATGGTTTGCCCGATAACAAATTCACTCCTGCATATTGCATACAAAGTGTTGCCACTTAGCCATAAACTTTTCTTGCCCGCTCATTGGTCTGGTGGTGTCAAACGTAGAAGTATACGCTGGAGCGAGAGGGAGCAAGGCAACGAGCTTAAACACGTGGTCCCCTCACCCCAGTGTAAGGCAGACACACTGTGATTTACTATTTACACTAGCCCGCCATGGCTAACCTAAAATCCTGCCATGAGGACCATGGCATGCAGTTCGAGAACCAACGTTCTAAACAAGCAATACAGTATCAGCTCCTTGGTCAATCCTCAACACTCCCACCATGTTTGATTTAAATAAACACTGATCCAGTTATTATGTTCACACAGACACACGGGTTGAATTTTGAGTCTGCCCTATTACCTTGACCTCAGACTGATTGCTATCACATGCATTCACTTCGTCCTTGCTTTACCCTCAACCCTTCCACCAAGTTTGGTAGCAGTCGAGTGAAAACTACAAGATAATCTTGCTAAGTCAAAGTTTGACCCAGCCCAGCAACCTAGACCATTGATATATTGTTCCTTGACTGACCCTTAACATTACCACGAAGTTGGATTAAAACTGAATAAAAACTTTTTTTTTTTCTTAATACAAACACACACATACACACACAAGACGTCCTTTACTGGCGCTCCATACCAGCTCAACACGGCCAGAGGCATTACCTAAATAAGTATCTTTGAATGAGTCAAGCTCTGTACCAGGTTAGACTAAATGATTTTTCATTATTAAAAGGAAAAGAAATAATAAGTTTAAATAAGACCGGTTCAAACAACAAAGAACCACGATGCGTTGAGTCAGCTGGGTTTGTTTATACTACAACAACACGCGGAAAGTGTAAGTACATACTCTTCATTTAGTATTACAAAATGGATACATACTTCAGTAAAACAAATTTGGAAAAGAAAAGGGATAAAAGTAAAAAGCAAAATGATGATTTCTACCAAGAACTGGTTGAAGTGGAGACTCACAATAGACTGGTTGAACGTGTACACAAACTAGAAATGGCTTTCAAAAATGAAATTGATGAAATAAAGAAGCAAATGCACTTGCAAAAGGAAGAGATAGAAAAACTGGGAAGGGAGGCCAATAAGAAAGACACAACCATCTGTGAACTAACAGTGGAATTGAATACGCTTAGGAAGAAAGTGAGTGAAATGGGAAGTACAGTAGTTAATCACGAGAGTGTTATGGAAGAGTTAAAAAATGACACAGAGACAATTAGACAAGCAAGCAGGCTTATGGACCAGAGCAGTGATATTGAGGAGAAGATAACACAGGTGAATGAAGCTGTGCAGAGCTACAAAAATGATGTAGAAACCACGTATGCTGAAATGGTGAAAGTAAAGAAAGACTTAGAAACAAGGGTGGAGGAAAAAAACATTAAAAAGGAAGTGAAAAGAATAATCCAAAACAATCCAAAGTTAGTCAGAGATTCAGTAGAAATAAATAAATCAATAGTAATCACTGGTATAGAAGAGGAAGAAATTAAAAACAAAATCACTAGAGACAAAAAGGAGATGGCAAATGTAATGAGCTTACTGAAAGAAGTATCAGAGGAAATCTGTAGTAAAGACATAGAGGAACACAAAAGGTTAGGTAAATACGAGAAAAGCAAGACAAGACCTCTAAAGGTGACTTTCCAGAGTGTAAACACTGTGGAAGAGATACTAAAAAATGCAAAGAATCTTATGGAAAAAGAGGAGTTCAAAAATGTATGGATAAAAAGATGCCTAACACAAGAGGAACTGGAATTACTGAAAGAGAAAAGGGAGGAAGCAAAAACAAAAAATGAGGGAAGATCAGAAGAGGACAAGAAGAAATTTTTTTTACAAAGTAATAGGATTGCAGGTACGAAAGTGGTATACAAACAGGATGGAAGAAAAAGGAGGAAGTTAGTAGAACCATGTCATGACAAGTATATAAACAAGATGATAAAGTTGATGTACTCAAATGTGGATGGAATGGTATCTGAATTACTAGAGATGAATGATTATGTCAGAGAAAATGAACCACAAATAATATGCCTAACTGAAACAAAATTAACACCAAGGATATCCAGTGACATACTAAACTTAGAGGAATACAATATATGGATAAGAGACAGAAATTTAAAAAAAGGAGGCGGAATTATAATATTAACTAAGAAAAATCTAAAAGTCAAGGAAATAAACCTAGATATTCCATCACAAGTAGAACTGATTGCAGTAGAGATCGACGCATCTGAAGGTAAAGTAATTGTAGCCAATTTGTATATGCCACCCAGATCAAACACATGGGAAAGAGACGAATATGAGGACCTGGCAGAGAGTACAATTCAAAGTATAAGATCCTTGCTACATAAAATGGAAGAGAAATCGGAAAGAATTATACTAACTGGGGACTTCAATACAAATATAAATTGGAATACTCTAGATATAAATAGCCAAGAAAGCTGTTGGGACCAAAAGCTCCTGGATCTCGTACAAGAGTTTTTCTTAACGCAACATGTGAGGGAAACCACTAGAAAAAGAGGACTTGATGTACCTTCAGTGCTAGATCTAATATTTACTAGGCAAGAAAATGACATTGACAGTTTAATATATCACCCTCCACTCGGCAAAAGCGATCATGCAGTACTAAATTATAACTTCAGGATAGCATATTACATAGTAAACAGCAATGACAGTTACAAAAAGAGCCTAAACTATAAAAAGGGAAATTATCAAGACCTAAAGAAGTATTTCTTAGAAGTTGATTGGGAAAATGAGCTTAGAGGACAAGATTTAAATGCTGTATATAAAAAATTTTGTGAATTTTATGAAATAGGAGTCCAGAAGTACATCCCACAGCACAAAGAAGCAGATAAGAAAATACAGAAATGGTTCAATACAGAATGTAAAAAATCAAAAGAAAGAAGAGATTTGTTGTGGAATAGATACAGAAGACACAATAGTGAAAGGGCGTATAATAATTACAAACAGGCAAGAAACGACTATACAAGAATAAGGAGGGAAGCCCAAAAACAGTTTGAGGAGGATATGATAAATAAAAGTAGTGATCAACCAAAGCTGTTTTACCGCTATATCAGAAGCAAAACCAAAGTAAAAGATATAATACAATCCATTACGGACGAGGGAATCACTTATACACAAGAGAAAGATATTTGTGAAGCACTAAATAAGAATTTCCAATTAGTTTTTACAGAAGAAAAAAATTTTGAGAGGGACTATGTGGAACACGCATGTCCACACATACTACCAGATATACAAATAGAAAAAGTAATACAGGAGAAGTTAAGTAGATTAGACAGAGGAAAAGCAAGTGGTCCTGATGAAATTTCATGTTGGGTGTTACGAGAATGTGCAAAGGAGTTAAGTAAACCATTATTTTTAATTTTCAAGAAATCCTTGAGTCAAGGGAAACTACCTGATATTTGGAAAAAAGCAAATATAGTCCCCTTATTCAAGAAAGGAAATAGACAGAATCCTCTCAACTACCGACCAGTATCACTGACCAGTGTTGTAAGCAAGGTCTTAGAAAAACTTATAAGAAAAGCTTGGGTCAATCATCTAGAAGAACACAGTATGATAACAGAAAGACAGTTTGGTTTCAGAAAAGGAAAATCATGTGTTACTATTCTGTTGAGCTACTATGACAGAGTAACAAACACAGTACAGGAAAGGGAAGGATGGGTGGACAGTATCTATTTAGATTTCAAGAAAGCTTTTGACACAGTACCACACCAAAGACTTTTATGGAAGCTGTACCATCAAGGAGGAATTCGAGGCAAACTGTTTCGTTGGATGCAAGACTTTCTCATAAAAAGAGAAATGAGGACAGTACTAAGAGGAAACTACTCATCATGGAAAGAAGTGACTAGTGGAGTACCACAGGGTTCGGTGCTGGCACCAATCATGTTTTTAGTGTACATAAATGATATAAACAGTAACACTGGAAATGAGAGCTATCTGAATATGTTTGCAGATGATGCAAAAATACAAAGGAGAATTACTAGCACAGACTCTTGTAGGGAGCTACAAGAAGAATTAAATAAACTTCATGAATGGAGTAGTACATGGCAAATGGAATTCAATGTGGACAGGTGTCATGTAATCAAGTTTGGTAAAAGTGGAAAAAGACCTGATTGGGATTATAAGTTAGGAAATAAAACCCTATACACATCAGAAAGAGAGAAAGACCTAGGTGTGATTATTAATAACAGACTATCTCCGGCTGACCACATCAGCGAGAAGGTACGGAACATGTATACACTGCTTGCAAATATGAGAATAGCATTCACATACATAAATGAAGACATGCTAAGATGGATAATAACATCATTCATTAGACCAACCCTGGAATATGCATCAATAGTCTGGAGTCCTCATCTCAAAAAGCATATAGACAAGATTGAAAAAGTTCAAAGGGCTGCTACAAGATGGATACCAAGCTTAAGGGACCTAAGCTACGAAGAAAGACTAAATAAACTGAATCTACCAACACTACAGGAGAGAAGGAAAAGAGGTGACATGATAATGCTATATAAGTGCATATCAGGAAAGGAGAAAATAGACATAAATGAATACTTAACATATGGAGAAGCATCAGCAAGAGGACACTGCAAAAAACTGCATAAGAAGAGAGGTGATAAAGACGTAAGGAAATTCAGTTTCCCAAACAGAGCAATTGATCAATGGAATGCACTACCGAATGAAATAGTGTGTGCCAAAACAATTCACAAATTTAAGGATATGTACGATAAATATGGTCTAAGACACGGGACAGTACGAGCTTGACTCATTCCTGTAAAGATACAATTAGGTAAGAACACACACACACACACACACACACACACACACACATTGCAGGCAAAAACATAATACACGCTTTCAGTTCGGGAAGGCGGGCATTAAAAGAAAATACTCCCCGCTGCCAGAATGAGCACTGCATATATTGTGTAATGTTAATTAAATGCATCTACGGTAGGATCCCCGCCAGGAAGCATAGAGCGATTATAATAGCAAGCAAGTCCTCCTCGCTCAGTGAGATCAGATTACCTGGAAATATAATGATGGTCATACATTCCTGAAAACCCTGTCCTTCAATCCAGCCCAACCTAACATCTCCCCTCCCCACATACACATACAGGCTATTCCTCAAACATGATTTTTTTTTTTTTCCAGAGTTGTAGCTTAGAGATTGTACAGCTTTTTTTTTTTTTTTTTTCAATCAAAATCTCCATGTTTGTTCTTTCCAACAGTCGTGGTGTTTTTCTACCTTTTTCCTGCCGGATGATTTGATAAACGGTGTGGTGGGCAGAGGAGAGCCTTCCTCCTTTAAATATATCGTTTTCTCGTAGGCTATACGTCGTCTAAATTTTTATCGTTAGTGTAAATAGTTTCACCTCAGCGGATAATCTCGTGAGTCAATAGTTCTGCCGTTATCCGCGCCGCCTTTGTGGCCAATCCCTAGGTATCTCTAGCCTTGGCCCTCATTCCGTCCTATCCCACCCTCCCACCTACGATGTCGACGACTGAGGGACAGGGAGGAATGTCTCTCTCTCTCTCTCTCTCTCTCACACACACACACACACACACACACACACAGTTAGTTACGGAGAACTAATTAAACACAATAAATACTGCATCAACAAATTCTGAGTTTGTGTTTCCCGCGACATCATCTCAACACGGCGGCTTATATTTATGCTCAAACTTTCCTGATCCTGCACCGTTATGTTTATTTCCAGATTTTCCTCAATACATCACTTACTCTCAGCCTCCACGTATGCTGTTAGTTTGTTCAACGCACATCCTAGAGCCGCCCACGTTCTGTGACTGTGATGTAGATAAATCGGTTAGGTTTCTTGGGAAGACGCTTAGTTCAACGACCAATGAAAGCAGCTTCAAAAATATTGTGCGCTTAACGTTTGGCCCAATCAAGGGGTAATACTTGCAATATCACTTTGTTTTACTCTCAAGTGCCATGATTTTCGTCCGAACAAAGATAAAACACTTAAAAGTTATTTTGCAGTGTGTGTTCTTATTTGCCAGTGTTTTCTTCATCTTCAGTAACTCTCCACAGACAACTCGCAATGTTTCCTCTCCAGTTCAACGATTTGAGTTTCCATCAAAAGTCTCGGGTACAAATGAAGAACTATATGCTTTTAAAAACCGAATTCCCGAATATGAGGAGGTGATACAATGGGGACTGTTTGGCTATACAGTCACTATAAATCGTCTGGTCTGGGGGAAAACGGTGAAGACGATTTTGATACCTCGTTCTTTGACTGGTGGCCTACACTACGTGCACAGGCAAGTTTGGCAAGTGTGAAGTACCTTTAAAAACACTTTTGTTTCAAAAAATTGCCACGTTAACGGGTTTGCATTTCATCACGACTCATCCAACCGTGATCCTGTACAAGGAAGCCCATTCGGAGGGTCCAGCTGTCGAACTTGATCAGGGGGTTACCCGAGGTCCTGATAGTGGGGCAGCGTTTTGTGGAAAACACAACACAACTAAGATTGTTGTAGAACGTTATTTTAGGCCAGTGTGTCGCTAAGGACCTACATCCATTGCAACAAAATCACTGTGGTTAGGACTTACATTGTCAAAAAGTATCCATTGCAAGGAATCAGTGTGGTAAGCAATTACATTATCATTGTCTGGTGTTAGTGGGCATGGTCCTCCCTCACGGCATCCTTGTCATCAGATCAGGATATCCCACCAACATTCTCCCCACAACAGGAGGGATAAATAAGTCAACTGAGATGGAGAGGAGAGCGGTGGACTTCAAAGGGCGTAAGTTAACACACTGCCGAGGGATAAACTTTCCCCCACAGACGTAGCACATCCCGTCCTACCCCATGCCATCCAATCCCATCCCCCAAAATAGTAACAAATGCATCAGATCTGGATTCCGCGCCTGTCTTGGTCGCAGTAAAACTAGACAGACTCGTATGGCCCTGTGGAATGTTGTTGTCTTTCCTTAACCCCGGTCCGCCTGAGCATGCAGCCCCGAAGATCGCAGATAAGCAACGACCCTATGGAGTTGTCGCATAGGTTTCCTGTACGGTTGATGTTGTGTCTGCAACTTGGTGTGGCATGTGGTGTGCAGTGTTCCATTACGTGTGTTGTGATGTGTGGGCTTACTCTACAGCTGGGGCACGTGTCATCTTATCATCCCACCCAACCCATATCTAAGCTGATAACTTGCGAGAGCTGGGTGATGTCCTGGTCTAAGCCTATCCAGGCGAATTCGATCAGCTCTGTTTAAGGGTACCTCTGATGGGTGACGCTAGGAAGGGAGGTTTGTAATATAGTGTTCTTTTTGAGCTGCTGTATTGCCCTGTACGTGAAGTGGGTCTGTGGGTGTTTCTTCATTGTTAGTGCAGGAATGAAGGTGAAATGTTCATGAAGAGGGTCTGGTAATGTTTATGTGGTGATGGTTTTATGTGCCTAGTTGTATTGCGTGGCTGTCACATCATGCCAGGGGGTGCTGTGTGGTGGTACAGAGAATGTCAGAATCATGAGTTCCTCTACCCGCTGAGTGTGTGCGTGTATCTTCCATTAAAACGAAAATACTGTGTACTCTGGTAATGGTAGGGGATAAAGCTAGTTGACAAACACAAATGGCCTATAGTACAGTACAATAAATTTCTCTATATGATGATATAAGCAACGTAAACCAGTTATGGTGTGTGCGTTCTGCTGTTTCTGTACCTCGTCTATGGTACTGGGCATAACTGTAAGAGGCCCAGGCGGGGGAAGGGGGAGGGGTCTCCCAGGACTTAGGAAATGTGTTTGTTTGTTTTTTTCAAAGTAACCGCTTCTGACGGTTAACTGTTACTTTTAAAATGATTTATGGTTAAAGCCATTTGAATCCTCGCATTCATAAGAAGGTTATTTTTCTTAATGTGTAAGGATAAACAGATTTAACAGTTTTCGGTTTTGAACTTATTCATTACTCACTCATTTTTCATGTGAATACACATCTGAACATCAAATTTTAAACATACGAATTACTTACCCAATATATAATGCTTTTTCTATATTAATGTTTATATATTCGTGTCCTATTTATTTCTAATAGTAATTATTTGGAGATCTGGATAACTGAGCATTTTCAGGGCAAGCTCCTTCCGGCCCTCCCCCCCCCCCCACCCCGGCGAAATGTCTTCCCGTACGCTTCAGGTACTGGACGCTTCCATCAAGTAATATTCCAGTAGAAGCATCGTCATGGAATATCGACAGTGTTTTGGGGGAATCATGTCTACGGGCCCAATCACAGGCCCTAGCCATGCAAAACTGCAAATGTTGGACCCTCTAACTTAAGAACAGGCGCCATCAGCATTAGATAAACACACACTGAAACAAGACACTGTTGTGATAAATTCTACAGATATTTCATAATTATGAACATGAAATGGTCGTATGGCTGAACTGATGAACGACTCTATCCCCGAACAAATATCGGCTCAAAATAATTTCTGATTCTCATATTACTTTTTCTGATGCCTAAGCTTGTACTGTAGAGAAAAAAAAAAATAAGTGTCAGGTGTCATGTACATTTTTCATCCTCAGTCTTCTTTACCACAGCTTTGCGCGTCTGTGACCCTAAGGGATTGTTGCGTGACGATCCACTCACAGCTTTTATTTCAAGGAAATATGCCAATAATAATATTTAGGTAATCTGCACGAACACACACACACACACACACACACACACACACACACACACACACACACACACACACACACGTTCTATGTAAAAAATAATCTGCAAAAACTGAAACAGTTTATAACCGGTGAAATTCTTTCGTAGTAAACCATACGAACATTACAAGGCCATGTGGAGGCTTTATTAGGATGAAGCACAGTAATTTCATCACCATCATCATCATAATAATAGTAATCATCATCATCATCATCATCACCATCATCCCAGTTCCCTTTGCAACAGGGGGTGTGGATGATCCAGCCCCAGAAAGAGAGAACAGCTGACTGAGAAAGGAACAGATTAGCTAGTGAAACGGGTCACGCTCAGGTCCCCCTTCTATCAAGCCCACACGCTCAGGTCCCCCCTCTATCAAGCCCACACGCTCAGGTCCCCCCCCCTCTAACAAGCCCACACGCTCAGGTCCCCCTTCTATCAAGCCCACACGCTCAGGTCCCCCCTCTATCAAGCCCACACGCTCAAGTCCGCTCTATCAAGCCCACAATGTTGTCACTTCCCCGCCTCCCCATCCCTCAAAGTGAACATCAGCAAAATTTTGCTTCATAATAATTTGGCTGAGGGAGTCACTCCGCCGACTTGCATGCAAAAACTGGGTCGCAGATCCTGTCATGTATTCCTTCTTGTAAACCTCCTCTACTTATTTCTGTTACACACCAGTTCTTTTGTTTCAGCCATTTCTCGGCTTCTCACACATTCTTTTATCACATCGTGCCACCTTTACCTTGGCCTCTCACGTCTTCTGCTTCCTCCATATTTACATACTTAGAACTTCTCACCACTCTCATCAAAATCATTGTCTGTGCGCTCATGCCTTTTCGAGACACATTATATATTCCATTCTTTGATCAGTCGACTTCCTGAATCACACGTGTCTCGGACATCATTATTCCTCACTCAGTCAGTTCGCCACACACGACATACTCGCCTCATCATATATATCTCCTCAGCTCTTAGTCTAGTTTTCATATTCATGCCATATCAATGTTTCCATACAACATTTGTATCAACACTCTCATGCAGCCCCTTGCAGCCTCTCAGTTCGCTCTTCTTGTTCGCAACAGAACTTTCTTTGCTTCAGCTAATTTCCTTCTGTTTTCTGCAAATCTGTTTTCCATTTCCCTTTCACAATTTCCTCTTCTTCTCCACCAATGACCCAAGGTATTCGAAGTCCTCAAACAAAGTCCTACCATTCGCTTGAACATCACTTGCTAATCCCCCTTCCCCTTCCACTGTCACAATTTTGCTTTTGTCCACATTTATCTTAAGACACTGACGCTCAGTGGCTTCCACAAAACTCTAAACTAAGCTATCCAACCTTCATTCAGTGTTAGTAGACACCACTGCATCGCCTGTATCCATCAGGCTTGAGAGAACCCATCTGTTTCCATCTCTTGCCATTTCCACTTCACTGACCTGCACTTGCCTTGACCTGCCCCATCACTGTATCAGTGTATACATTAACAGCCATGGAGAGTTATTACCCCTGTCTTACTCCCATCGAGATTTAGAACCAGTCACCAAGGGTTCCATCTACCCTCACATGTGCTTCATTATGACTGAAGAAACTATAATAGTTACTGCATTCAGTAGTTTTCCACACTGTACACTGCAGTACCTTCCACAGACCCTCCGTGTACTTCCTGGTATATGCTTTCTCCAGATCGGTAAATGACATACGCTATGAAATTATCTATTACTTTTATAATTTTTTTTATTATCTAATCGTAACATTTCTGTATTTGTAGTTTGCCACACATGATATTATATGCTTTATGTAAATCATTAGTCATTTTGGGCCCCCTCTGGAATGCCTGGCTGGGGTAAACGTCCCTCGCTGTCCCCATCCCCGAAACGACGCCCCTGAATATCATGTATGTATGGGCTGAAGAGTGTGGGTGAGAACGGAGCTCTGTGGAACTCCGTTAGGGAAATTTAATGCACATGATGACGTGCTCTAGAACGTGTGCTTGTCAGCCTGATAGACAATCGGCGAGCCAGCGTTTGGTGTTGTCCTACATGCTTGTGTTGTACAATCTGATGATTAGTTTCCGCAGTGGGATGGTTTAAAAGGCTTTACTAATGACTGGTATTGTAAAATGTGTACATTATACACATCGAGAGGAATTGATAATGTGTACATTATGCACATCTAGAGGAGTTGATAATGTGTACATTATGCACATCTAGAGGAGTTGATAATGTGTACATTATGCACATCTAGAGGAGTTGATAATGTGTACATTATGCACATCTAGAGGAGTTGATACCATCAGATGCATATTGAATGAGGTTGATTAGTAAGGTGTTGGTGGAATGTTATGCTCAAAAACCGTGTTGTGAGGGAACATGAGGGGTGATTTTGTTAAAAACCAGGTGTTCAGTTATCTTGGTCGGTGTGTAGGGTTATGGTTACGTATGTATGCTGGGTTTATATTTGTGTATAGTGATGATTATTCCGCTTCCGATTGTTGAGAATGCTGCAATGTGCATATGAGCAGTTGCTAAGCTTTCTGAGGATCTGCATGTCATGTAATCCTATATGTTTCAGGTGTACATTCCTAATGCTATCCGGCTATGTGCTTGTTAAGTTCGTTATTTTTATAATGTGTATCAGTTCTGAAGTGAAAAGAGTTATGTTGTGGTCGAGTGGAAAGACCTGTCTGTGATGAGATTATATTTCTGACTCAGTGCATCTTGGTGTAAAGTAACATGTGCTGGCCTAGAGGTTCCCTAGTATGTTTGCTTGTTCTCTGTATAAGGGTGTGTTAAGAGTTGGAAGTGATGGCGCCATGGGTCTTTGAGGCATTTTATGTGATTCAGTGGTACTGATCTGTGGAGCAACAGTGTTGTTACAAAGGCCTTCCAGTTTTCTTGTTTACTTTCTGTTTTTATTGTTAGTTTCGTAGCTTAATTGGTGGATCCTTGATGGTGTCTTGCGTATGGGATAAGGAAGCTGTGTTTGAGTGTGTGGTATTGATTTATAAAGCGAACAATCTCAGGTGTAAAGTTTGGTATGTGGTGTTTTCTGCTGCCTCGTGAAATGTAGTGTTTGACTGCGTTTAATATGATATCACATTTCTTAACATGTCTGTCAGTGTTAGTGGTGAGTGTGTTGTTTAGCTTGCTGACATGCTGTTCCGTTTCTTTGATAAATTATATCTTGTCTGTTTTCTTGGAATTTGTGGATGCAATGTGTGATCCCTTTGGTTTAAAGAATATTCCTATGGTGATAATTATGGGCAGGTAATCTGCATAAAGATCGGGTACCGTACGGCAGGTGGTGTTAAGTGAAAGTGTGGGCGAATAAAATTCGATGCCTGAGCACGAGGGGGAGCTGCACTATACTGTATGTATGATACCTAAATGTCTTGTGGTGTGTCACTATGAATGTACATGTTGTTGAGCTGTGATGCAGTGTTGAGACCACGTCGGTTCTGGTTGTGTTCATACCAGTAAGGGTTTTTGACACTGATGTCGTAATGACAGTGTTAGGTGTCTGTGCTAGGAGAAAGAACTGAGTTTTGTATTGCACTGCATGGTATGGCATGAAAGGTGTCGAGAGGAATATAAATGCAAAAAATTTTGACCTTGTTTGTGACCAGAACTGACACTGAGTTACTATTTCTAATGTGGTGTCATTCTCGAAAAGTGCCTGTGTTGTCTGAATTGTGTCTTTGCTGATTATAAATGTGTTAATTCAGATGATGAGGCTGACTCCATGGTCATCTGTCCTGGGTGGTAGGGGTCGCTGAGGTTATGTTAACAACAGGATGAAGTGTTCTGATTCTCGACTTAAATTACAAAGTATAGCGCCCGGCAGGGATCAGATTAAAAGGTGCATGAATGTCGATAGGTCAAAATGGACAGAAAAGGTTGTTTACGATGCTGTGGACTTAGCCGCAATTTAGGGTTGAAATTTTGAATCGTCAGCCTGAAACCCCCCTCCATTATCATTCCTCGGGTTAGTTACTACGCATGCGCAGTAGAACTTAGCAACGCATACATAGCTACGGTATCTTGGCAACCAATGCACCATGTCTGGGTTTGATGGTGCCGATGCAGTGAGCTCATTTGGACAAAATGAGATTAATAGAATCAGCAACTGAAACGTGCTCTGGCAACGTTAATTAACGCAGAGAGGAGTAAAAAGCCATCATCCTCTGTCATACTTGATGAGTTACGGAGCCTAAGACAAGAAACAACAGAGTTGCAGGAATTAAAACAAGAGGTGAGCCATTTGTCGGAGGGTCTGGGTGACACATACAAGATCAATCATCACCAACAGTTATTTTTAGAATCAATGAATAACGGAACGACGACGGACTTGGTAATAACAGGATTATCTGAGGACCCTGATGAGACGGGCGAGAGTGGTGGCGACAAGATAGCTAAAGTACTGGAGGCTGCAGATTGCTGTGACACTGTTAACCAAGTAAAGTGGGAGGTGAAAAGGCTGGGGCAGGTAAATGAACATCGGAAAAGACCGATTCTCATCACTGTGGAGGACCAGACGAAGCGAGACAGGAAACTTCAAATGGCAGAGAACCTGAAAGGTGTACAAAGACCATTGTCAACCGTCTACATAAAGAAAGATAATCACCCTGTCGTGAGGAAACTTACCTTGGAGACGAGAAAAAGAAGAGAAGGATAATCCAGCAAAAGTCGCAGTGAACAGTAGTTACGATCGCATTTTCCTGCGTGATGGTGTCATCACTGACAGATATTCTCCTTGGTTTTTCTAACTGGTAGACAAATGAGTTGTCAGTTACAACTGCTGTCATGGCAAATCGGTGGATTTAAAGACAAACTGGAGGAACCTAACATCTTTAAATTTGTTCTTGACTACGATATTGTGTGGCCATTAGAAACAAAGGAATATTTCCACATTAATGTGCCTGGGTTTCATGCATATCCTAACGTATCAAGAAGTGGCCAACATGGAGGAGGAGTTGTGATGGTCGTTAGCTGTAAGTCATATGAACATATTTCTCCTACAGACCCTTATGCTGAAGGACAGAACTGGAGAGAGATGTCCTGGTGGCTAAACCTGACACTCGGCGGCGTCTGTACCCCCCGCCCCTCCCCCCCGACGACTTACTGTACTTCCACCCATCGCAATATGGTGAGCTGGCTGCTACACCGAGGGACAAAGAAGGGCGATTGTAACGGGAGATTTCAACGCCAGCGTGGGAGAGCCGCGTTTCATGGACGGGGACGGTGCCGCGTACGAATACAGAAGTGTGATGGACCATGTGATCAACAGCCATGGAAAAACATTACTGAATATATGTAGCAATAACGATATGATTGTAGATAACCATTTAAGATACCATGGAAAAGAGGAGGTGGCTTAACATACAAACGAAGAAACCGTTAGATATCTGAAACTGATTTATATATTGTGAAGGATAACAGTATAAGTCTGATCAAGAGTTGTTGCTACGTCAAGATGTCTGTGGGTCTGACCATGCTCCAGTCTGTGTCACTCTGGCCATAGACAGTGGTTGCTGTACGTCCGTCAGGGAGCTGTTGGAGAGATCATCTGGACTGGGAGACCATTAATTATTACAGACAACCTATACAGGCCAAAGTAACAGTTTCGCGGTCTTTGGACGCGGATCCGTGTCCAACCTGAAAGTGTCCAATCAGCACTTTGGATACGGATCCGTGTCCAAACAAAGAAATATTTACCATAAATCAGGAAGTGCGTCTAGCATCCTGAAATTTGGTCTGATATTAACCTGACTGAATTTCCACTTCTGTGATACTATGTTCATTCATAGGAAAAATCGGAAACGTGACCAAATACGTTTAGAAAAAAGTGGTAGAAACATACTTATGCGCTCTCTCAACTTATACTGTACTCGTCATATTGATTCGTCTATTGGCGTCCGTCGAGGGACTCCGACCAGCTGTTTACTGCTTTTTCAGTTTATAGATCAGATGGTTAGAATGACAAAAAATGAAACTGTGACATACGTTTTTTTATTTTATTATTATTATTATTTTTTTTTTTGGGGGGGGAGATAACATAACTCATTATTAATATATGATGCTGCATATTATGTTGGCAACTAACAGGGAGATGTGTGAAAGAAAGATGAGTTTTGTGTTGCAAAACTGTATTGATTATGGAATGGTTTTCAATGAGAAGATTTTTTTTGTTTTTTTCATTAATGGTGACGATGGAGATAAAACCAATCTGCTAGTTGAGGGAGTGACCTTGAACTACGCCCACTTTGTACCTGTACCTGGGGGCCTGGTTCACGGACACAGGTAAGATGGGCAACGCGCTGCATTTGCATGGGACAAGGAGCGAGACAGTTGTAAAAAAAAAAAAAATCCATTTTTTTGTGCGGCTAACACGCAAATGCCCTTGGTATGTAAGAAGAAGATTTTTGATGCAGCTGTAACATCGGCATTGTTGTATAGCTCTGAGCCATGACTGACCAGTAACTTGAAATAAATAGAAAGACAATATAATAAGATGACAAAACGCCCGCTTGATGTACGAAAAAACACGAGTATTAATTTGTGTATGACAGTCGGGTATCCCTCCAGTACGAAATGTTGAAGCAAAAAGTAGTGTAACTTTCTTAACTCAGTGTTCAGAAGTGTGGATATGGAAGAACCTTTTCACATTGCTTATGAATTATGTAGGACTGAAATCACCCCAGGATTAAAATTTTTAGTGAAGGCGATGGAATTTAGATGTAATGTAGACCCACTGGAGAAGGTAAAAACTGATATTATTCTTTTGCTCATTTTTTTTCCAAATATTCTGAGATGAGACATGATGGACGATACATTATCAGAACTGTGGAATATTATAAGGCCATCTCCAATATTGTGAAAAACAGTTTTATGTAACGTAAATAATGTTAAATATTTTCACGCTAACTTGACGCTCAGCTGCTGTATCTTTACGCAATGATAAATCACTAGTTTAAATTATGAAGTGTGGCTGCAGAGGAAGGATGAGGTGTCATTTGAAAGGTATAGGGAAAAGAGGAATAGGGCGAGAAGGGCTGTGCATGATGCTAAATGGCAGCAGATGAGAGGTGGGATAGGCGGTTGACTGAGAATTTTCAACAGAATAAGAAAATGTTTTGGAAGGAGATGAAAAGGGTGCAAAAGGGAGAGTCTGGGAAGGAAGAGCCAGTAAAAGCAGAGGATGGAAGGATGTTAACTGAGATGGATGCTGTAAGGAAGAGATGGGCGGAGTATTTTGAAAGATTGTTAAATGTAGAGGAGGGAAGGGAGGCTGAGATTATGGCGGATAGAAGGGTGCAAGGAATAAATGTATTGGGAGAGTTGAATGATTCTGTGATCACGAAGGAGGAAGTGCAGGAGGCAGTAAAGGAGATGAAAACAGGGAAAGCTGCAGGTATAGATGGGTGTGCTGTGGAATGTCTGAAAGGTGGTGGAGCGACTATTGTTGACTGGTTAGTAAGACTGTTGAATGTGTGCTTTGTGCAAGATATGGTGCCAATTGACTGGGCAAGTGCTTGTGTGGTCCCACTGTATAAAGGTAAGGGTGATAAGTATGAATGTACTATAGCTTTAGGGGTATAAGTCTGTTGAGTGTTGTAGGTAAGGTGTATGGCAGAGTGTTAATTAAGAGAGTTAGAGAGAGTACAGAGGGAGTGATTGGCGATGAACAGTGTGGCTTTAGGAGAGGGAGGGGATGCATGGATCACGTGTTTGCTGTGAGACAGGTGTGTGAAAAGTATTTAGCGAAAGTTAAGGATGTGTTGATAGGGTGGCTTTGTGGACTGTTATAAGATTGTATGGACTTGATGGTAGGTTACTAAAAGGGGTGAAAAGTTTTTATGTAAATAGTAGAGCGTGTGTAAGAGTGGGAAATACTGCGAGCGATTGGTTTCCCATGAGAGTGGGACTGCGGCAGGGATGTGTGATGTCGCCTTGGTTGTTTAATATTTATATGGATGGTGTTCTAAGGGAGGTGAATGCAAGAGTGTTAGGTAGAGGTCTGAGTCTGGTGAATGTTGATGGTAGAGAGAGGAATCTGAAGCAGCAGCTGTTTGCAGATGATACTGCACTGGCGGCTGATTCAGAAGAAAGACTGAGACAGTTGGTAGAGGAGTTTCGAAGGGTGTGTGAAAGAAGGAAATTGAAAGTAAATGAGAATGAGTAAAGTGATGAAGTGTACGAGGTTGGTATATGGTAGGAGGATGAATATAGTTTGGAATGGTGAGTTGCTTGAGGAGGCAGAGTGTTTTAAGTATTTAGGGTCACATGTTGCTGTGGATGAAAGAATAGATGCAGAAGTGAAGTTTAGAGTGAATGAAGTAGGAAAGGTGCTGAGAGGAATGAAAAAAGTGTTTAGATGTCGTTCACTTAGAATGGATGTAAAGAGAAGGCTGTATGAGGGTGTTGTGGTACCGACTGCCTTATATGGGGCTGAAACATGGAAAATGGGTGTAGCAGAGAGGAAAAGTTTGAATGTAATAGAGATGAGGTGTCTGAGGAGTATGTGTGGAGTGACGCGTATAGATTGAGAGAGAAATGATGAAGTGCGAAGGAGAATTGGAGTTGTTCGGGAGATGCCTGATCGAGTTGAGCAGAGGGTGTGATGGTTTGGGCATATGGAGAGAATGGATAATGAGTGATTGGTGAAAAAGATAACTAGATCTGATGTGAGAGGTGTAAGACTGAGAGGAAGACCACGAATAGGATGGATGGACAGTGTGAAGAGAGCGTTGGATGCGAGAGGGATGTCTGTTGAGCAAGGAAGAGTGGCTGTGCGTGACAGAAATGAATGGAGAGAAATTGTGAATGAATAAATGATGATGCACCCCTGAGGGGATATTCTCCTGCATTTTGTCTGATCAGCTGATCAGGTCAGGTGCAGGTAAGGGGATGGATCTATTATGATGTGGCTGGGGTATACCAGCTCTGCTGTCAGGCTCTGCTGTGGATGTCACTGATTGTGCTGCGCAGTTGACCTTTGTGCAGTGTGGTGCGGTGAGGATCTGTCCCTTCTCCCCTTTGGGGCTAAGATGGAAATGAATGTGTTTGCGTGTAGCCTATGAGTAAATTGGGAGTGTGTCGTCCTGTCTCGGCTACCTCTCTTTCCTTGGGTATATAGATAGATAGATAGTTTAAATTATTACATATTCTACTTTCCTAATGTACACCGTGAATTATAGGTGAATGAATATACGCAGTTTGTTATGAAGAGTTTAAGTAATCTGTAATACATGTACAGGCACCATATCTGTCAACCTTCAGTAGTGTTGTTGGAAAATCTATATTACCCTGTATAATGATCCTATTTCTGTATGTTTGTTGGTTTGTTTGTTACCGTAACACAGCAATAACGGTGCAATGTAGAGCAATTTTTGTTAGAGCAGGGTACCATTAAAATGCTCAAACTTTAAGAATAAAACAATTTCCAGTCTAATCGGGCCACCGGTTCCTGATTTATGACTCATTTCTGGCCTTTTGACATCGAACGGAGGCCGCCGAAGGCAGCCTTTAAGCGAGTATTTAATAAAACCTCCCTTCCCGGCTCGTTTGTTGAGTCTTCTGTTGAAAGAAGCAGCTTCATTGTTGCTTCTGTATCGAGCTGGTGAGGAGTTTTGGTACGGTAACCCGTCCTCAAGAGTGCAGCAACAGGCTATCTTCTCGCCGATCCAGGTGTACCACGTACTTCTGATCCATATGGTACAGCACCCTACTCTATCCCTTGGCCTTGTCTGTCATTAATTCTGCTTACTCCGTCACTTTATTTTTTTCAGCGATTTTATGCTACTATTCCATTAATGCCTGTAGACCCTGCCTAAGAAATGACGCCTGTTAATGTCGGCTTGGCTGCTCGTGTTAAAGAAGCCATTCTCTCGGACATATCAGCGTACCGTCCGTGATCGTACCTTCCAACTAATGCCAAAAATTCTTGGTTAAACCTCACTAGTCATAATGGTGTCCACAGCAGGGCCCAAGTAAACTCTAAATCACATACAGTACATCTGTGCGGCTGTCCAGACTCGTGCTGAATTTGTTTTTTCGTCTTGTCGGACAATTTGCTGAACAGGTTTATCCAATTTGAGCACAATGAATTGTTCAAGCCTCCAGTTGACTTCTCTTGCTCCTGGCATTTTCCTTTAAGAGGAAAAAAAAAAAAAAATCCACTGATAACTTACTGTTGCTTTCTCTGATGAAGCTGATTTTTTTTTTTTTTTTTTTTTTTTTTTTTTTTACGTTATCTCTAGCACCTCTCTTATTATTCAAGTGCTGTTTTTCCGTTTCCTCCCAGCTCTGATGGACTTATGCTCGACATCAAAATTTCTTTCAAAAGATGCAAATCTAGCCTCATTACAAACAAGGCATACAGTCTTAATGAGGTTCTTTGTATTATTTTCAAAAACTTGCGTGTTGACACCCTGTCCAGGCAAGCTCTTCTCCATCTTCCCTTCCAGCTTCTCACCGAAAATCTGCAATAATTCATCCCATCCAAAAAGACGATAAGTGTTACCAACCCTCTAATTACCGCCGATCTGGTTTGATGTCATGTATTTCCAAAGCCTTCGCATTTGTTCTTAACAGGAATATTCTGAAACATTCTTCTCATGGCCCTTCTGACTATAAGTGTGGGTTACAGGGTTACATAAGGGATGCGGCCTTGGCACTGCATCCTCCTTAGATTCCTGGTCATCCTCCCATTGAGATTTAGGTGAAATCTAAGGTATTGCGTAAAACATCTTATGGTATTGCGTAAAACATCTTAAGGGTTTCAGATAAATATGGAGCAAAGCTTTTATTCTCAATTGCCATCAATGTGGTTTCATTCTTTCATTTGTGCCTTTTTTTTTTCAGGTTTCCTATCTAGTCGTCCTACAGTAGACGACAGGTTCTGTTCTCTCACCATCTTCCTTCCTCCTATTCATCAGTAACCTTCCGAGTTGTGTACAGCCAGTCCTGTTCGTTCATTCACTGATGACTCCATTCTTCAATTTTACACCCAGCTTAATGAGGAGTTTTGGAGGAGTGTTGGATTGCCTGGAGATTGTGCAATTATCGCTTGGCTGAAGGACACTTCGTTACTCTTGTCATAGTATATGTTGTTGGGAAACAATAATCTGAGACTGGAGATTCAACCAGTCATATGTATAAAAGAGATTACACAGTTGTTTGTGGATGGTGTCAGCTTGAGAAGGACCCCTGGCAACTCACTCTTTTATATCCATTGATAACAATTAGCCTATATAACTTCTGTTAATAACCCCAGCAAGGAGTGGACATAGCCTATTTAATCTGCAACATTCGCGGCCTTTCATCTAACTTTCGCTCTGTTGAGCACCACCTCTCCTCCTCTAAACCTCACCTTCTTTTTCTAACGGAGACTCAGCTGTCTGAGGCAACTGACAGCAAACCCTTTTCTGTATCCTCCTACTTTCTCTATACTCATTTCAAAGCCAAAGGTGGCTGTTGTGTATACATACGCAACGACTTATCTTGCTCTCGTGTTCCTGAACTTGATTCTTCTGAATTCTCCACACTCTGGCTTCGGCTTTCCTGTCATTCTCTGACTAAATATATCTGTGCTGTTTACTTATCCCCTAATTCTACTGACTATCAAAAATTCTTCGACTATCTTACTTCTACGATGGAACACATTCTGTCCATTTCTCCTTTCTCTGAAATCTCCATTCTTGGAGATTTCAATGTTCACCACCACCTTTGGCTCTCCTCTCCTTTCACGGATCCACCTGGTGAACAAGCCTACATCTTTTCTATCCTTAATGACCTAGAGCAGCTTGTACAGCACCCTACCCGTATCCCTGACCGCCTTGGAGAGAGCTCCAACATACTTGACCTCTTCCTCACAACTAATCCTTCTGCTTACTCTGTTAATCTTTTCTTTCCGTTGGGCTCCTCCGATCACAACCTTATTACCTTAACCTGTCCTATCACTCCGGTACGGCCTGTGGACCCTCCAGGGAAGCGTCGTCTGTGGCATTTTGGAGCCACGGACTGGGAGGCCCTCAGGCAGTACTTCTTTGATTTTCCCTGGAATGATTATTGCTTCCATGGCCGTGAGCCATCTGGGTGTGCCTTGCGCATTACAGAGGTTATTCTCTCGGGCATGGAAGCATACATTCCTTTCTCATATCCTTTGACTAACGCAAGAAAGCCTTGGTTTAATCACGCTTGTTCTAATGCTGTCCGCAACAAGGAGAAGGCCTACAAAAGGTACCGGAGCCAACCCACCCCTGAATCACATTGTCTTTATGTTTCTGCCCGGAATCGTGCTAAGTCTGTTCTTCGCTCTACTAAAAATAATTTCATCCATACTAAATGCTCTCAACTCTCCAACTCGAATTCTTCCCGCTCATTCTGGCACCTTGCCAAAAATCTTTCTAACAACTTTACCTCATCATCCTTCCCTCCTCTTTTCTACTCTGATGGTTCTGTAGCTATTTCTTCTACTGATAAAGCAGATCTCTTCGCACAGACTTTCTCCTCCAATTCCACCTTAGACGATTCCGGTGCTGTTCCTCCATCACTTCCCCCCTCTGACTTCCTCATGGCTGACATTAAAATTTCTTCAGTTGATGTATTTTCTGCCATCACTGGCCTCAGTACTAACAAGGCATATGGGCCTGATGGGGTCCCTCCTGTTGTTCTCAAGAACTGTGCTTCTGTGCTTACACCCTGCCTAGGCAAACTCTTTCGCCTTTGTCTGTCAACTTGTACCTTTCCTTCTTGCTGGAAGTTTGCTCTCATTCAGCCAGTCCCAAAGAAGGGTGACCACTCCCAACCCTCCAACTATCGTCCAATTGCTTTAACGTCCTGTATTTCCAAAGTTTTCGGGTCAATTCTTAATAGAAAAATTTTAAGGCATCTTTCCTATCACAACCTTCTTTCCGATCGTCAGTATGGGTTCCGTCAGGGACGCTTCACTGGCGATCTTCTCACCTACCTTTCAGACTCCTGGTCATCCTCCTTTCGGGACTTTGGCGAAAGCTTTGCCATTGCACTTGACATCTCAAAGGCTTTCGATCGAGTCTGGCATAAATCTTTAATTTCCAAACTGCCCTCCTACGGTTTCTATCCTTCTATCTGTGCCTTCATCGCTAGTTTCCTTTCTGGTCGTTCTATAGCCGCTGTTGTAGACGGCCATCGTTCTTCTCCTAGATCTATCAACAGTGGTGTTCCTCAGGGCTCTGTCCTATCACCAACTCTCTTCCTTTTATTCATCAATGATCTTCTAAGCTGTACATCTAACCCTATCCACTCATACGCTGATGACTCCACCCTTCACCTTTCCATTCGGTTCCCGCAACGCCCATCTCAACAGTTACTTTAACAAACAAGGGATGAGGCTATGGCACACCTAATGTCTGACTTGGCTCGTATCTCTGACTGGGGTAAAAATAATATGGTTGTCTTTAATGCATCTAAGACTCAGTTCTTACACCTATCAACCCGACAAAATCTTCCACAGGTATACCCACTAATGTTTAATAATATTCAGCTTAATCCTGCATCATCCTTGAACATGCTTGGGGTTTCATTTGCTCGGGACTTATCTTGGAAAAATCATATTACATCTCTTGTAAAATCTGCTTCCAAGAGATTGGGTGTGCTAAGCCGACTCCGCTCTTTCTTTACCCCTGCACAATTGTTGACTCTATACAGGGGTTTTATCCGCCCCTGTGTGGAGTACAACTCTCATGTGTGGGGAGGCTCCCCACATACAGCTCTTCTCAATAGGATGGAGTCAAAGGCTTTTCGTCTCATTAACTCTCCTCCTCTTACTGACTCCCTTCAACCTCTGTCTCTTCGCCGCTCTGTTGCATCTTTATCTCTTTTCTGTCGCTACTTTAATGGTCACTGCTCCTCTGAACTGTCTGCTTGCATTCCTCCACCTCTACGACGGGCGCGTAGCACCCGTCTGGCAGCAAACTCTCATCCCTTTTCTGTCCAACTCTCTAATGCAAGAGTTAACCGTTACTCCCAGTCTTTCATTTATGCAACAGGTCAGCTCTGGAACTGTCTCCCTCTGTCTGTACTTCCTGCTGCCTATGATCTCCAGTCTTTCAAACGCAGTGTGTCCAGGCATCTCAAAATGATCGGATCTTGAATTTGGCTCTCTATTGTGTTTTGTTTTTCTCTTGGAGGGAACTGTTACTGCGGGCTCATGGCCTTTGGTTCCTTCTTCCTCGCATAAAAAAAAAAAATCTGTCCAGTAGTGATGTTCATTTGTAAATTTTGATCTGCTCCTCGAAGTCCTCGCGTAAAACGTACAGTATGTGTACTAAGAACACCCTGGAGATTCCCCAGCATGACGAGTAGCGACCAAAGTGGCTTGGACTGGATCTTGTTACTGAATCATCACAACAGGGCGAAAAGCAGAAAATACAACAATAACGAATCTGTATTTGAGAGTCTTCGTTGTGGATTGTGTTACCAAAGAGGGCAATGGAATAAAGGAAGGACAACGTGACTGCTTAGGAGAAAATAATCCAAGATGCAGAAAGACCAGTATTTCATTGTGCCGCAGAGTACGATCACGAAAGAGAAACCACATTGGTAGTAAAGAAAAAAAAATGGGAAGAGGTGCAAGGGTCAACCTCTGCTGTATGGCAGAGGGTGATGGTGAAAGACAAACCACAAGAGTAGTCAGGTGAGGGCCGACAGAATGGAGGATGTTGTGATTATGGTTGGTATTCGAAACAATTTATAGGCCAGCGCCTGCTACTGGATAAGAGTTATGACAGGGGAACATCAAACCAGATGCCTAAAATAAAGTTTCGGGGAAAACACAGCACAGATAAGGCTGTTATCAAGTGCGGTATATCTTGGTCAAATGTGCCACGCGGCACTTAACCTGCCATCAAGCAAACCACCTGTGTGGAAAAAGTGCCTGTTACACTGCCGTGTGTGAGTGGGATAGTGAGTGGGGTGAGGAAGGGGTGGAGGAGGATGTCACATGTAAAACATTCATGTAGTTGCGTTACCCTATGGGATGAAGTACAGAGTTTGAGAAGACTTGAATCACCAGTGCATGCATGAAAATGTGACTCATTTTCACAGGGCACTAGAACGATAGTTTTGCTTATACTGTGTTTAGTTTCTTCTGTTTTTGCATAAATTTAAGATGATAATAATCACTGCATTATATGTGCTTTAAATTGATATTACTATACTTATTTATGTCATATTTAGCTGTATTGACATGAGTTTAATTTTCCATCTTCACTAGACTGCTGTCCCCACACCCACTAGACTCCGGGCCTGCTGACGCATGGTGGGATGATGTTGGTGAGAATCAAACACTACAGAGAGTGGCAGACTTTTTCAACTTCCTACGTGCGCCGCCTGCCACCTGTCACAAGCTGGTCACGCTGGGGGGTCGACATCAGTGTGGGGACTTTACTCATGTTATCATGGACGGCAGCAAGGTAGGCTACGTCAGCCACACATCACCTCAGATATTATTCATTGGCCTGATGCCTGACGACCAGTCTCCTGGTGATACTATCCTCTCCCACCACTCTAGGCTTCCCTTTCACAGTATTGTGTACAACGTGCGTGGGCTGTCCCTCAGCTACCACGTGTGAGGCTATGGAAAAAGGATTACCGATCGGTCACGGGACGTGGACGCAAAACACCAAATGAGGAAAGTGAATATTAAATAAGACAGATGTTAGCTACACCTTTTGAGTGACTTACTGCAGGCAGTCCAGAGGAACACCAACACAAGGAAAGTCCCAAGCTCGAATCCACATGGTAACATATTAAAACATTTCCCTCAGACATAAATGCTTTTCCATGGCATAGCAAAATGGATAAGAGGTTCTCATTAAAAGCTGTTCTACACGTTTGTACTGAACTGTTGAGGGTTTATTGTGGTGCATGTCGCAGGACTGCACGACAATTCCGTATCCATCCAGTTGGAAGATATGACGTAGTTCACCACAGTTAAGGGTGACAGAACCCCTGCCCTCGCACTCGCACCCAAAGGCAACACAGACGACAAGCATTCCTCCGTTGCTCTCACTTCCCTTACTGAAGTCCATTCTTAGTTTGTTTAAGGGTCAGACTTTGGTCACAGACTTCAGTGTTCGTTTCTGAGGCCCAGCAATCCTCCTACTTACCCCCTCCCCCACCTTCCCACCCACCAACCCACCCACCCACCCAGCCACCCACCCACACACACACACACACACACACACACACACACACACATATGTGCACATGCCATCCTTTCGACTCAAATACCCAGCATCCCTAATGAATGTGGTGGGGGCGTCTCATTCAGGCATGGCGCTATGGCATTATGGAGTTGCTTTTATGGCATGTAAATGGGTCGTGTAGATAATTAAAGTCTGTTTCAACGATACCTAAATCATCAAGCAGTTCTCCGCCACACCCTAAAATTGAACTGGCATTCTTGTGGACAGCAGACCACTTTTTAACCCGCTAGCCTCCATCTCCCTGGTTTGACCTTGTTAGATCCAGCAGGACACATTGTTTACCTCCAAGTGTATTTCTCCCGACACTTCCACAGCCTTACCCAGTGGCGCAGCCAGAATGGAAAAGCACGCATAGGTGGAAATTTCAAGGAGATTCTGGCAGGATCTAATACTCTCATTTTTTTTTTTTGCCTGGAAGGGTGAACTCTTAAAATTGTACCTCCCCCCCCCCCAGATCCTTAGAGTTAAAAAATGCAAAAAAGAGAATACAGTGTCCACTTATTGGATTATATGAGACAGCTTGAGCAGCTGTCACATCAGCCCTAAAACTGTGCTTGCTTTCATTCCTAAATATTGGAACTTTATTCGTATGCCTTTAGTTCAGAGCAAACCTTTCCACTTTCAAGCAATGTCAGAAAATATGCTAGTTATTGTAAGAAGTATTAGTAATGTGCCACCTGAAAATTATGATTGGTTGATAGGTGGCTGTTGTGAATGACTTGAATCAGGTAGCAGTGCAGTCATCCTCCCATGCAGCTGCGCGAATCCCACTTGAACTGATATGAGGTGCGTGGTGACCCAAACCGTGACCTCCGAGCCGGCTTCCACGAGTTCTGACTCAACCCATGCCGGGCAGACGTGGTGAAAATATCCCCAGTCGGCCATCAGACGGCCAGATTCGGCATGCCGTGACATACGACCCGCGACCCTCATCCCATCTCTATTTTAATAATTCCTTAAAGTTTTCTCTCCATTTGCTCATTTGTTCTTCCTTCTTCACCAGCAATTTGCCATTTTTATCTTTCATTCCCTGACTAACTTCTTTATCACCCTGTCTAACTCTCATTACCTCCTTCCAGAACATTTTCTTACATTCATTCCGCTTTACACTCAGATTCCTTCCAAATTCCTCATCCACTCTCTTCTTACTCTCTCCTACCACCCTTTACACCTTTCTTTTCCTTTCTACATATAACTCTCTCTTCCATCTCTCAGCTTCCTCAATGCCGTTCCTTCCATTATGCTTTCTTCTCTTGCACCACACTTTGTCTTACCTCTCCATTCCACCACGCTGTTCCTTGCATTCCCTTTCATCTTCTCTTTACCCTACACGCCACCTCACATGCAGCACACATTTATTCTGTGAATACCCTGCACGCATCTTCCACCTCCCCCATCTGCTCCAAATCATCTTTACCCAGTCACTCCACTTCTCATATATTCTGCTAATTTTCATCATCCTGCAATCTTTCTAATCCTCATTGTTTGGACTGCTTCCTTGTGCTCTCCCTCCATATCATCCATCGCATTTGTACCCTGACTTGCACCACCACCAAGTAGTTGTCTGGGAGTCCACATCCCCAATAATTCGATTTTGATAAATAGCATCTTAAACACATTTTCAGTGTTATTTTCTCCTTTAAAGCCTTCAAATCCTTCCGAATCATCAGAAATGTCTATACTTACAGTTTTCTTGCCGTTTTCCCTCCACCTGGGTTTGTTTACTTCTCACGGAGTTCATACTGACGCCTTGGTATCACTTCAACTTCTATATTTGAATATCCATGGTTCATTCTCTGGCCTAGGTTTTTACGGGCAGGACTACCCAACCTTATTTACAGTCACAAGACGGACAACACTATCTCAGCACTACAAAACTGGATCATCAGCATCCTCGAGGAGCTGGCTCAGCCAACGTCTGCTCTGTATAGTGTTGTCCCCGTGTGTAATTCACGAGGTCGGTCAGGATCACGTAATGGTTGTGATCATCAGAATGTTACCCTCCCGGAAGAGAGTTGAGAGCTCATATTGTTGATCTAAGGGCAAAGCCTTCACCTTCATACACGCACACACCCAAAATTTTGCTTAAGGAGGACAGTGACCACCCACCTCGCCAGTTAAACTTTTCGCATCCTGAGCAAGGCGCGATCCCCCGTATTAGCAGATGCTAGGCAAGCACGTTACCACCGAGCCGGCGAGGTGTGTGTGTGTGTGTGTGTGTGTGTGTGTGTGTGTGTGTGTGTGTGTGTGTGTGTGTGTGTGTGTGTGTGTGTGTGTGTGTGTGTGTGTGTGTGTGTGTGTGTGTGTGTGTGTGTGTGTGCGCGTGTGCGCGCGCGCGCGCGCGCAACATTGTGGAGCTTGGGGAATCGTCTTGTAGTGTCTCTGTGCCACCCTTCCTGATCCAGTCACCTGTGTACGAGTCTGCATGCCTTGGCCCTCCATCATCACTCATAAAGCCATCCATCCCATTCCTTTCACTGTCATGCCACTTAACGGCTTGACTGCATTGCCTTCTCACAGGCAGTGTTATTCACTCTAGTATGTTACACAATTATCATCGCATCATGGCTGTCAGCTGCACAACATTTCATTCACTTTCCAGACCAAATCATTAGCACAGTTAAGGCATGGGTGTTCTTTCTGAGTAGCCCATTACAGTATTCGGTTTCCTCTATTCGCAGGACTTAACAATTACCCATTTGTTATGAGGGAAGTTATGATGGAATGACAATTAATTACTGTAGAACGGACGGATTCTGTGGTATATGGATGGCTACCATCGACTTGAAAAGATATGGCTACAACTAGTCTGCACAAAGTCATCATTCTAAGACAGGAAACATTCAGTGAGAAGAAAACAAAGTCCAATCTGAGAGTTTCATACTTACTGAAATATCATCATACATATTATATTTCTTTTTCCCAGCAATTTCCAACCATTGTTAGGTTGTAATGATGGAATGACGGTTAATTACTGCAGACAGGCACTTGGTTTAGCTTCCAGTTCATGAAGACCTCAGCCATACCGAGGCCATCCCTAATAAGAAGAATCCTCAAGGGGAAGCATGGCATCATTTCATATATGTACGTAGCACTGATTCTGTAATGTTTATGTACAGGTAGTGTGTATGGACCCGCCGCTTGAGTTGCCTCCTGGGCCCGACTCCCACTCCTGCCTCACTCTTTCCTTTGGTATACACGTGGACGCCTCCTTCGACGCGGCCATGTCTGACCTGAATTGCGAGGTGCACATGTTTGATATGCTCGATTACACACCCACGGCTCTGCTTAACAAGTCATCACACGCCTATTTCCATCAGGTTGGTGCAGTTTAATTTTATTACAAGTTACTTTTTCATCTTCTTCATACAATTCCACAATATCACGGCACACATCCTCTCCCATATGCTTTCTCACCTTGTCCACTCAACCTGTTCTTGATGGTAGTCAGATGGATTGAATGGACTGTCTCATAAGAGTTAGAATTCATATCCTTGATGTTGCGTGGAACTGTCTGAAGATGTGATATAATTAAAACAAGCTGCTTCATATGTTCAAAGAAACATCCTATTAAGACCATATCACAGGCAAGAGTCCACAGTGTGATATCCTAAAAGCACAGTACAGTAGTTGCCAACCAGTGTATCGCATAGAGACATCTCCCTTACATCAGACTTTTGACCAAGAACTTTACGCAAAGTTGCTGCAGTCTAGTACAGGGTGTCTGATCAGTAGGGTAATTACTCTCATGTAGGTGCTGGAAAGAGACACCTTCGTGTGGTGGCACAAATATAGCCAGGCAGCTCTGCTGTCTAACATACAAACGTCCCTCAATTTGTCTCCTATCCTCCGCAAGGAGATGAGCAACTTCAGTCTGCAGTCCACCAGGCTCACGTTTCACATGAACTTGCGACTACAACAGCTGCTGCTGCTGCTGCTGCTGCCTCCTAACGTGACCTCCATCCATCCGGAGTTGTATTGTGACGATTGAAACTGATCTTTATAATATAATGAGGAACTTTGTAAATGTCGTCCTTTATCCTTTCCCTAGCTGGTGAGCCCAACTACTCCTAAGCCTGAAAGTGTAATACATCTGTCTTGGCTATTATGTATGTTGACCCAACACACGCAGATAACTGTGGTCACCCGCCATATGTTAAAAACCTTATCTGCTATTTTATAATACCTTCATTTTCAGCCAACTTCCCACCCAGCTGCTGGTCAGTGCTGTTCTCTACTACCTCTGCTTCAAAATGCATGGCATCCACCGAGACTGACTTGAATGGCGATGTTCTTGTGCCCCTGAGGCAAAGCAGAGAGGTCCATAGGAGAGTGACTGTCAGGCAACACCTTGTCCAGGCAACGATTTGGCTCCTTGGCTGCCTTTTTTTTTTTTTTTTTTGAGAAAAAGTGTCTTGCCTTGGATGCCATCCCACCTAGTCATGAACACCAAAGGCGTGAATAGTCTTGCTCCACCTCCTGCACTCTGTCTTGATTATTTTTCTTGTTTCCCGTCTCATTCTTCTCGTGCGCCACCCACAGTGACAAATCTCTATGACATAGGGTCGGTTATTACATGAAGAATTCTGATTAATGTACTAGTGTGACAAAAAATATAAGTTCATAAATCTGCTGTAATATAGGCCTACCATGTGTTTACCCTGCAAAGATGTACCTGGCCGTGACTGATGGAATAAAATTCTTTTCATCAGAGAACTAAATCAGAGTCGACAGTTTTACCAGTAAACTAGTGGGCAAGGAGAGCCTGCATTACAGTGCTCATCCTTGAATCTCTCCTTATTTGCTGGAACCCAGTGATGCAGTCCCGCCTTGTGCAGGCGTCGTCAGATTGTATAGGCAGTTACGTCTAACTGCTGCTCATAACGAACAAAAACAACAATCGTAAACTGGTTTCTACAGTCTTATGTTCACTGAAGTTTTCTTGTGAGGTGTTAACTCAGGGACTTGGTCATCTTTATGAAGAGAAGGATAAAAATGAACGACAGTGTTTAAGATATAACATCCACTCTCGCTTTGTGAGTGTGGGTACGATATTCATGAGTTTGAAACAGTCCTATATGATGAATGACTAGCAGTGGTACCCGGCGTTGCCCGGGTAAAACCCTATGATTGTGTATATCGGCACTGCCGGGGGCCTGGATGGCCACTTACCCTGCGGGAGAAGACCCTTGGGTTCCCATTTTACCCATTGAACCTGTATTCCAGCTTGGGTCCTCTTCCCCGGGGAATGTCCATGGACACACTCCTACCATGGACCTATTTTCCCACTACCCACCCACTCACCCACCCTTCCCACCCATGCACCTACCCTACCCATCCACCCACCCATCTACCCTACCCATCCACCCACCTTCCCACCCACCCTGGCCATCCACTCACACTCATCCACCCACCCACACTCATTCATCCATCCTGCCCACCCACTCACCCACCCATGCTATCCCATCACACCCACTCAACTCTGCCGCCCACCCGACACACCCTGACCCACCACACCCACTCGCTCTGCCTCCCTGCCCCACCACATCCACCCATACTCAACCCTGCCCACGCACCCAACCCCACCAGTCCATCGACCCATCCGACCCATTGTAGCTAATAATATGGATGTACAAGTTCAACTCAACTAAACGGTAATTGGCTACCATGTTTCCACCATGTCAGCTTGATTATTTCTAATCTTGGTCACCTGGGGTGCCACTTTAACAACTGTAATATCTAAATTCAGCATAAAAAGATACGCCCGTCAGAACTGTTTAGAGAGTTCTATATGCATCCCCCTCAACTTCCATAGGAGAGACATTATATATATATATATATATATATATATATCATCATCGGCCGTTTGAGTATCCACTGCAGGACCGACCTATCCTGACCAAAGTCGTGACGATACAGCCAATGCATCTCTACCAAGTGGCTTAGGCTGTCTGGTAGACATTGTATGTAGGGTGACAAGTGCTTGTAAGTGTAATTGTAGTGTTTTAGTGGCTTTGAATGTGTGTGTAGTCTGTGAACCAAGTGTAATCGGCCCGCGCAAGCCAACTGGGTGCAAGCATAATTTATAGTAAGCAACACTGGTTCAGCCACAGCACCCCTTGTGTCCGCCAATGCAGTACGTGGCTGGGTGAACATTCCCAAAGTTGATTACCCTGGTGGGGCGTGAACCCTGGTTCACCAGTGTACGAAACGCACACTCTACCACTGTATCACAGAGGCTCCATATATATATATATATATATATATATATATATATATATATATATATATATATATATATATATATATATATATTAACATTAGCTTACTTTGGTCCACATTACTACCCACAGAAATCCACTTCTTATCATGTTTGTCACTCAGATACTAAGTGGCATTTTAATATTTTATAGAATGATTGATTTATTACAGATATTATAAACAGGTTAATTAACATATACAGCAACATCTTCAGCTTTGATAACAGGTATTCAGTTACTGAATAAATTCATTCCAGATGTGGGTGAACACGTAAGAGCTGATGTGAGTGGTGGCAGTGAATCGTTTCAGTTGACTTACACTTTTCATTGTTCATGGACGTTCATACAGATATGTATTGTAAATAACCTCCCAACTGTAGCTTAACAAGTTCTCGTGGGCCCTTCGGGCCCCTTGCACTTGCTCCTGCGGAGAGCTCTCGCATTTATATGCTGTTCTACTGTAACGTTGTCACTTGGATTTTTTTCAAGCTATCCAATTGATCGTGTTATTTGCAGCTTCGGGAATCCCAAGTTGTCCGAACGCACGTCTGAAGTACACACACAGACACATGGCCACTGCTAAAGTTTAAAAGTTTATTTTAGTTCTACCTCTGGGCAAAAAATTCTATGGAGATCCTATGCCGGGCTCCGGGGGAAGCGTTTTTTGGTCAAAATGTGATCGCTCATTAAATATAGTAAAAGTTTTTCAATCGTAATGGGGCCAAGTTTTTTCACATCAGCGAATTTTTTTGCAATTTTTGTGCCAATTTTGGTGCGATCTGAATGTGTAGTTTCGGCTGCCCAAAACACACACACACACACGCACCGAGGAGAGCAGATGCACGTCGCCACCGTTCTATACCTGGCCAACTTGGCCAGTGTTATTACCTAAATTAATATCTTCATATGAGTCAAGCTCTGTACAAGGTTAGACTAAATGGTGTTCTAATATAAAAAAGAAAAAGTTTTAAGTAAGACTTGGTCAAACAGAAAAGAAAACAAAGCAGCGCAAGAATGCGCACAATGGGTTGCTTCTGAAAAGCCTAGTATTCCGTCAGATGGCTCCACTCACCACTGTAGCAGTAAACACATTCCTGCGCTGTATAAAAAGCATAATTTTATTTGTTAAATATTTACACTTGTGTGAAATTGTGAATCATGGTAATGTCATATGTCGTAATATAAATAAAACAAATAGAACACGTATATATAACTTATCATGAATTGTTTATATTTATCATAAACTGAAATTAAAATATCACTGATGGCATGTGATGGCAATCCGCCATTTCAGTGGTCCTATATTATTTAATTTCTGCTACATTTAGTGCAAGTTAGATTCTTAATACATAGTTTGTTCAGAGTGTAAAGTACGCCTAGTGGGTATCTTGACTCATCCAGTCTCTATGTAGGCAGAAATTTAATGTTGAGTAAATCTGGCATTCACCATCATAAATCATCCGGTCTGAGGAACCGTCCCAAAACCAAGATCGTTTACGCGTCATTCTTTGCCCGGTCTCACCGAGGACAGACGACTGTGGAAGGTACACAAGCCAAGACATCGCCTCCAAGTGATCCACAAGATTCACATGGAGTCAAGTTCAGTATTCACGATTATATATATATATATATATATATATATATAATGTATATATATATATATATATATATATAATGTATATCTATATCTATATATATATATACATTATATATATATCTCTATATATCTATATATATATATATATATATATATATATACATAAATATATATATATATATATATATATATATATATATATCTATATATATATTCATTCATTGCCAGACGCCATGTATCCCAGACGGGGTGGCCAATGGCTTATTACAGGGAGGGGCACTAATCCTCCACCAACCCCACTTGACACGTCGGGATGATATATATATATATATATATATATATATATATATATATATATATATATATATATATGCATACGTGAGAACACATGAGTAAATACTACTGCATCCTCTTAAATGTCTACCCCCAGTGAGATTGCATCAAGGCAAGAGGACTGGTATGCGCACAAGCTACTGACTCAGTCAGTGGAAGATCTTACAAACATATGTGTGTGGACAGGTGGCCTGGAGACATTTCTAACATGACCATACCATTAGGGACTTGCCAAGAGGGGGCAGTGTGTGTGATATATTGATGATAAGATGACCTTAAGGTATTTATTTGGTAGGCACTAGGTGAATTGTAAAAATTAAAATAACCACTAGTTCTCAACAGAAAAAGACAAAACTTCACTGTAACACTTTATTTACACAAAGCTACAATGATACATATGAATATGACCCACTCATGGTGCAAGGAAGCTGCAGGGGAAGGTCTCTCTCAGCTCAACAGTCAGAAACTCACATTACTGAACTATATGTGTTTGTGGGTGTGTCCATTTACGACAGTAATGTAACCAACGTCGGGTACAGGGACATGAGAAATGGGCGTAGCTTATTTAACAGCAAGAGAGGCAAGATGTGGGAATGACAATCACACAAAGATATAACTCAGTGAAACACAGTGCCTGTACATAGTCACTTATGAACCAATGACGAATGTTATGAATTTAGCTTAATTGTTTCTACTCTAAGTGAATCCGTGACATTACACGCCATCAAAATAAAATTTTTCATGGAAACTTGACATCCCTCGTGAAAAAACTTAAACACGGGACTGTCTTGTGGTACGCACGCGTGAAGGAAGCGAGCAAAATGTTGAATACCAGTATTTACTCAACATTAAATTTCTGCCCACACAGAAACTGGATGAGTCTAGATACCCACTAGGCGTACTTAACAGTCTGAACAGACAATGTATTAAGAACCAAATTTGCACTAAATGTAGCAGAAATTAAATAATATAGGGTTACTGGAAGGACGGGTTGCCATCACATGCCATCAGTGATATTTTAATTTCCGTTTATGATAAATATAAACACTTCACGATACGATATATATACGTGTTCTATTTGTATTATTTATATATGGGCATATGACATTGCCATGATCCACATTTTCACACAACAGTATAGATATTTAACAAAGAAAAATATGCTTTTTAAACAGTGCGGGGAATGTGTTTACTGCAACAGTGGAGCCATCTAGCGGAATACTAGCTTTGAAAGCACCCAATTAGCTGATCGTTGTTTAGTCTACAACTGCCCCAGAGAATGTAAGTACTATATGCGCTTTTAGTACTGCAAAATGACCACATACTTTAGTAAAGCAAATTTGGGAAAGAAAATGCATAAAGGTAGAACGCAGGATGATGATTTCTACCAAGAACTGGTTGAAATGGAAACTCATAATAAACTGGTGGAACGAGTACACAGGTTAGAGACGGCTTTTCAAAATGAGATTGATGAAATTAAGAAACAGATGCCTTTACAAAAGGAAGAAATAGAAAAATTAGGAAAGGAAGTCAACAAGAAAGACACAACCATAGATGAGCTAACAGTTGAAGTGGGTACCGGTACACTTTGGAGGAAAATTAGTGAAATGGCAAGTACAGTAGTCAACCATGAGAGTATTATGGAAGAGTTCAAAAATGATACAGAGACAATTAGGCAAGTAAGCAGTCTGACAGACCAGAGCAGTGATATTGAGGAGAAGATAACACAGGTGAATGAAGCTATGCAAAGCTACAAAAATGATGTGGAAACCACTTATGCTGAAATGGTGAAAGTAAAGAAAGACTTGGAAACAAGGGTGAAAGAAAAAAGCATTAAAAAGGAAGTGAAAAGAATAATCCTAAACAATCCTAAGTTGGTGATTCAGTAGATATCAACAAATCTATAGTAATCACTGGTATAGAAGAGGAAGAAGTAAAAAACAAGATCTCAAGAGACAAAAAGGAGATGGCAAATGTATAGGGCATATTGAAAGAAGTATCAGAGGAAATCTGTGGTAAAGACATAGAGGAACACAAAAGGTTAGGGAAATACGAGAAAAGCAAGTCAAGACCCCTAAAGGTAACCTCCAGAGTATAAACACCGTGGAGGAGATACTAAAAAATGCAAAGAATCTTATGGAAAAAGAGGAGTTCAAAAATGTATGGATAAAAAGAAGCCGAACACAAAAGGAACTGGAATTACTGAAAGAGAAGAGGGAGGAAGCAAAAACAAAAAATGAGGGAAGATCAGAGGAGGAGAAGAATACATTTCTTTTAGAATTGCAGGTACGGAAGTGGTACATAAACAGGAGGGAATAAAAAGGAGGAAGGTAGTAGAACCAAATCATGACAAGTATATAAACAAGATGATTAAGTTGATGTACTCAAATGTGGATGGAATGGTATCTAAATTATTAGAGATGAATGATTATGTCAGAGAAAATGAAACGCATATAATATGCCTAACTGAAACATTAACACCAAGGCTATCAAATGACATCCTAAACTTAGAGGAATATAATATATGGAGAAGAGATAGGAACTTAAAAAAAGGAGGAGGAATTATAATATTAACTAAGAAAAATCTAAAAGTCAAAGAAATAGAACTAGATATACCCTCACAAGCAGAACTGATTGCAGTTGAGATAAATACATCTGAAGGGAAAGTAATTGTAGCCAATTTGTACATGCCACCCAGATCAAACACATGGGAAAGAGACGAATATGAGGACCTGGCGGAGAGTACAATTCTGAGTTTAAGAGCATTACTCCATAAAATGGAAGAGAAATCGGAAAGAATTATACTAACTGGAGATTTTAATTCAAATATAAATTGGAATACTCTAGAATCTAGATATAATAAGCCAAGAAAGCTGTTGAGACCAAAAGCTCCTGGATCTTGTGCAAGAGTTTTTCCTAACGTAACATGTAAGGGAAAGCACTAGAAAAAGAGGACTCGATGTGCCCTCAATGTTAGATCTCATATTTACTAGGCAAGAAAACGATATTGACAATTTAATATATCACCCTCCATTCGGCAAAAGCGACCATGCAGTACTAAATTGCAATTTCAGGATTGCATATGACATAGTTAACAGCAATGAAAGTTACAAAAAGAACCTAAACTATAAAATGGGAAAGTATCATGACCTAAAGAAGTACTTCTTAGAAATTGCTTGGGAAAAGGAGCTTAAAGGACAAGATTTAAATGTTATATATGAAAAATTCTGTGAACTTTATGAAATAGGAGTCCAGAAGTACATCCCACAGCACAAAGATGCAGAAAAGAAAATAAAGAAATGGTTCAATACAGAATGTAAAAAAACAAAAGAAAAAAGAGATTTGTTGTGGAATAGATACAGAAGACACAATTGTGAAAAGGCATATAATAATTACAAACAGGCAAGAAACGATTATACAAGAATGTGGAGGGAAGCCCAAAAACAGTTTGAGGAGGATATCATAAATAAAAGTAGTGATCAACCAAAGCTATTTTACAGCTACATCAGAAGCAAAACCAAAGTAAAATATAAAATACAATCCATTACGGACGATGGAATCACCTATACACAAAAGAAGGATATTTGTGAAGCACTAAACAAGAATTTCCAATCAGTTTTTACAGAGGAAAAAATTTTTGAGAGGGATTATGTGGAACATGCATGCCCACACATACTACCAGATATACAAACATCAGAAAAAGAAATACAGGAGGAGCTAAGTAAATTAGACAAAGGAAAAGCAAATGGTCCTGATGAAATTTCATGTTGGGTGCTACGTGAATGTGCAAAGGAGTTAAGTAAACCATTATTTGTAATTTTCAAGAAATCCTTGAGTCAAGGTAAACTACCTGATATTTGGAAGAAAGTAAACATTGTTCCCTTATTCAAGAATGGGAATAGACAAAATCCACTTAACTACCGACCAGTATCACTAACCAGTGTTGTAAGCAAGGTATCAGAAAAGCTTATAAGAAAAGCTTGGGTAAATCACCTAGAAGAACACAGTATGATAACAGAAAGACAGTTTGATTTCAGAAAAGGAAAATCATGTGTTACTAATCTGTTGAGCTACTATGACAGAGTAACAGACACATTACAGGAAAGAGAAGGATGGGTGGACAGTATCTATTTAGATTTCAAGAAAGCATTTGACACAGTACCACACCAAAGACTTTTATGGAAACTGTACCATCAAGGAGGAATTCGAGGCAATCTGTATTGTTGGATGCAAGATTTTCTCATGAAAAGAGAAATGAGAACAGTACTAAGGAGAAATTACTCATTATAGAAAGAAGTGACTAGTGGAGTACCACAGGGCTCAGTGCTGGCACCAATCATGTTTTTAGTGTGTATAAATGATATAGAGTGTAACACTGGAAATGAAAGCTATCTAAATATGTTTGCACATGATGCAAAAATACAAAGGAGAATTACTAACACAGACTCTTGTAAAGAGCAACAAGAAGAATTAAATACACTTCATGAATGGAGTAATGCATGGCAAATGGAATTCAATGTGGACAAGTGTCATGTAATCAAGTTTGGTAAAAGTGGAAAAATACTTGATTGGGATTATACATTAGGAAAAAAAAACCTACACACATCAGAAAGAGAGGACCTACAGTAGGTGCGATTATCAATAACAGACTATCTCCGGCTGACCACATCAGTGAAAAGGTACGGAACATGTATACACTGCTTGCCAATATGAGAACAGCGTTCACATACATAAATGAAGACATGCTATGAAAGATAATAACATCATTCATCAGACCAACCCTGGAGTATGCATCAGTAGTCTGGAGTCTTCATCTCAAAAAACACATAGACAAGATTGAAAAAGTTCAAAGGGCCACTACAAGATGGGTACCAAGCTTAAGGGATCTAAACTACGAAGAAAGACTAAATAAACTGAATCTACCAACACTACAGGAGAGAAGGAAGAGAGGTGACATGATTATGCTATATAAATGCATATCAGGGAAGGAGAAAATAGACATTAATGATTACTTAACCTATGGGGAAGCATCAGCAAGAAGACACTGCAAAAAACTGCATAAGAAGAGAGGTGATAAAGACGTACGGAAATTTAGTTTCCCAAATAGAGCAATTGGTCAGTGGAATGCACTACCGAATGAAATAGTGTGCCAAAACAATTCACAAATTTAAGGATATGTACGATAAATATGGTTTAAGACACGGGACAGTACGAGCTTGACTCATTCCTGTAATGATACAATTAGGTTTTTTTTTTTTTTTTTTTTTTTATGCGAGGAAGAAGGAACCAAAGGCCATGAGCCCGCAGTACTAGTTCCCTCCAAGAGAAAAACAAAATACAATAGAGAGCCAAATTCAAGATCCGATCATTTTGAGATGCCTGGACACACTGCGTTTGAAAGACTGGAGATCATAGGCAGGAGGAAATACAGACAGAGGGAGACAGTTCCAGAGCTGACCTGTTGCATGAATGAAAGACTGGGAGTAACGGTTAACTCTTGCATTAGAGAGTTGGACAGAAAAGGGATGAGAGTTTGCTGCCAGACGGGTGCTACAATTAGGTAAGAACACATACACGACTACTGCTATAGCATATTAGATAATTTCAGTATCGGGTATTTTAGGAATGTGAGAAGATAACATCTTCAAAAATCTATTCAGTCATTACATAAAACGCTACAGAAGTGGAAAGTAACATATTACTTGGACATTACAAAAACCTGTGGATTTACTCCACATACTGTTAATTTCCTTTGAGGAATAATATTATCCATTATCTTATTTTAATGTAATGAAATGTGTTCAGCACAATTTGGAATCCCAGTTTATGTATAAAGATGTCATAAAGTAACAGCATCAAACTCAAATGTTACTACAGACATAGGGTAAAGGGACAGGACAAGAAAGCCACTATTAATGTTTTCGAACAACTTCCTCTATCTTATTCTTCCCACCCTTTCCGAACCCTCCCCCACACAACGATAATTAATTATCCCATACCTGATATTGTATTGATTATTGTGTTATATATAGATTATCCCAACAAGAGTTACTACATGACAAGGTTTTCCATCATACCCAATTCCGTCACAGCTCTAGTCTCCCCACATCTTTTAACCCATTTAGCAACAGTGGTGTAATGCTGTGTTTTTAAGGCGACTTCTCGTCGTAAAACACTAGCTACTGAAGCGGGGTCCTCTTTCTAGACCGGAAGTAAAGCACTAACAAAGGAACAGGACATAAAAACCAGGCAGTATACCGTAACACATCTGTTACCTAGATCCTACTCGTAACAATACACATAGAATGATATTTCAGATATAGGGACACAGAGATATAGAGTTAACACTTGGCTTCACAGAATAATCATATGCACTACAATAATCACACAGGGAGATTGCGAGTGTTCTTTAATAGGGTTCTTATGTCACTTGGAGGTAATATATAAATGGGGTTGTTCACTTTAAGAATACCCAAGGTTGGGAGTCTGGTTTAGGGTATATTACTATAAAAGAGGTAGGGTGCGGATAGTGACACTCGACACTGTCACCTGGTCACGGAGACACGCACACTTAGCTTTTGACTCGCCCGAGCCCTTACCTTGAGATTCACAGAAAACTCCCTGGTTCCTTAATATGGGGAGGGACTTAGATAATTCACAAAGTTCACTTTCTGCCCTGGTAGCACTAAGTTCTGATGGGCCACTGTTTACTATGTTTTCTGGGTATACTCACTGTCACTGTTTTCCTCTGTTTCCTGGGTATAGTCACTGTTTGTTACACTTTAGGGTACAGGGAGGCTCTCCCGTCTGGGGCCTCGACCTGAGAGGCGGCCCTCGTCTTAGGGCCGCGCCGGTGGGGTGCAGGGAGGCTCTCCCGTCTAGGGCCTCGACCTGAGAGGCGGCCCTCGTCTTAGGGCCGCGCCGGTGGGGTGCAGGGAGGCCCTTTGATCTGGGGGCCTCGACCTGATAGGTGGCCCTCAGGACTGGGGCTGAACAGCCAGAGTAATCGGGCCTGTTTCTTCCGACTCCGGGGAGTGAGGGAGCCTGGATCACCTTCGTCGTGGGTTGTGGAGTCGAGCCTGGGCATCCTGGGGCTGCGGGTACCAAGAGGGAGAGGCGCCGTCAGAACTGGACTGCGGCAGCATCTCCTATGGGGCTCCGGCAGGAACAAGGAACTCCCGAGTGTGGGCGGTAAGTCCGATATCGGGCCTTGCCACCACTCTAGTGTCTCCTCCGGGGCTATATTCCCGGATGGCGACGAAGGGCTCCACAAAGGGAAAGAGGCTGGAGGAGGACTCACATTGCCCGTGGTCTCTTGGGAGTGTCTGGAGGCCGGAGCCGGGGGTCTCTTTCCCCTATTACACACTTTGGCTGTAGCCGTGAACTTGCCCGGCGTACGGGGGACACCTATAGAGTGATCGGGGTCGCCTTTTCGCTGCAGCTCGGGACCGCCAGCGTGGTGTTGCTCCCGTAGTAGGAGACAAGCCGGAGGGAGGGGCACAGAGGCCACACTCTCTCCAATACGGATTGAATCTACCTTCAGGGAATCCTCTACCCTGGTACATGCCCCGGCCAGAGCCGATTGTCTACCCATACGAAAGACAACTACCGGGCGAACTGGTTCGCCCGCACGCTGCAGCTGGGGACCGTCCACGGGGTGTCGCTTCCGTAATAGGGAAGTGCTACACGTACGGTAGCAGGGACTCTTTACCCTGATCCATATTCTGGCCGTAGCCGAGAGCCGATCACCTCCCACAGGAACATCTGCCAGGCAACCGGGGTCGCCCGCTTGCTGCGGCTTGGGACCGTCCACGGGATGTTGCTCCTGAAGGGGAGAACAGCAGGAGAGGGATGCACTAAGGCAACTCTCTCTCCCTGGTGTGTTAAGGCCGGAGCCTGGGGTCGCCTTCCCCTTTACACACTCTATTAGGCCGTAGCCTAGGTTCGTCTTTCTCTCTTTACTTTTTGTTAGGCCGTAGCCTTGGGCCTCTTGCCTTTGGGCCTCCTGCCCTAGAGGGTGTAACAAAGCCGTCAATACGGTGTTACCTGGGACTGATTTTATTTCAGTCCCACCCCTATTCTGTCGATCACTGCTCCGCCCGCACAATAGTTCACTTCCCCTGATCACCTGGGGTTGGGGCACTTGCGGGGAATAGGGACCCAGGGCCATGATGCCCCGATGACCCTCTTGCCCGGGGTCACTAACCTCACCGGTGTGTCCTCCTGGGGTGGTGGTGGGGTGGCTGCTCGGTGGTGGTGTGGGGGGTGGTGAGGTGGGAGGTCCTGTGGCGGGCATTTTACCACCCTCCGCGTTGTTGAAGTCACGGCCCCGTGACTGGAGGTGGTAGGTGGTGGAGGTGGATGTCTGGTGGGCCGGGGTAAGGTGTTGGGTGAGGCTGACACAGTGAGTGGTGAATGTGTTGGGCTCCTGATGGGGGTTGAGCGTGAGGTGGAGGGAGGACGGATGGTTGGTCCGGCATAGGAGGTGTAGCAGGTGGTAGGTGCCCCTGATTCTGGCTGGTGGGCGGTTGTATGGCTTCCAATGGACTTTCGTCACCTTCATCTCGGGGAATGGTGCCTGGTGGAGAGATGAAATTTGAATGCTGGAGAGTGACGGGAGGTTGGTGGTTTTATTGGGACTAATTTGGTGGGAGGAGCGTCGTCCTTTGGGGAATTGGGAATTGGAAAAGTTCCAACGTGCTTGGTGGAGGGGGAGGGTTATGGGGGAGGTGTTTGGGGGGGTATGTGGAGAGGGTGGGTTTTGGGGTGGGTTTGCGATGGGTGGAGGTGTTGGTGTGTATCTTGCGGGTGGGCGTGAGAGGCGTCCTGATCTGGTGGTGGTAGTGGCGATGGTGGGTGTGGGTGGCGAGGGTGGTTGTGTGCGTGGTGGTGGTGAGGGTGTGCGGGGGTTAGGGGGGGGATGGTTGGGGGCGCGGTGTGGCGCATATAGTGAGAGTGGTCATGAGGGAGGGTGGTGGCGGGTGTGGAGGTGGTGGGGTGGTGAGTGGTGTGGTTTTTTGGGGGGGTGGGCGGTTGTGGTGATGTGGGTGGTATGGGCGAGGTGGGTTGGGAGGTGGTGGGTGGATGGGTGTTAGGTGGGTGAATTTCAGGTTGTGGAGTAGTGGTGGTTTCGGCCTGTGGTGGTGGTGTGTCGGGGGGTGGGCTGGTTGCTGGTGAGTTTGAGGAAGGGGGTGAGAAGGAGTAGGAGTAGGAGTAGGAGTCTGGGGGGTGATTCTGAGAAAGGTCGGGGTGGACAGGTGTGCGGGCCGGGGTGCAGGTAGGCCTAGCGCGGGGGTGGGCAGTGTCGGGTGGGTGGAAGGGGCGCACGTGGCGATTTCTGTATGTGCGGTGTTGTCCTTGTTGATCTATAGTGACTTGGTATGGGTTGGGTACTCGCACAATTTTGTAAGGTCCGTTGAATCGGGGGGAGGTTTTGGGTGGGGTAGGTAGGTTTGCGACAACAACGGACTGGCCAGGTGTGTATGGGTTGCGTCGGGTGCTAGGTCTTGTTGTGAATGCAGATGGCGGAGGTGGCGTTTGAGGTGGTGGAGAGGGTCAGTGGTGGAGGGTGGGGTGGGTGGCTGTAGGTGGTGGCGGAGTGGTAGGAGTAGGGGCGATTCTCCGAATACTCTTTCATGTGGAGTTATTCCGTCTTCTCGTGGGCATGTATTTAAACCCCATTGGATGATCTTGACGTGGGCAGGCCAGTCTTCGTTTCCTGTTTGCATAATGCGTGTGCGGACCTGGTTCATAAGGGAGCGATGGCTTCTCTCGCAGATGCTGTTGCCCTGGGGCCAGTAGGGGGATGAGTGGGAGATGTGGTATCCGAATATGCTTGCTAGTTCTTCCCAGACTTTTCCCGTAAATTCTGGAGCATTATCCGAATGTAGAGCCTGTGGAATCCCAAAATAAGGGAATATATGTCGGGTGAGGGCATCGGCAACTGATACTGCACTCTGATCTTTGGCGGGGCAGGCGACGATAAACTTTGAATATACATCCACGAAGGTAATTATGTACTTGTAGCCTGCTATTGGTGTGAGAGGGCCGACGACGTCTAAGGAGAGTAGTTGCCATGGTTTTTGTGCTGTTAATTTTCCTGTAGGGCCTGGTGTTCAGGTGATGTCCTTTCCTAAGGCACATGCTCGACATGATTGTATGATCTTTGCGATGGTGGATGGGTTCGGGGTCCAGTACATATCGTTAAAGACTTGTAGCAGTTTCTTTGTTCCCAGGTGGATCCCGTTATGGGCATGGAGGTGGAGCATGGTGTCGTGAGCAGTGGCGGGGCTTAGGACGATGTGTCCGTTTGGGTCGAAGAGGTGTTCGCCGTGTGGGTGGAGTTTAGCGAATGTGGTTGGTGGGATCCAGGTAGGGCATTGTTTGTTGTGCCACATTTGGACCAGGTCTGGTTCTGTCGAGATGGCGTTGATTGGAAGACGGGATAGGGCGTCGGCGTTTGTGTGGAGTTTGCCTGGTCGGTATGCGATTTCAAAATCATACTCTTCGAGTGTCTCTCGCCAGCGTATCAGTTGGGCATTGGTGGTGTTTGATTGCCGTAGCCATTGTAGGGATTGGTGATCTGTAATGACTATCACATGGGTGCCTGAGATGTAGGAACGGAAGTATTCTAGGGACCAGATGATCCCTAGGCACTCGCGTTTGGTGGCCGCGTAGTTCCGTTCTGCAGGATTCAGGGTGCGGCTGGCACAAGCGATGATGTGTTCTCTCCCATTTTGTACTTGTGCAAGGACAGCCCCTATGGCGATGAGCGATACGTCAGTATACAGGCGGAATGGGAGGTTGTAGTCTGGGAACGCGACTACTGGGGCAGAGGTTAATTTGGATTTGAGGGTGGTAAATGCTGTTTTCCTTGTTTCGGTCCACACGAAAGGCTCGCCCTTTTTTGTTAGATCGTGTAGGGGTTTGGCGATATCAGCAAATCCTTTGACGAACCGCCTATAGTATGATATTAACCCCAGGAAGGCTCTGGTTTCATGTACGTCGCGGGGCAGGGGGATGTCGGCGATGGCACGTAGTTTATCTGGGTCTGGTGAAATGCCTTCGGCGTTAATTAGGTGTCCCAGGAAAGACACTGATCGCTCGGCCAAAACGCACTTTGTTGGTTTCACTTTTAGCCCTGCTTGGCGTATGCGGTGAAACACTTGTTTGAGGCGGTGGAGGTGGTCGGCCCAGGTACGACTGAAGACGATGACGTCGTCGAGATACGACAAACAAGTCTCCCAGGTTAATCCACTGAGGACTGACTCCATCAGACGGGAGAATGTGGCAGGGACGTTGCAGAGTCCAAAAGGAAGGACGTTGAATTCATAATGCTTTCCATCGAAATGTAAAGACCATGTTTCCAACTGTAACTTTTCAATCATTTCTTCCTTCAGAGTAGCAGCCTCTTTGTATATTGACTTGTAAGTTGCTGCTTGCAGGTAAAAGCTAATTCCTTGAATACTACAAGTTTTATTTTAATTCTATTGACGCTGCTTCCCACCGATTGTATTCACACTGGGAAAGTGCCCCAAAAAGCATTGGTAATAAAAGGAAATCACAAATGTTTGCCTCAAGTTGTGTATGATTGCTTAAACACGACAAACGTATGTCTGAAAATATCTTTTAGTGTCACTTATTTTCTAACTCAAGTTATTATTATTTTTTTGTTTTGTGTTTGTCGTCGGGGTGTACGGGGACTTGCCAATAGCCCGATTGCAGGTCTAGGGTGGAGAACCATGTCGAGCCATGTAAGGAGTCCAGTGAGTCGTCTATCCGGGGTAGGGGAGTTGCATCTTTGACTGTGACGTCGTTGACTCGGCGGTAGTCTATGCAAAAGCACATTGTCCCATCTTTTTTTCTTACGAGTACCACCGGTGAGGACCATGGGCTAGTGGAGTTGGAGATCATGCCGGCATCTAGCATGTCCTGGACCTGCCGGTCTTCTTCTACCCGTTGCTTTGGATTCTTTCGTCGTGATGGTTGGCGAATTGGAGGTCCGATCGTGTGTATCTCATGGCTGAGATAGGTGGTATGGCCAAGGTCGGTTGGGCCGGAGGAGAATAGGTCCTGAAAGTCCAGGAGGAGTTGTCGTAGGCTGTTGGTTTGGGCAGGGGATAGGTGTGATGGTAGGTCGGGGAGAGTGGGATGGTCTGGAGGTGGTGCTTGGCATGGTTTGGCTTCTGTGTCGCCGATGATGAGTCCTCTTGGTAGGGTTAGTGGGGTTGTGGCGAGGTTGGCAATACGGATTTCGTGGGCATGTGGGGGGAGGAAGGTGGGGCTTACTAAACAGGAGGAGAGTGGTCCGGTGGGGATGGATGGTGAGAAGAGGACAGAGGTATGAGAAGGTTTGTTTAGTTTTACCCAAGCTTCGTGGTGGGGTGGAATAGTGATTGAGGAGGCGATAGTGGCAGGAAAAGATGGGGAGGGGTCCAGATGATGTGTGGTGGGTGGTGGTGATGGGGGTGAGGCAGTGTGAGAGGTTGGGTTGGGGTCAGGTGTATGAGTGATTTGGGACAGGTGAGTGTTTGGTGGTAGTGTGTGTTTGTGTAGTGTGTGAGGGGTGGTGTTCCTGATTTTTCTTCGATGTTTTTTTTTTTTTCTTCTTTCTTGTTGATTGATGCTTGTTTTTTTTTTTTGTTTTTTTTTTATGTGTCCGACTCTGGGCATAGGCTTCACAGCCTGCTATCAAGGCCCAGCAGTCCTCCTACATACCATACACCTCTACATGTCACCACTTCGGCGCTAACACCCACCGTCCATATTGAATACATGCTAGGGCTGTCTCATACAGGACTGGTGTATTGGTATTAGCGGGGGTATTTTTACGACATGTTGGCGGGTCTTCTGGTAGATCAGTAAAGCCTGATTTAATGAAATTCAAATCCTTAAACTGTTCCCTGCCCCAGCCGGGATTCGAACCTGGGTCCGTAAGGACTGCAGGCCGCCTCTCTACCGATTGAGCCACCGCCTCCCCCATTGGGATGGGCTGGACTGAAGTGGAGGCGGCGTTGATGGCAGTCAATGGTGGCGTGGAGTTTCTGGAGGAGGTCCAGCCCTAGATATCCATCATACTGATTGCATGTCGAGTCGAATATGATGAATGGGTGGCTAGTGGATATTTGTTGGTGGGTGTGGGTTTGAAGGGCCCGTGTTTCCCCACGGATAGGCAGGGGGCCGTCCCCCACGTCGACGAGGTTGGCTGAGGTGGGGAAAAGAGGGCCAAATGCAGGGATGTGGCGGGAGTAGAAGTGGGAGTAGAGGCACAATCTGGCTGCTCCCGTATCCACTAGTAGTCGTGCCTTGACCCCGTTCAGCCAAATCTTGTTGTAGACTGGGGGTCTGTAGTTCTGTGAGGTGGCCCCCGCCACCGTGGGGAGGTGCGGGGGCGGGCCTAAAAATCCATCTGTTGTGGAGTGGTGTCATCTTGGTCGTCGTCGTCCGTTCCCGAGTAGTGTTGTGGCTGTGCGTCGTCTTCCGGGGTGTCGTCGTCTAAGGAGGAGACTTTCTTGCGCCCTTGGTGAAAGGTTCTGCACCTGCTAGCTTTAAGCTGTTCCCTAATGTCGTGCAAGGGGCAGGTGCAACTGCAAGCCGTGAATTCCCAGGGATTAATTGTGATGAGGTTTCCTTGCTCCCTGGGGTTTGGGCGTTTCTTCTGCGGGTAAGCTCTAGGCACTGTGGGAGACGGCTCTGTAGTTGGCTGGTGAGGCAGCAGCTTATGTTTGGATGGAGGGTTTTGTTTTGTTGGAAAACGTGTCACCGCGTGGAGTGGCTGTGGTGTGGGGCAGGCGGCGAGCAGACGTCGGACGAGTTGCAGGTCGTTTTCCATGTCCCCTGAGGGGTCGTAGATTGAGAAGTGCTCCCTGACTGTGCTAGGGAGGATCCTCAATAGAGCATTAAATGTATGTATATCCCGGGCATTTGTAGGTGCCTCAGGATAGGCAGCGCTGACGAGGCGCCGAGCCTGGATGAATGTATCATCCAGGTTCCCGTTGTAGGTAAGGGCATCGAGCTGAGAGAGAGCGACAACTCTGCCTATTGATGGCGTAAAAGCCTGTCTCACTATTTGCGAGAATTGGTCCCATGACAGTTCTGGGACGATTTTTGGTGCGACAGTCGTGATTATTTTACCCAGGTTAGGTAGTGTGACTGCAATCTTTTCTCTGTCTGAGTCGAACCCTATGTCTAGGAGGGGTTTGACCATATCTAAATATACTTCTGTGTCGCATTGGTCCGGGTTGAACCTCGGCAATTGGATGTGTGGTTTGGCTGCCATTGTGCAAGTTTCCTTTCTTCGTTCCTCCGTGCTTTTACTCGGATCCAGAACCACCGCTTGCCACCAGTGTAATGCTGTGTTTTTAAGGTGACTTCTCGTTGTAAAAACACTAGCTACTGAAGCGGGGTCCTCTTTCTAGACCGGAAGTAAAGCACTAACAAAGGAACAGGACATAAAAACCAGGCAGTATACCGTAACACATCTATTACCTAGATCCTACTCGTAACAATACACATAGAATGATATTTCAGATATAGGGACACAGAGATACAGAGTTAACACTTGGCTTCACAGAATAATCATATGCACTACAATAATCACACAGGGAGATTGCGAGTGTTCTTTAATAGGGTTCTTATGTCACTTGGAGGTAATATATAAATGGGGTTGTTCACTTTAAGAATACCCAAGGTTGGGAGTCTGGTTTAGGGTATATTACTATAAAAGAGGTAGGGTGCGGATAGTGACACTCGACACTGTCACCTGGTCACAGAGACACGCACACTTAGCTTTTGACTCGCCCGCGCCCTTACCTTGAGATTCACAGAAAACTCCCTGGTTCCTTAATATGGGGAGGGACTTAGGTAATTCACAAAGTTCACTTTCTGCCCTGGTAGCACTAAGTTCTGATGGGCCACTGTTTACTATGTTTTCTGGGTATAGTCACTGTCACTGTTTTCCTCTGTTTCCTGGGTATAGTCACTGTTTGTTACACTTTAGGGTACAGGGAGGCTCTCCCGTCTGGGGCCTCGACCTGAGAGGCGGCCCTCGTCTTAGGGCCGTGCCGGTGGGGTGCAGGGAGGCCCTTTGGTCTGGGGGCCTCGACCTGATAGGTGGCCCTCAGGACTGGGGCTGAACAGCTGGAGTAATCGGGCCTGTTTCTTCCGACTCCGGGGAGTGAGGGAGCCTGGATCACCTTCGTCGTGGGTTGTGGAGTCGAGCCTGGGCGTCCTGGGGCTGCGGGTACCAAGAGGGAGAGGCGCCGTCAGAACTGGACTGTGGCAGCGTCTCCTACGGAGCTCCGGCAGGAACAAGGAACTCCCGGGTGTGGGCGGTAAGTCCGATATCGGGCCTTGCCACCACTCTAGTGTCTCCTCCAGGGCTATATTCCCGGATGGCGACGAAGGGCTCCCCGAAGGGAAAGAGGCTGGAGGAGGACTCATGTTGCCCGTGGTCTCTCGGGTGTGTCTGGAGGCCGGAGCCGGGGGTCTCTTTCCCCTATTACACACTTTGGCTGTAGCCGTGAACTTGCCCAGCATACGGGGGACACCTATAGGGTTATCGGGGTCGCCTTTTAGCCACGGCTCGGGACCGCCAGCGTGGTGTTGCTCCCGTAGTAGGAGACAAGCCGGAGGGTGGGGAGCCCACACTCTCTCCAATACGGATTGAATCTACCTTCAGGGAATCCTCTACCCTGGTACGTGCCCCAGCCGGAGCCGAGTGTCTACCCGTATGAAAGACAACTACCGGGCGAACTGGTTCGCCCACACGCTGCGGCTGGGGACCGTCCACGGGGTGTCGCTTCCGTAATAGGGAAGTGCTACACGTATGGTAGCAGGGACTCTTTACCCTGATCCATATTCTGGCCGTAGTCGAGAGCCGATCACCTCCCACAGGAACATCTGCCAGGCAACCGGGGTCGCCCGCTCGCTGCGGCTTGGGACTGTCCACGGGATGTTGCTCCTGAAGGGGAGAACAGCAGGAGAGGGATGCACTAAGGCAACTCTCTCTCCCTGGTGTGTTAAGTCTGGAGCCTGGGGTCGCCTTCCCCTTTACACACTCTATTAGGCCGTAGCCTAGGTTCGTCTTTCTCTCTCTACTTTTTGTTAGGCTGTAGCCTTGGGCCTCTTGCCCTTGGGCCTCCTGCCCTAGAGGGTGTAAGAAAGCCGTCAATACGGTGTTACCTGGGACTGATTTTATTTCAGTCCCACCCCTATTCGGTCGATCACTGCTCCGCCCGCACAGTAGTTCACTTCCCCTGATCACCTGGGGTTGGGGCACTTGCGGGGAAGAGGGACCCAGGGCCGTGATGCCCTGATGACCCTCTTGCCCTCACTAACCTCACCGGTGTGTCCTCCTGGGGTGGTGGTGGGGTGACTGCTCGGTGGTGGTGTGGGGGGTGGTGAGGTGGGAGGTCCTGTGGCGGGCACGGCGGGCATTTTAAGTGGTATGCCAAATAACCCAAACATTGACCTAAGGCCCATATGCTGAGATTGCTCTCACTTATCCCAGTATCTTGTCGCATTGACCTACCATGGTATGATGAATCCTGTCCATGATACATCAAGAGGAGACCACACTGATCTTTTGGCTGGACGACGGACACGTCGGTTTATCTAGTTTTGCCACTCTATAAAATATTAATTTCACATTGATTATTGAATAGCTGACGGAAGATATAAAGTATACAACGCTAAGCATTCATGTACTCTTTGGTATGAGAGATGAAAACCTATACATGGAAAATTTAAAATACGTTATTGAATACCAGCTTCATATTTACTCGCACGACACTTTAAATAGATGGCAAGGTGAGTTTCCAACAAGTAAAAATTGTTTCAGCAAATATGGTATACGAGCGAGAAGTATACTGAAATTTATGCATGTCTTTTCAATGCAGATTCCTTAAAAAAAAATACATGAGGTTATGGCGACCAGTAATTATCCACAACGCAAAGAGTATCATGTGACACCCACACCCCACCTCGTGAGACAGCCTCGAGCCGACTGATCTGTCATTATACTCAGTGATCTACTCAGAAATATAGATGTATACAGTCCGGACCACTGAATACCACTCATTATTATCTGTAGGCTAAGCCAAAATTATAAACAAACGTTACACATTCCTTCTAAAATGATAAAGAAGTAGGAATGGCAAAAGTGCACAGATAAGAGATGAAAAAAGTACAGAAACAAGAGAGCATTCAGGATGGGAGGAGATTTGGAGACCTATACCCACTACTACATTCCACACTTTAGACACTGACTTGTAGCTGGTGCAACGTAGTTATTAAGTACAGGTGTCCAGATCTCCTCCCATCCTGAATGCTCTCTTGTTTCTGTGCTTTTTTCACCTATTATCTGTGCACCTTTGCCATTACTACTTCTTAATGATTTTAGAAGAAAATTTTTGTTTTCTAGTTTATGATCTTTTTGTGGAAGTATAATTATGCATAAAGCGAGTGTTATATTTGGATTGTTACATGCATGGCGTACTGAAAAACTAAAACGAAGGTGCCTTCCCGTGGAAAGAAGTGTTTTGATACGTTCTTTAACTGTAGGCGCAAAATGGCGTACTTACTGGCAGGACCCATATACATACCCAGGGTCTAACCATACTGACCCCAAAACGCGTCGCGTTTGCGCATGACGTCATGGCGAAGACACGTGAGGTCTTCCGAGAAGGGGTTGCCATATAGTGAGAAGTAGACTCAGTTGCTCAGAGGTCACGGCGCCAAACTGGTCACCTCTGTCACCTGCACTTTATTCCATTGTATGTGCCCAGTGAAATAATGCCTACCAATTGTGCATTGTTTGGCTGTAACTCTTTACTGAAGAAAGGTGGGGATATAACTTTCCATATTATCCCCAAAGATGAAGAGATTAGACGTAAGTGGATTCATGCAAGAGGAAAGACACAATTAATCCGAATACTGCTCGCATCTGCAGCCTTCACTTTGATCAAAGTGCTTATAAAAGAAATCTAAAATATGAACTTCTCAAACTGCCTATTCCAAAAAATCAAATACGCCTTGAAGAGCACGCCCTGCCAACTCTGAATCTGCCATCAGCTTCATTAAACGTTAAGTCCCTTCCCCTTTCTCTCTCTCTCTCTCTCTCTCTCTCTCTCTCTGCGTAGGTGCATAGCCCTGTATATGGTGGGCTTTGCTCTTTATAAGCTGTACAGTATATCTCCCCTCACGGGGTTAGTGCTTGCAGAAATGTGGAAAAGCACGTGGTGCATTGCATTTACCAGCCCAGGTAAATTGAGGCAACTGGCCACCGCACTAGTATGAGTTGCTAGTATTCATATTTACCCACCATTATTTTGTTCTACCCACGTACTGTAGGTAACCATTACTGAGTACCCTAGCAAGAAAGCAGTAGTGTTGAAAATTAAGTACGGTATATCGCAGAATGTATTTGTTTAAAGCAGGTTCGTAACGTAGTAATTCCATCTGGAAGCGTTTGGCAAGAAGTATGTTACATCCCCCCCCCCTTCCTTCCCTCCCTCCCTCCCTTCCAGGTCGCAGAAACAACGGTGCCAGGTCGTTGGAAATGATTTATACAGCCACTTTTCGTTCTCAAAGAGTGAATAATTCGTAAAAACTATTTAGCCTTTTATGTACATGAAGCCACAAAGAGTATATGAAATACATTCACATACATTTAGTAGCTCGGCTTAAGAGATTTGTTATTTATAATTAACGATTTGGTATCTACGCAGTCTCTCTCTCTCTCTCTCTCTCTCCATGATATATGCGGAATATATACATTTGACATACTGTGGCTTAAAACCAGCACAAAACCTAAGCCTTACCAACGGTAATTTAAAAGACAACTGGCAAGGCATTGTCAGTACTAATATATAGGTATGTGTCTCTTCCTACTGAAGTAATTAGCCTTTTTGTTCGATACCGAGTATTTTTCAGGATGCGGGTATTAAACAGAAATTTGGCTAACTCGACACGAAAGCTGCAGAGTAAGATGTCGAAGTTAAGGAAATGAAGCCTGCATAGTAACATATAGTCAATACCGGTAGCGTACCAATAAACATCCGGTATCATTTATAACAAGATGATATCCATGTATCTTAATAAATGTCATTATTTGAGTATATTGTGTTTATTTGTAAATCATGTACCTTTAAATATGAGAAGGGAGAGGTTAAACAATCATTTGAATTGAGGAAATGTGTGTGGGGAACAGAGTTGTGTAAAGGAAGCAAGGTGGGAGGGGTGGGTATGGAGGATGACAGACAGCTGCACCTCACCGCGACTTGAGGCCTTCCTCTGAGGTCCCAAGGGAGATGGTGGGTGGGGAGAAATGGGGGGAGTGCCCTGTCTCAAGCGTGACGTCAGTAAATCTGCGTAGTGGAAAGGTGTGAGAAGACGCTATATGTATATGGGTCCTGCTTACGGGTTGCCGCGATGCTGTTTTCAGGCCGTAACTCGCGAACCGTAGCGTGAATGCTTTTCTGGACACGTAAAGAAACATTTACACTTGACAAGCAGCGTTTTGGTGTATATAACGTTCACGTAGGCCTTTTTCTCTTGGAGTTATGACTGATGAAGAAGAAAGAACAAAATCGATATTTTTGCGGCTCGATTTTGCGACTCCTAAGAAAGTTAGCAAGACTGCGAATAGTTTTGCGTTTGAATAGCGAAGGTCTTTTAGTTCATAAGCTTAGAACTAAGTTTTGTGACCGTTTTCGCGCGAATGCTCCTATGCCCAATAGTAAGGGACGCCAGTTTGAACCTGCGCCATTCCCACTTAAAGAATGCTAACGCACTCCCTGATAAGTGGGAAAGAGGTTAGAGAGTATGCATGTGTCCTAGTCATAAATTATACTGGAGGTTCGTATTGGAGGTTAAGTTTGAAGCAACATGCTGGCAATACTTTCATTGCAATTTATAGTGTAATATAAAGATACGTTGGTGCATGGGTATAAATCAATGATCGTCATAAACGATCATGCTTTCATTTTTATTTTGGCAGTATTTAAAAGAACCTGAAAACTCCGTCTCCCTATTACCAGTGCGCGCACATATATTTGTGTGTGTAGGGGGGTGGGTGGGTGGATGTGCGTTCTTACCTAATTTTATCTTTACAGGAATGAGTCAAGCTCGTATTGTCCCGTGTCTTAGACCATATTTACCGTACATATCCTTAAATTTGTGAATTGTTTTGGCACACACTATTTCATTCGGTAGTGCATTCCATTGATCAATTGCTCTGTTTGGGAAACTGAATTTCCTTACGTCTTTATCACCTCTCTTCTTATGCAGTTTTTTGCAGTGTCCTCTTGCTGATGCTTCTCCATATGTTAAGTAATCATTTATGTCTATTTTCTCCTTTCCTGATATGCACTTATATAGCATTATCATGTCACCTCTTTTCCTTCTCTCCTGTAGTGTTGGTAGATTCAGTTTATTTAGTCTTTCCTCGTAGCTTAGGTCCCTTAAGCTTGGTATCCATCTGGTAGCGGCCCTTTGAACTTTTTCAATCATGTCTATGTGTTTTTTGAGATGAGGACTCCAGACTACTGATGCATATTCCAGGGTTGGTCTAATGAATGATGTTATCATCCATCTTAGCATGTCTTCATTTATGTATGTGAATGCTATTCTCATATTTGCAAGCAGTGTATACATGTTCCGTACCTTCTCGCTGATGTGGTCAGCCGGAGATAGTCCGTTATTAATAATCACACCTAGGTCTTTCTCTCTTTCTGATGTGTATACGGTTTTATTTCCTAACTTATAATCCCAATCAGGTCTTTTTCCACTTTTACCAAACTTGATTACATGACACTTGTCCACATTGAATTCCATTTGCCATGTACTACTCCATTCATGAAGTTTATTTAAATCTTCTTGTAGCTCCCTACAAGAGTCTGTGCTAGTAATTCTCCTTTGTATTTTTGCATCATCTGCAAACATATTCAGATAGCTCTCATTTCCAGTGTTACTGTTTATATCATTTATGTACACTAAAAAAATGATTGGTGCCAGCACCGAACCCTGTGGTACTCCACTAGTCACTTCTTTCCATGATGAGTAGTTTCCTCTTAGTACTGTCCTCATTTCTCTTTTGATGAGAAAGTCTTTCATCCAACAAAACAGTTTGCCTCGAATTCCTCCTTGATGGTACAGCTTCCATAAAAGTCTTTGGTGTGGTACTGTGTCAAAAGCTTTCTTGAAATCTAAATAGATACTGTCCACCCATCCTTCCCTTTCCTGTATTGTGTTTGTTACTCTGTCATAGTAGCTCAACAGATTAGTAACACATGATTTTCCTTTTCTGAAACCAAACTGTCTTTCTGTTATCATACTGTGTTCTTCTAGATGATTTACCCAAGCTTTTCTTATAAGTTTTTCTAATACCTTGCTTACAACACTGGTCAGTGATACTGGTCGGTAGTTGAGAGGATTTTGTCTATTTCCTTTCTTGAATAAGGGGACTATATTTGCTTTTTTCCAAATATCGAGTAGTTTCCCTTGATTCAAGGATTTCTTGAAAATTAAAAATAATGGTTTACTTAACTCCTTTGCACATTCTCGTAACACCCAACATGAAATTTCATCAGGACCACTTGCTTTTCCTCTGTCTAATCTACTTAACTCCTCCTGTATTACTTTTTCTGCTATTTGTATATCTGGTAGTATGTGTGGACATGCGTGTTCCACATATTCCCTCTCAAAATTTTTTTCTTCTGTAAAAACTAATTGGAAATTCTTATTTAGTGCTTCACAAATATCTTTCTCTTGTGTATAAGTGATTCCCTCGTCCGTGATGGATTGTATTATATCTTTTACTTTGGTTTTGCTTCTGATATAGCGGTAAAACAGCTTTGGTTGATCACTACTTTTATTTATTATATCCTCCTCAAACTGTTTTTGGGCTTCCCTCCTTATTCTTGTATAGTCGTTTCTTGCCTGTT